>NW_005054440.1:523797-547047 GCF_000277835.1 Geospiza fortis
CCCCCCGAGTTGTACAGGTGTAAGATTTGGGCTTTATAATACTGGTATCATTCTGTCCTTTCCCGTCCTTTTTGCAGTTCTGGCAAAAACCTGGGGAGTGGGGGGTGGGAAAGAAAGTAAGGACACACAGCATAGACAGAAGGAGGAAACTCTCAAAGGGTTAAGTGTGTTTCAGGAACTTCCCCTCTGTCTTAAGAAGTCCTGCACATCCATGTTAACCATAGTGATTGCCAAATAAACTGCTCTGAGTGAAAGAAAATAAATGTCATCCTGTATTAGTGGACACTGTCTCTTCTTGCAGGAATGTTGTTCTAGTTGACACTCTTTCTTGAAAAGTCAAAGAATGGATAATGATAAATAGGAAAAAGCAATTTACATTATTTTTACCAACTCTTGCAGTTGTTCTGTTAAATAACCTAAAATATTTTTTTGTAGTGAATATTTTTAAAATACAGTTCATAATCCGAATGTGCTTTCTAAGAAAGTGACCACTGCTGCATCACATCTTCAAAGTGGACTTTGAAAATGCCTATAGTTCAGTCTGGATTTAAGTTCATCCCATACATCTGGCTTGATAATTTAATAGTCTTCATGTTGACCGTGTTGCAATTGAGTAAAATAATATTAGAAAATTAATTTTCTTTTCTTTTTTTTTAATAGAGGAGGCATTCCATGCAGCAGTTATTATGCAGCAAATATGTGGGATCTTTGTAAAAATTGTTTTACCCTTGAATATGATTAGCAGTTGCTTAGAAGCTTGAGGAAGTAACCTAAATCTGGAGATGAAATTTTGGTAGTCACCTTGCAATCCGTCTGAAAGAAAAGCAATGGTATTTGTCTAAGATAGCAATAGATATTTTGTTATTATTATTGCCTCCTTCTCCTTTTTCTCATTTTCCAGATATGTTTCAAGAAATTACAATGCTTTGCTAGTTTGTGCATTCAGTATATTAATGCTTTCTGCAATAAAGCATTTTAAAATATTTTAAATGTTTTTATGCATAATAGAGAATCTATACTATAATTTAATTTTTGGAATCTCCTTGTTCAAAGAAAATGAGGAAGTAGTAGGCCCTTTAGAAAAGGGCCTTACCCACTTGCCTAAGTTCACAGCTTACTTGTTTTAGAAGTCAATTCAGAGAGTTGCCAAATTTCAAAGCAATGGTTTGAATGTTAGTCGTGCAGCTTGCTACACTGGTTTGCTTAGTGAAGTCATAAAATTTGGTGTTATCTGCTCCAGGGTATCTTGGAGACTTTGTGCTTTGACACACACATAGATTCTAGCACGTAGATTGCTATAAATGTTTAATATATAAACAAGATATAGGTACTTTTATATGTATGTTTGCAGGTCTGGGTTTAGGGAAGCGCCTTTTTGATTGTGGAGAAGACAGAGTTGACAAAAGTCAGTTTATGGTATCAGTAACTGAGGAGGTTCCTTATATCAAGTGTGATATACTACTCAAAGTATTGTTATCAGTGGTGGTTTTGTAAACAAATACAAAATTCATCCCTTAGTAAGACTGGAAACTTTAGTAGAACTATTGAATATCAGATATAGTCAGTGTGAAGCTTTCCCCAAATCCAAATGCTTTCTATAGTGCTTGTACTCATTTAAGGCATGCAAATAAATATATAAGTATGTATATATAATGGCCATTTAGAAGAGTAATAGAAAAATAGTTTTCTTTTATTGACCTTTCCTCCAGTGACTGTTCTCTGATACAGGCAAAAGCTTGACAGATTCACCCACCATGTGCATTTTTGCCCGTTTCAATCCTATTTAAAATCTCTCACTCCATCTTGAGAAGTCCCTAGCCTTCGAACCGACCATAATGATAATTCTTACCTGTTAGATTTCTAGCTAAAAGCATAAAAGGCTTGTGTGTGTTTGTTTATTTTGTAGTTTTTTTAATTGCTGATTAAAGTGCTTGATTTATGCCTGGGAAGATATTAACTCTTGCAGTGCTATTTTCTTGTTTTCCTCCATGCAACCCCTGCCCTCCACCTGCAGCTTCCTCATCATCTTCAGTGCTACATTGGTAAAATGAAGAGCTCCTAAAAATAATCTTAATCTCTAATGCAGCTGTGCTTCTTTTTTGCCCTGCGTATAAATTAACCCGTGAGCTGCATTGTAAGGGATCTCTCACACTTCTTTTCTCTGCTAGATCCACACAGGTTTACAACATCAGATAATTTGGCCATGCCAGCCCAGCTGTCTGCCACTGGATGAGAAACTCCTCCCAGAGCTGCTTCAAGATGCGGGATATGTTACTCACATGGTGGGGAAGTGGCATTTGGGGATGTACAGAAAAGAATGCCTTCCGACCCGCAGAGGATTTGACACTTACTTTGGTAATGGTTTGATTTAGTATGGGCAATAAATTCAGTGTTGAAAAGGATGAGAAACTGCCCCATTCTTGTAACAGCAGCAGATTTACTGCTGATTTATAAGTAAAGCCATATCTAGGTATGCATATTTCCAAAGTACCGCTGCTTAAAAAATGATAATGCCTTAAATGTGTGCTCAAGCTTTACAACTTACTGAAGAAAGTATCAGCATTACTGTGTGTCTCCAAGTAAAGTGTTTCTCTCTTTCCATTTTCCCTCACTCCTCCCTCCTTCCCAGAGTTAACTTTTTACTTTGAATTCTCTGTCTCCTACCTACAGCAGCACAGGGGAATAGGGAAGGGAGGCTTACAGCCAGTTTGTGTAGCTTTGGTTTTCCAGAGCTAGTGGTGAGATGGTGTGAAAGCCCTCTATAAAGTAGTATCCAAAAACTCATAAGTTAGGAAGTGAAGCTCTCAGACTAAACAGTAGATTGTCTGAGTGCATTACTCGCAAAGCAACTTATAGTTATGCATTGTTTACTGTTCCAAGTGTGGTTTGGGCTCCTGTCCCAGTATCAATTCCACATTTATTAGTTTTGCACAAGTGTCACAGATGGTATATGACTTGGGCTGTCTGATGTCTCATTCTGCATCTCATTCTGCACACCACTGAGCTCAAAGAGGTCCATCTCCACTTGGTTGTTTTTGAGACACTTTCCTTGAGTGATGAATTTCAAAATAGTGAATTTCTATGCAGAAGCCTGTGTTGCTCTTGTCTAACCTGCAACTTAAATGAAGAGTGTGACAGTGCTATGTGTGTGCCTTTAATAAATTATGTTCATCCAAACATGAGGTGGGAAAAACTGTCCCCTTACTTCTTTTCACTCTTCAGGGAGCTTAGGGCCATGGTTTCACAACTGAATTAAGCTAATATTTGTGGATTGGAGTATAATGGCTCTCATTGCTTAAGCATTTGTGCTTTCTCTGATCCCTTCTCAGGAGCTTGGGATCTTCTTGGTGGCATGGCTGTAGATAGGCTGATGTTCCTTGTGAAATCTCATCCTGGGACTGAGCAGGCTTTTAATGCAGGAGCCTGAGGACAGGCTGACTCTGGGTATGGTTTTTGGGTGCCCAATCTGACATTATTTTTCCGAGGATGTAGTGGTTTAATATCCTGCAATGTTCATGTGATTCCAGTAGGCATCCATTATGATTAGGGATGATTGATTCTGTGGCACACTTGATCCAGTCTCACCCAGTGGGCATTCAAAATGGAAAAAATGCAGCATGTGCCTCTGAGTACATTGGTGTAAGCAATCTGCCTATAAATTCACTTCACCTTTTGAAAAACGAACTGTTTTATTCTCCTAAAAATATCATAGACGTTTATATTTTATTTAAGATAACTTTATTTTTTCTGTACATTTGTTTTTGCAGAAATTACTAGCTGCAGCTGCTGAAAAAAGAAGTTCAAGTAAATTTCTTCTGTCTGGGATTTTTGTCCCAAGTTCTTTTTTTTCCAGAACATAGGACTGTATTTTTTTCAGACTCATCCATTTTTTCACGATATTGGGGGAGAAATCTAAAATCTAATTTCAAATGTAATTTTTGAGATTCAAGTGATTTTGAAAAGTTTTATTTGTGCCTGCTAAAACACAGGGGTGCTCCATGCCTGACAGGCTAGCCCTAGGTAGGAGCAAATCCGTACATGCAGGATTTTTACTTAATTTGTTTTGGATATCTCTAAATAATAGTGTCTTGTCTTGACCAGCTGGTGTCAGCAGTGGATCAGAAATTGCATTACAACAGACACAGATGATTCATTCTTGGGTGTTTTTGAATAAATGGATTTAAAAATTCCAAACTTTCCAATAGAGGTGGAAGCCTTATATCAAAATACAAACACAGAAATCATACCACCAAGAATCAGACTAGTTCACGGCTAGATCAGTGCCTTGGCTCAGTGCATTAGTTCAGTGCTTATGGACATCCAAGTACAAATAAGAGGTCATTGAACTGCTTTCAAAATGTTTGATTTCTTTTGAAATTAATGCTGGTGTTAGCAATGAAAAGCCTATGAGGTATTAAATGTGGAGCTACTTGGACATGTCAGGGGTCTCACAGTAGGTGGTCCAGGGTTGAATTAGTGTTTTAGCTCAAAACCACTGATGTTTTGACATTTGTGTTTGACTTCTTTTCTCCTCCTGATGTATGTGTTTATGTGACCCAATGTTGGTCTGCTCATTTGACATCTTTTCCTGTTGTAGGCTACCTCCTGGGCAGTGAGGATTATTATACTCATGACCACTGTGTCCTCATCAAAGCAAAGAATGTGACGCGCTGTGCTCTGGACTTTCGAGATGGAGAAGAAGTTGCAACTGGATTTAAAAATGTGTACTCCACAAATTTATTCACAGAAAGAGCTATAGATCTTATAGCCAGTCACAAAACTGCGAAGGTACAGATAACTTCAGCATTAAAGAATGTTTCTAAAAACATTGATGAAATATTAATGGAGAGAGCTGTGTTTGAGCTGCAGTTCTGGGTTATTCAATAGGTGCATAGAGTTAAATGTGAGAAGCAGCAGTGGTAAAACTCACCTGCTACCAAAATCGGCTTTGTCTGCATGGTCCTGGCCTGCTACCCTTCTCCATTTCTTCTATTTTAATACAATTAATACATTTTTAGAAATGGTTGAGCAAATAGTTTGCGCTTCTAAACAGGGAAGGGCAGCTTAAGGTGGTAAGTTTAATAGAAAGAAATTGTTAACAATTATGTTATGAAGAAAAGATAGACCTGATGTTTTTCCACAGCTTTCCAAAAGTAATTTTTCAAAGTTTCTTTCTTAGTTTATGTGCAGGGAATGGAAGATGTAGAAGTTGTAGAAGAAATCAAAAGGCACTACCTGCACTGTTGATAAAAGAGGTCTGCTTTTGCTGCAGTAACTTGTGCACTTAGTACTTTACATTCAACTAATTTCCATTCTATCCCTTCCACCCCAGCCCCTCTTTCTCTATCTCGCCTTTCAGTCTGTGCATGAACCTCTCGAGGTCCCTGAAGAATACTTGAAACCATATTCTTCCATAAAAGATGTGAAGAGGCGCCATTATGCAGGAATGGTGACTCTTATGGATGAAGCAGTAGGAAATCTTACTGATGCTCTGAAAACATACGGTCTTTGGGACAACACAGTTTTTGTTTTCTCTACTGGTAAGTTCCTTCAAGTATTCTTTCAGTAATAACTTTGCTAACAAGCTGATTACAGAGAGTTCTGGCCCCTCTGTCTTTCCTCTGGCTATCTTCTAATGACATCAGAGTGATGAAAGTTGAGCAGGAGTTTATGTGAAACAGCGATTTCTCTCCCTTCACTTAGGGCTTTCTCAAGCTTGACAAGAACAACTCTGAAGTAGTGTCTATGCACATGGGGGTTGCTCCTGGTGGTGTAAAAATACCTTTATAAAATCTGAGGAGTGCAGTGGAGTTAGAAGCATTCTACTTGACACTGCAGTTACTGAGGATCTATCAGAATTAAATCCTTACTGAGAGCTGTCTACAAATTTATTTCTTCTGAAGTAGTCTGTCCTGTCTGTGAAATGCCACGTGTTTCATGAAGTACAAACAGCCAGACAACAAACAGTTTGAAGCCAAAACTGATTTTTCCCCTCACTTTAACGCGACGTGTAGTTTTTGTCATTTTGGAAGTATTTCACTGGCATCTTAGTCCCATGAAACAAAGGTCTGTTAATAAAACAGCTGAAAATATGATGGGCAGTCTAGTCAGTCAAATTGCAATCTAAGTTTTTGTGTGTACAGGCACGGTTTCTAGATTATTAGAGTAATGTAAATAATTGCAAAGCAGTCTCCTTTGTTTCCAAATTAAGAATGAAACAGAACTTTTTTGGAATACAGCTGCTTGGCTGGGTGTCAGGAACATATTTACTCTTGTTTGGTTGGAAATGGGAAGTAGCCTTTCAATGCATACAGTTGTTCTTTTGTCCACACTTTACATATTAGGGCTGTCAAAATGGCAAATTAATTTTCTGTGAACACTTCAAATACAACAAAAACAACTGAAATGAACAGACAAGCAAAACAACAACAACAACAACAAAAAAAAAACAACCAAAGTTTGATGAAAATGCACTTACGTGTTTTGAGTTTAGAAGCTGCTTTGTATAGAACTCAAGGTCTTGGAGTTTAATTTTGAGTCCAAACCTGTTTGCCTCATGATGTTATATTTGTGTCCAGGTTTTGCTCTAGCAGGATTTGATAACTCATCTATGCCCATTAATGTTTGCGATGTTTTTATATTTAGAACTGAAAGTGAGCAAAGACATATGGAAAACTATACCAGTATTTATTCCATATGGAAAAAATCCAGTCTTTGCTGAGGCTGGGACTTGGAAGAGTTATTTCAGCAATGTTTATTCAGTACATTGTGGAATAAAACTAAATACATCTGAGCTAGAATTACAAGGTATGAGTGAATTAAAAAGACAAATTTGGTATTTTCATTTATGAAGCATTTATTTTTCTGAATTGTGACAGTGTACCCTGTTTTTTAACAGGGATTATTTTGCAATCAGTTGCAGGTATATTTCAGCAAGAGTCAAACAATCAGGAGAATCAAGTGCCTACCCTATCTAATGGGACTTATTTTGAGTTAATTGACAGTTTAAACTTCCAGGAGTTAAATTTTATATGGTCAAAATGCATGGAAATTGGACTTAAATCAGGCAGGACAGAGGCCAGTGATTTGGGTCTTTTCAGTGTTCTCTCTTTACTTCAGGCAGTTATTCTTTACAGTCATAAAACATTGCACACAATAAGGACCCAGTTTCAAAAACCAAGTGTTATAACCATAAAACATTTTTAAAAGACCAGAAAAAGGAAAAATCTTGTCAAATTATTTCATTTGTCTATATTTTGTTTAGTGCTTTTGCAGGTGGTGTGTTTCAGAGCAGACATTAGAATATGGTTGAAAAGAAACATGCAAGGGTCTGCAGCTGAGCATCTCTTGCAGAGAGCTGTACTGTGTCAGATCTCCCTGCACAGCTTCCAGGTCCTTTGGAATGGGAGTCCTGCTGTGCACTGGTAGCTATAATATGAGCCTATGATTATAGTATGATGTACCTTCAGGTCTTGAGGACATGTCTGCTTGGAGAAGTGCCTCTTCCTGCCCCAAGTGCTGTTCGGGCATTGAGAGACCTTTTTTAGCTTAGTGGGACATAGCGGGGGACACACACTTTTCTTTATGATCAAGAACTCTCTCCAAGAAAGTTCTTCCCATTTTGTGGGATTAAGAATCAATTTAAGGAATTCAATGAAGACTGCAAGGGAGGATCTAGGAAATGACAAAGTTTATCCATAAGTTTAATGAGCAGTGTTAAAGACACAGAATCATCATACTTGGTCAGAGGAATTTGGGGTGCTGGTGGCTGAGAGGCTGCACATGAGCCAGCCATGGGCACTCCCAGCCCAGAGAGCCACACGTGTCCTGGGCTGCATCCAGAGCAGTGTGGGCAGCAGGGCCAGGGAGGGGATTCTGCCCCTCTGCTCTGCTCTGCTGAGACCCCACCTGCAGTGCTGCATCAGCTCTGGGCTCCCAGCACAGGAAGGACAGGGACCTGCTGGAGGGAGTCCAGAGGAGGCCACAGAAATTATCAGAGAGCTGGAACACCTTCGCTATTAAGACAGAGAGTTGGGGTTCTCCAGGAGAAGAGAAGGCTCTGAAGACACCTTACTGCAGGCTTTAAGTACTTAAAGTAGACTTATAAAAAATTTGAGGACAGAGTTTTTAAGAAGATCTGTTGTGATAGGACAAAGGGTGATGGTTTTAAACTGAAGTAGAACAGATTCTGACTAGATATAAGGAAGACATTTTTCATAATGAGGTTGGTGAAACACTGCAGCAGGTTGCGTAGAGAGGTTGTGGATGTCCCATCCCTGGAAACATTCAAGGTCAGGTTGGATGGGGCACTAAATAAGCTGATCTAGTCGAAGAAGTCTGCTCATTGTAGGGCGGTTTGGCTACATGACTTTTAAAGGTCCTTTCAAACCCAGACCATTCTAAGAGAAAAGCACTCTATTTTGCTAGCTGTGTGGTTTGATAAAGGTGTTGTTGAAAGTCTCTAGAGGAAAAAGAAGGCCCTACTTTTATGGTACATTTTACCAGATTCATTAGTATTTCCTTTTTAGTTGCGAACAAAATTCACACTTCCATGTTTGTATCTCTCCATGCTTTAAAAGTCAAAGAATAATTTACAGGTGGTCATTTTGTATTTTGTATTATAGCAAGTAGCATTGCAACAAACATAGTCTTCTGACTACTTCTCTGTGTGGTGTTGACCTCAAACTGTAGATTTCTTTTTACTGGGTACATATTTTAAAAAAACCCCATAAAATATGGTGTAATATTTGATCTTGTGGTAGGTTTTTTTTTCATTATTATACTCTTTTATGTTTCTTCCTATTTGTTATGGCTCAAGAGGAATTGCCCTGAAAACATGCCAGTTGACAAAAGGAAATACTGCACATTTTGAAAGAGTCTTGTGAACTGTGTAGAAGAACTTTAGTTCCTCTTTAAAGTGGCCTGATGAAGATACCAGGATAAAAATGTAGCTTCATTATGTTTAGTCATTAGCAGAGTCTGACTCCATCAGTATGTCCTGTAAATCAACCTGCTTTTTGAAGTGTCTTTTTTAACAGAAAGACAAGCTATTTCTACAAGTAAATAAGAAAAAGTTGAGCAGGTTCAATGGCATGTGGTGGTATATTTGTGGATCAAGTAGTAGCTTGAAAAGTCTTGACTGGTTTGATATGAAGTAGAATTTGCTTTTAAGGAGCATTTTTTACACTGCAGATACAAGTAACTCTGTGCTAACGAGATCATTTATGAAAATAAAATAATTACTTGTTTAAACAAAATAGATGAAAAATGAATGTAGCAGGGTTGGGTACACATGGCCTTTTGTTCACTTGAAATCAAAGAGAATGAGATGGGTGTATTTTTCCTTTTAGCAATCACAGGAGACTGTAACTACCAATGTCCCTGAAGAGAGCCTCCATTTAAAATAAAGGTCATAAAAAGCATTAAAATGGTACAAATTCGGCTCAGAACTATTAACATGGGCTTTGAGTCCAAATTTTGCATCAAATACAGAACTGTGATTTGAGGTAAGAAGTAGGGATTTGCTGTGAATACAATTCATTATGGTTTTTGCAAGGTATTACAAGAAATTTTGGTGTGAACATGCCAACATTAAAGCAAAGGAATATGACCCATAATTTCAGTTCTGTATTAAAGCTACTATCCTTTGCTTTATTAAACTTTCAGCTCTTTGTTATGCTGAAACATTCCTTCCTTGCAGTATTTCTTGCCGTTTTTGAATGTGGATTAGCACTGTAATGCCCGGTAGTTGCCATAAGAGGGCTTTGAAAAGCAAAACACGTGGAGCCTTTCAAGCCTTGGTTTACATTACTAAGAGGAAACCACATAAATCCTTTCCATAATGGGGCATGTGACAGTGATGACTGTTTTCACTCCAAAAGATGGTCTTTTTATCATTGTAGAATTATGATTAATAAGAGCACCGATTCTTTTGGACATACTTACTGGTGTTTATACAGTCTCTATCATAACCCTAGGGTTTTTTTCCCCACAAAATTTCATATTACCCTTTTTTTTTCCTTTCTTTTTTTTTCCCCCTTTCATTCCAGCCCACATATTGTGGCTTTTGGCTAATGAAATACAGGGATTTTCTTTTTCCAATGCCTTCTTTAAGACATGAATCTGACTTTCACTTATTCCTTAAGGGACTTTTTTTATCTTCTTGATATCTCTGTTCAAAAATGAACTCCTGCTCCTTCACTTTTGCTTATGAGGGGCTTCAGAGAGCCTTCTAATTACAGATTGGCCAAGTCAACTGACTAGAGCAGTTACTCTGTGTCTGTGATGTCTGAGGTACTAATTTGAAGGTTGTGCTCACAGGTTTTTTCATTGCAGACCTGAAGATTTGTTTTAATTGTTCTTTCAGAGGTATCTGAGAGGTATGGTGTGTTTTCAGTGAGGAATATGCCTAGGCATTTATTGCCTAAGCATCTGCTGCTTCCTTAGTGGAAAAAAGCACAGGTGCCTTACCTGCAAGCACCTTCAATCACACTAGTTATTTGAGTTAATCTATTTCCTTTTTTGTTTGTTTGTTTTGTTTCTTGTTTATTTAGTCTTATTTTTATACAGGAAAAGATTCTGCCAGTTTCCTGTATTTGCATCAGTTAGAATTGTTACATGTCAGTGTCAGTGAAAGGTGCACGTGATTGATGTTTTGTACTCTAGTGTTGGCTTCTATTTTTGTTTTCAGGCTTTTTCCATTTTAAAGTATGAGTGATAATTTAGAAATTAAAAAACACATTCTCTGTCATATGATGAAGATAATAATAATGAGACTATATTTTTGACAATATGTTATCAAATGTGGAAATATTATGGTGGGAATGGATTTAAAATCAATACTGAAAGATGTTGATAGACAATATATTGACTCCCTCCTCCCCTCCCCTTTTAAAATCCTATGAACACCCAGAATGTTTTGTAGGAAATGTTTGTTTATCTTCCGGTCCATCTAGTATTAATCCCTCCCTACCCTCCCAGATTTTTCCGTGCAAAACCTAACACTCCAAAGCCAAGTTCCTGAACAAAGAGGAGCCTCATATCAGAGATATTAGCTTCTTTTTTGTCTTCATGGTTAAAAAATCCATCATAAGTTGAGTCTTGAATTTTTCTTTCTGTTTTTAGCAGATGCTAGTGCTTGAAGTGAAGTTCTTTTGTAAATGAAACTTGGAAGTGAATTTTGCCCAGAATTTTGCAAACAGGCCAGTTTTGCATAAAGCTTTGACTTAAGCATGTTAATAGCTATGCTAGTAATTTCCTCAGAATGAGATGAATGCTGAAAACAGCTCATATGGTGTATTAACAATAATGTTTAATAATTTCCCACAGCTCCCAAAGGGTTGCCTTAAATGATTACTATTAAACTAAACGATGCTAGTTTTGTTCTCCATAATAGTGTTTGCGAAGTCTTTAGTCTTTTTGTCAGAATTTTCTACACCCAAAAAATGGTCACTTCTCCTGTCAGTGGGACAAATCCACAGTTTTCCTGACAGTGTCTTGTCTGACTTGCTCACTGCAGACGTATGAGCAGTTTGTCAGGTTATTCCTGTTGGTTTTGGGTTAAAATTTCCTTCTGTGTTTCTGTCATGTCTAGTAATGGTGCATGCTGGTGTAGACCTTGACACAGCAGGGTCTGTAGCTACTGAGACCTGTTTAGTTACTGAGACTGCTCACAATGAAAGCACTTGACTGAAGCTGACTGTGCTAGGATTGCTGCTATCATGAAAACTGTACTACGAAGCAAAAAAAAAAAAAAAAATTCTATGGGATGGAAAAGATTGTCCTTTTGTAGGGCTAAATCTGTAAGTAGTGGAAGCTTGTGTACATCAATTTCTTTTCCCATGAGATCAATTTTTTCCCCTCAGTTTGGAAAAGTCAGGACAATAAGGAGGCAGTTTTGGTGAGTTGCAAAAACCTATAGAGGTTGATTTACACGAGCACAGCTCGATAAAAGTTACTCTGTAAATGCTCAGTTAAGTTGTTCAGTAAATGGTGCTCTGATGCAGGAAAGGTATTATATTCCCTTGATGGAAAATAAAACCCCTATGGTTGTATTTAAAGTACAATAAGAATTACATTAACAGAATTTTATATTAGAAGGTGTAGTTTTTTATTGTCCCTCTTATTGAACAGCTTTCAGTAGTGCTTCCATCACACATACACAAATAAATCTGTATCAAGCACTGAAAATACAATAATGTGTCAGCGCTCTGAAGAAAAAGTGGCATTTCTGCCATTGAAAATTGAATGTTCAACGTTATTCTTCCCACTGTGAGTAAACAACAGCACAGTGAAGTACACAACTGATGTTTCTTCATCATCTGGTCTTACAAAATGATTTTGGTTCATTTTGTTGGAAATGCGTGTTTCATATGAGTCATCAGAGGGAGTGCAATTGTTCTTCATTCATATTTGCAGCATGACTGGAAAACACAGCTACACATGAATCTTTCAAATGCAATGTGGGGAACAAGGGAAGAACATGAGTTCAAATTAAGGGCAAAGTTATTCTCCAATTCGTGCTGCAAGTCTCCTGTCCACAGTGTAGATCTCTGTTGTGTATTCTGTACTCTTTTTTTTTAATATGAAACCTCAGTGGGAGTTCTGCACTTGGAACAGAGTAAGCATTATTTATGCTGTGAAGATCAGAGGGGAGAAATTTTCCCCAAATGTGATCCTTTACCAGTATTATTGACAGGGCTGTCTGTTTAACTCAGAACCATGAGCTTAAATCACTCAGACATAGGGCTCTGAAGTCCTGTTCTGTGACCTAGACTTTCAGCAAGAATGTTGGAGGTCAAAAGTGAGATGCATATACAGAGCTGTACATTGATGCTCTGTCTAATGTTTGCTCATATTGTGTCTGGCACTAGTAAGTGCTATGTAATTCCCTTTCACATACGCAAAATTCACACAAAAAGCTAAAAAAAGCCCAAGTAAACCAAGCACTAGCTGCCTGCTTGTTTTGTTGGTACTGGCAGCTGATTGTGGTTTTCATTCAAAATTGTATATGCCTATTAAGCATTACCTGTTAATTGTGTACTACTATTAAGCATTACCTATTAAATACTAAGTAGGCTTGTCTCCTGCTTTTATACATTACTTCATTTTTAAATAACATAATACACATTAAATGATATGCAGTGGTGTCATGTCTGCTAAATACCTGTGAGGGTTTAAATTGTTGAATCGCTCTTGCTTGTGGTTGCCATTCTTTGCTCTTTACTAATGTGACCTATTAGTGCCTCTAATTTCAATAGTGTTTAAAACAAAATCATACAAAGTCCAGATTTACATTATGGAATAGAGATGTCAACACTTAATGTAAATGAAACTATGTGGGTTTGGCTCTTCTGTAGTCTCCCCATAAGAAATAGGCAACAGGAGGAAAGGTATAGAAATAGGGGTTTTGTCTTTCTATTTTTTTCACTTGTCTGAGGTTGTTTGCATGTTACACCTTTTGTTTCTTTTTAGTTGCAAACTTCAGAAATCTGATTTGTAGAAATATTGAAGGTAGTGTGAATCATTTAATTGATATGCTCCGTTTTCAACAATAACAAGACTCTAACATTAAAATGGCTTTTTAAACTCTGTAGGTTACATATGAAATAATTTCTTAGTTAAATTTTAATATACTTTCCAGTTCTGTTTCAGTTGGATGGGCCATCACACTGACCTCCATGTGGTTCTGATTAAGAACAGGATTGCTCCTAAAGCCCCAGCCTTTCAAGGGAGCATGAGATACATAAAATGTAGGAAATAATTGCTGCTCTGGATGCAGCCCAGGACATGTGTGGCTCTCTGGGCTGGGAGTGCCCATGGCTGGCTCATGTGCAGCCTCTCAGCCACCAGCACCCCAAGCCCTTCTGGGCAGGGCTGCTGGGATCTGTTCATCCCCAGCCTGTGCTGGTACCAGGGCTGCTCTGACCCAGGTGCAGCACCTTGCACTTGGTCTCGTTGAACCTTGTGAGATTCCTGTGGGCTGTCTCCCAGAGCTTGTTCAGGTCCTTCTGGATGAGATCCTGTCCCTCAGGCATATCAGCTGAGTGTTGTCTGCAAATTTGCCAAGGGTGCACTTGGTCTCACTGTGTCATTGGTGAAGATATTAGTCAGAGCTGGTCTCCATACAGACCCTGAGGGACACCACTGGTCACTGATCTACGTCCAGACATTGAGGGATTGACTGGTTCTCTGAATGTGACCATGCAGTGAATTCATTGTGCTGTGAGCGGCCCACCCATCAAATCCATCCCTCCAGTCTGGAGAGAAGGATGATTTGAGGGACTGTGTCAAAGGCTTTACAGAAGTCCAGATAGAGAACATCTGTAACCTTTCCCTTGTCTACATGCAGTCACTTTGTTTTAGAAGGTCATTGGGCTGATCAGATGGGACTTGCCCTTCCTGCAGCCATGTGGGCTGTCCCATGGAGGCGTGTCCTCCATGTGCCTTAGCACAGAGTCCAGCAGGATCTGTTCCATCATCCTTCCGGGCACAGAGGTGAGGCTGACAGGTCAGTAGTTCCCATGATCATCCCTTGTACTCTTCTTAAAGATGGGTACCATGTTTCACTTTTCCAGTCACCTGGGACTTGCCCTGACTGCCATGACTTTTTAAATATCATGGAGAGAAAAGAGACTGTCAGAAGAAGAAGACAGGCAAAAAGTTGTTGAATACCTCAGCCTTTTCCTCATTATTTCTTACCAGTTGGTCAGTCACCTCCATTGTGGGAGAACTCCATTCCCCTAAACTTTCTATCCTGGCTGTAAAGCCCTTGTTACTTTTTGTGTCCCTCACCAAGGGATGCTCACCTCCAGCCATACCTTGATACATGCCTTGGACTACATCCCTATACTCTTCCCAGAATACCTGTTTGGACTTCCACATTGTGAAATGCACTACCTGTGCATTTTCTTCTTGCCCCTTAGTTTTACCTGTAGATTGACTCTGCCATTGCATTCTTCTCCTGATTTCTTATGCCTGGGGTTCAGGAGCTTTTGCCCTCTATGTCCTTAAAGATCTGTCAGCTCTGTTCTGCTCCCTTGTCCACAAGGGCATTTTCTCAGGGAGGGGGTCCTATTGACTAGCTTCTTGAAGAGCTGGAAGTTTGCTTCCCTAAAATTCAGGATCCTGTCTTCACTCTTTACGTGGCTCATATCTCTTAGGACTGAGAACTCTACCAATACATTATATTATAGAAGGCCATTCAAAATTATCAAGATGTAATTTCTTGGTTTTTTACAATTTTTTATTTCAGTATTTTTTCAATTTTTTAATAGTACTAAAGCAAAGTTTGATTTTTTATATACATAAATTTTTAGGTTTTCTTTGTAACTGATAAATACTCTCTGAAACAACCCAGAACCATCTGACACAAAGCTTTAGTATTTATTTAGAAATATTGCTTCTCCTAGGGACTTACTTTCTCAATCAGTGACAGCCCTATAGAAACACAAGGAAAATCAATCATTGATTCACTTGGGAAAGAAGAATGCAATGGTCTGGGTTAAGAATTTGGAAGAAATTGCAGGTGTCGTAAGACGGCCTTAGTCAAATGAGTAGTATCTGAAAAAGGTTATTTGAATCCCTGCTGAGATGTTTTGGATCTGTTTTCCTTCCCTGCTTTTTCTTTTTTTTCATATGTGTCCATATAAACTATGGGTTGGTTAGTACATCTGTTTCGTATATTTATGAATATTCCAGAACTAAAGTATGCTGCTAGGCTAAACTCTACAGAAGAATGTAAGAACTTCCAAATAAAAGCTCTGCGCAACTGTTCTTTCTTTAACTTACCATTATTTCATGTTATTCTTATACATAGAATATAATGGATCAATATTGGTGGGCAATATTAATTTAGTGTCCTTTAAAAGAGTAAGATTTTCACTCTTTGCCTTAATTTATGGGAGAGTAAAACCAGCAGAATTCATTTAGATGGTCAGAATATACATGTGCTGAATGCAAAGGAAGCCATACGTTTTACAGATTGTTGAGTCAGAAATACCAGAAGAAATACTGAAATCCATGAGCATGTTAGTTATTAGGCAGTGGATGCTAAGATTTGGCACAGGTAAGTGTATCAGATTATGTAAATATCTGATGTGAAAATGGCTTGGAGAGCTCTTACTGCAGTGTTCACTGTAGGTTTTTTCCTCTCTTCATCCTAACACTGAAACTAATAAGCTGATTTCCTCCCCTTTTGGAAGTTTCCTTCTTTGTTTTATTCAGTTCCTTACAGTTTGGTCTTAATCATTCCTCTGCTTTCTTTAAACCTCTTTATGCCCTTTTGAAATCTCTGTTTCTAGACATGCCTTCTATGACTAGAGTATCTGTCTCTTACAATACAGCATGTATCTTTACATTTCTCTTTAAGCAGGAAGAAACACCCCCTCTTTTATCTGCACTTTGAGCGCTGCTGCCGTGTGGAATGCTGCCTGTGCTTGCTCTTACATTTGACCTCCAATTGTGTTTTCTCAAGTTAAAATACAGCCAGAGCTTTGTGTACATTGAAGTGAGCTGACCCTGAATTCTGCATTAAGATTCCAGAGCAGCTTGAACTGGTTGGGAAGAATCAGAAGTCTGCAGTGGTAATTTCACTTGTATTTTAGAGTAAATGGCTTGAACCTACAAAACATAAAACCAAATAATGCAGCAAGTGTAGTGCAGGTTTTTCATTACTGACTTCTTGTATTGTAGATGATCTCCATGTTTAGGCTATGCAAAAGATAGCTAGTGATCACTGCAGAGGACTGGATGTATTGAAGCATTGTACTGCTTCTGATGACTTGGAAGAGTATACTTTATCAAATTAACAATGAGATAGCATATGCTGACATCTGGTATACAGGACCTATTGAGAGTTTTAGTAGTTGTATCTCTAAGTCTGCTTTAAGTCTACTTTCTATTTGCATGGAAGTGTTGTAACACATTTTACAATCAAATAAGCATTTGTAACAAGTGGATATAAAGAAAGACATCCTCTGCATCTTTTCTTGGTTAAGTCCAAATTTTTTCAACACTATTCTTCTGTTACTCATGGGGGTTAAAAAACAAAAGGTGCATTCCATTACTTTTCTCTGTAATGTTGTACCTAATTGCAGTTCTGACTGCAGAGAATATTAATTGATATCTGCCTTCTTGAATGTATCACACATGCTGCTGCCATCAAGGTGTGTTCCAGTGATTTCACAGGATTGAAAAAGCAAAGCCTTTGTTTAAAAAAATTTAATAGTTAAATTTTATATTGACTAGGAGAGAGAAACTATTGCTGACCATCTGTTACAGTTCATTAGAAAGTCAAAGGTACCAGAAAGAATACAAGGACAAAAAATCCCAACAACAACAACAAACAAACAAAAACCCAACAACAACAGAAAACAAAACAAAGCAAAACAACCCCCAAAAAATTAAAAGGAAAAGTGCGTGCCTCAGGTGGCAGATAGTGTAGACAGTGATGCTGATGTATGGGGCTAAGGTTGAGGTTAGGGGCTTTTTCTGCCCACAGGTGCCTCCTTTCACAGGCAGTTGCCCCTGAAGTCTCTCAGCTGCTCAGGGCCTGCATGTGGCTTCCTGTGATTATCTCTAAGTGACCTTGGGTAGCTTGAATTTTAAATAGCTACAGTGGTTTCAATGTATTAATCTAGATAATTTTGACATAACTGTGTGAAGAGTAAGCATACTTACAATCATATCAGCCTTTTTTAGAGATTGTTTACCCTTTGTGTGATCTGAGAGGTTTTAATTACCTCTTTTCTTTAAATTAGTTCAGTCAGAGCCTTCCTGCAGCCTAAGGCAAATGAGGAGACAGGCTTTGGGAAAACATGGACCTGAAGACCTTACCTAATTTAATGGGTCACGTATTCTGTAATCTCGAGAGAAATCTGAAGTAGGATTTAGTAAAACTCTCTTGCTAAAGTGGGAGTAGGGGGAATATATGACTTCTAGACTCAGTAATATATGAGTCAGGTAGTGGTTACTCATGAGGGCAGAAGTCCTTTTCAAGGAAGCTAAGACTGCAGCTGTAAATGTGGAGATTAGGGGAGCTCACCACTTGAGATCATCACCTCTTGCCACCCCTCATTTGCAGTGACCTACCCTAAGACTTAATACTTCTTAATGCAGGTTGGACTAAGCAGGCTGAGGAAGGATCATGTGGGTGGTTTGATCAGTGATATAAATGAGATTATAAATTCTGACTGCTGGTGGCATCAGGGATGTCAAGCAATAGTGGAGAAATCAATTTGGCAAGCATAGGTTGAATCACAAAGCACATGTTCTTTATAGCTTTAATATCACTACATTAATAAATTTGCAGAGAAAAGAAGGCAAGATGTCTTCTGAAAATGATAGGATTTGCTTATTTCTGAAGTATGGGTGTACTGTGAATCATTTGACCATCCAGGCCTAAAGCTCTTTGTATAATGAAATACTGTCTTTGAGCAGAGGAATCTGTTAGTGCATTTTGGATTTTTCTGCTTCTTTCCCACTTTTGGGAATGGAAATAGAAAAAAAATACCCTGTAAAGGATAGAGTTTCCAGGGTAAATGTTTCTGGGGAATGATCATTAGGCACAAAACCTTTAAAGCTATAATGCCCACAAAGAGCAAAATATGCAATTTGACTATTCTGTTGAAGTCCACAGTAGTTTCTGTTATGCATATGAACAACTCCCCTTAAAAATGCCTGAGAGTTATAGTGTATATTTGAGGACTGAATGTGGTCTGTACAGCTAGATGTTGCCAAGAGGAGAGATTTCACAACTTCAGAATTCAGGAAATACGATCTAAAGTGGCAGAAAGTTCAAGGATGATGATATTGGAGAAAGGTTGGATCTTGCCAAGAGGAAATTGCTGGTGACCTTACTGAACTAGCATGGTGCAGGCAGATTGCAGAGATTCAAACATGGGAGTAATTAAAGAGGGCATGTTTTGGCATGTAGCTGGGGAAAAATGAACAAAGTTTGAATAAAATAATCATTAATAAGTTAAAAATTTTGAATTTAAGTGTTCCTTCTTGTCACTCACTTGAATGTAGCATTGATGTGACAGAATGAAAGAGAGGAGAGTATAAGGCACAACTATAAATGCCTTTTTTTTCTGGTTTTTGGAGAACATAGGCTCAGTTTTGTCCAGCTTAACATCCTTTTTTTAGATTCAGCAGTATCTTATTCAGCCATTGTTACTTGTAACCAAGCAAAGTTGTTAAAGAAAGGAATAACAAGCAAAACGTATTCTGAATCACTCATTCAGCAAATAGCTTGCTTGCCATTTCCCTGCCTGGAAAACATAATCCATTGCTGAAGAACAGATATATGGAAACTGGTTAAAAACCCTGCCTCGGTCATTAGAGGGAACAGATATTATTTATGTAAACTTCCATTACTCTCCATTACTTATGTTTCTCTATCACCATATTAACTTATAAAATAACCCCTTTCCTCCCCTGCAAACTTGGTTGCATTTAACAAAAGCTGAGGTGGCTGTTGGGACAGCCTTAGACAATGCTGGACGTGCCTATACGAGATGAGGAAATGGTTGCATTTCCACATTGTTCAATAAAATTACCTATTTCTTTTCATGATCAAAATCTCTCAGAGAATGCCGCAGCCTACAGCAAGCAAAACAGTTACAACTTATCACAAAACGATTAGCCTTTCTCATCCCCTCTGTAAGACTAGTGTTATAAAGAATGTTATTTTCTTCACTCTTTGGAGTAAAGAGTTTCAGTTTTTGTGGTTTATGTGCTCGGTGTGAGAATTAGTATATGGACGCATACTTCTTCCTAAGTTGCCTGCTGCACTTTTTAAAAATGTCCCCTGTGGTAAGTAATAACTAAAGACTTTTGTTTCATTTTTATATTATTTTGCCAGCAGGTATGTGTTTCTTTCTGGTAATGAACTCAGTCAATATATTCTGGGTATAGCTAGGGCCCCGAGAGATTAAGAACTCAAACAAAAGTGATGTAAAAAACAGATGTAAATCTGTCCAATGGCCGGAATCAAGTCATCCTTTGCACAGTGTAAAACCAATGCGTGTGTCTAAACTTAAGAAGAAAAAGAGACATCTAGCTTATAGAGGGTGAAATATTAAAGTGGTAGACACAGAGGAGGGATTGGGTTACTACTGGATGGCCAAGGATCAGCTGTAATACTCCTTATATGAAGGAGTGGCCCTGCCACACCTGCTTTTAGAAATGGATTTCTAAATTCCTTGCACCAAGGTTTCTGCGGTTCCTGGGCTGATTGGAGGGTTTCTTCATGGGGCAGTTTTCCTGTCTGCAGGTGATGGTGTTGGAAGGTGCCCATCTGCACCACCTTCCTGTGTATGTACAGGCTGGGCTGGACTGTGTGCAGCCCTGTTTTTTCTCCCCAGTCTTTCTCTCAAAACCTTTCCCAGCTGTATCCTGATGTGCTAAACAGCTTAAATTAACTCCAGATTGCTCTGTTTATTGTGTGCCAGAGGAGTGACAGAAAGCAATCAGAGCAGCTTCCTCTCAAATAAGCTCCAAGAAAAAGGGGGTACAGGATATTAGGATGGAAAATAAGGGTTCTGGGAAGAACCCTGGGGCTTTAATGCCTGTATATTAGATTAAGTCTCTGCTGTTTGCATTTTAATTCTACGTTTTGGCAGCTTCCTATCCCTGGAAGTGGGTTTTTGGGTTGTTTTTCTTTTTTGTTTTTCTTTTTTCTTTTTAAAAGAAAACAAAAAGCTTGTATGGTCAAAGTAGTAATTTCTTCTCTCTCCCTCAAATGACACTCGAGAAAAGTGAAATAATGCTCCCCTAAGGTTATCAGTCTCCTTGTGGGCCATGTGCACCTCACATCCTCTGCTTCATGTAAAGTCAGTGATCTCTTTTCTTGTATATGGCTCTGATCAGCAATAAATATGAAACTAGTTTTCCATCAGCTCCTGTCTTCACAGTTGGGATAGCATCTTCTTTTCTTACCTTACAACTTGCAGCCTAAAGTACAAATGTAGCAGGTCTGAGGTCAGATCTTTCCATACCTCTGAAGGTGTGGTTTTGGCTGGTTGCTGCTTATAAAGAGTATCTGTAAGCACAGTAAAAGCATCCCTACTTCCTGCTTTTTTTCTTCCAAAAGCTGCTATAAATATGACTTCTAATTAGATCCATAATATTATTTTGATAATAGCACTAGACTTGTTCTAAGAGAGTCATGCTGCTTCCAGAAGTAGAGGAAGAAACCCAAATGTATGCAGAAAATACTTCTGAATGCTTTTACTGAATAAAAACACCTAGGTGCTGCCAGCTGTTGGACATTCTCCGCCCTTAGAAAATTTAATGTGTAAAATTCAGTGCTTCCCAGCATACTTTTGGTCATATGTCAGCCTTATCCTGTCCTCCTCTTATTACTGTCTGTTTACCATATGGACATGTCTCTTCTGTTTGGTAGGGAGGGTTGGGGGATGCACTTGGAAGCTGAACATCCTTCTGAGTTACAACACTTATTTTTTTTAAATGCAATGAGGGAGCATATAGGAGAGATTCTGTTCCATTTAGCAAAGAGAAACTACCTTAGTTTCCTTCTTATCTTCACAAAACCATTAATATATTAATCAGAAGCAAGAAACTGGAACGGGAGTAATTATTGACCACTTTTCACCTTCAAACTTTTTATGCACATATTTCATGTTAGGTTACATACAGTTGATGGCTTTAGGATGGTAGCAGCCTTTAGTTTCAGGAGTAGCAGAAGCTTAAAAGGTTTTTTTCTCCTAATTTTGAAGATACTTGAATTTGATAACATATTGAAGTACCCTGCATTATAAAATAAATTGAAGTTGTTTTTTTTCTTCTGGTCTGTACTCACTTCAAAAATATTGTGTGGCTTTAGACAGGACTTTCAAACAGAGCTTGGCACAGTTTGCATATCAGACAGATGTGTGCTAGATCAGCTTACTGCGGGGGCCCTTGAGGAGAAATCAAAGAGCATGGGAGTTTTCTATTGCAGCTTTAGAGAAATTAATCAATTCAAAAAAAGACTAGAAGCTAAAGTACAGGTGGAAAACAGAAAAAAAAGCTGGGGCATACCAATATTGGATTTGAGAAGTACTGTAGATACGTACATAAGGATTATTTGGCAAGTGTTTTGTAATTATTTTCAGGAAAAAGGAGGCCTGGGTGTTGGTAGCCAGGAACCAGAAATGTTATACTAGATCTTTAAAGACTCTAATTGTTGATTAAAGGTATCATGAGTACAGGACAAAAAAATACTGAATTGATTCACAATACCTAATTGTATTTATGTAATTCTAGATATTTAAAGATTTTTCTTTCTTTGCCCTTGCAGATTTATTCTTTCAAATTATATATTTGGGCTGTGTTCTGAATAGGATAGTAAAGTATTTTCACAGTCAGAGATTTTCTTGGCACACAGCGCTTCATTGCACCTGATTTCTCTCACCTTTAATTTTTTTTTCCTTTTTTGACTGATTCCTGATCAGTTAAATCCTAAATGTTGATTGGTTATTTCTTGCTTAGTGGGTGTAGGAGTTATATACATACAGATGTATTAAAATTTTGGATAGCTATTTAAAAAAATGAATATAAGTATCCAAGAAGTATTTACATTTGCTAACCTCAGTAACATAAAACATTTAACATGTTTAATTTTGTGTGTGTCTGTGTAATATCAAGCATTTTTGGTCTTCTCTAACTTACTGCTAAAATTTATTTATGCAGAATTTGTTGTGCACTGAGGTATACAGAGAAAAACAGTTTGGAAATACTTACCATATTGGATTGTTGGCTGGAAAATAATTTTTTTCCTTAAGATTGTTATTGTTCTGGTAGGAATTAAATAATTACTTTTGTATTTTCTAAAATTATTGTCATAAAGATTTTCCGTATTACTCCTTGTCCTACAAATGCCGAAAACTGTGTTTAAATTTACCTTGAGAATGAAGATCATTAGGACATATACTTAAAATCAAGTTCTGATAGTGTAATCAAGGTTGTATAATATGTATCACACAGTTAAACATACTTATGTCATCTCAGCAGAATGGAAGGTGCAAAATAAGTTGAAGTTAAAGACAGTTTATGTAAATGATGAGTATGTTTGTGAAGTATTCCTACTGTCTGACTCAAGTAGTCAGCAAGAGTGATTTTTTTTTCCCTTGTAAGGGGACTTATGGGTAGCTCTTTATTATTTAAACTAAGAAAATGCACAATGAAGAGAAGTGCCTGAGTAAAAACTGCTTAATAACAGCCCCAAATACAGTCCTGGATGAATCT
>NW_005054440.1:547068-550932 GCF_000277835.1 Geospiza fortis
GGAAGAGCTTGTCTAGAACGATTTGCCAGGCATGTCAACGGGACTGTGGGGTGTAGCTCAGTTGTGGTTGAAAGAAGAATGCAGCAACCTGAGTGGTCACAAGGGAGACAAAAAACATATGCTCTGTTAGGAAGAAAAATAAAATTCACTTTCCTGTAGTGTAATTGAAACAAGGCCTGATCTGTTTGAAAATCAGTAGCTGTACAAGACAACACATTGTTTCTTTTGGGGGAAAAAAAAAGGCAAAAAGTTTTAATGTACTATTTATCACTTTTAATCTACACACTTAAGCCCTATCTAAGACTTGACAAAAAACCGGCAAGGAATATCTTTAAATGAAGACTGATTTCTGGCCTATTTGCAGAGAAAATAGTACCTCTATTCTAAACCATTAATGTGATGCAGGATTGTGATCAAAAGCTGCTGAGATAGCATGTGCAGGCAGTAGAAGTTACCAGAGGAAGTAGCTTGGCCCACATGTCCACACAGTGGAGAAGCTAGGGTGTTGCCTATGCTGTATTTAGGTGATCTTTGGAAACTCTTATTATTGTGTTTGCCCGCTATCCAAAAAGTAAAACATAAAGGTCTCTTTATAGCTTTTTTAATAAGTTTTTCATTCCACTGCATAGACAAGAATAGATTTTTTTTTGTGTGAACAACTTGGGGAGATTAGGCTTGCTTTATAAGAGAGCTGGCCTTACATAGTATTACAGTACTTGTTTCCATTTTGTTTCTTTTCCTAAAAATAGCTTTCAAGCCCATTGATCAGTCTAAACTGAATTTCTCAGAGAGGTGATCTCTGGTGCTTAAACAAATCTATTAATGCTATTAATATTGCTCTTGAGTTCAGTAACTACTGTGATTTTTTTTTGGCAATGAATGCATGCAGTCAAGAGATGTTTATGATCCTGGGAAGGGCATTTGTCAGAGTTTGTTCTTAAATCAACACTTTTACCTAATTTTGGTTTTCTACTGTCTAGTGAGGTACAAATCCCATATAAAGCTTTCCCCATAGTTGTGAGCATCTATTTCCAGTGGTATCTTTAGAGTGCAAAGCAGACTGTTGCTTCAGTTCCAGGGTAATTTGGTGAGAAAGTGAGTCCATCCAAAGACTTGAATCTGTGCTTTGTTAATTATTGCTCTCAGAATTGATGTTTTTTATTGTCCATCTCTTCTTTAAAGAAATCTTAGTCATTAAACTGCTTGCTAGTTACACACATTCCACATCACTGTATGTATACACTGCGCTAGTCAAAATGTTTGGCAGTTGGCAACTCTTCAGAGAAGTATTTGGGAGAAACAGAAGGGCCTCACTGTATAGTTTTGTTTATTGATTCCCTTAAAAACTCTTGCAAAACTTTTCTTGCAGTTTAGAAATTACAGATTTAGCAAATGAAACTCTTTCTCATGTATACGACAATGAATATTAACTACAAAAGCAGATGTTTGTGAGAAGGAACATTTGCCTTCATTTTTTAAGTTGTATTGTATATTCAAGACACACAAGCTTTACTTTGCATCCGATTTTCTAATGTTGAAAGGTTTTAATTAAGTATATTTTTAAAGTAACCCTTCCTCTTCTTTATTTTTAATAAGAGAACCACAGTAGTTTGAAAGGCAATCACCTGCGCTTTAAGAACAGGTTATATTCTCTGTTTTTCTGTGTCGAAAATATGTCCTATTTTCACCTAATTTTTTTCTGGGATGGAGATACTTTGTGACATATTTTTGTTGTTTCTACTTGTTCCATTGAAGCTGGTGTTGATTCAGCTTTGATGGAAACTACCTTTTAAAGTAGCCGGGATGCTTCCATTGCTCTCCTTTATTCTCTTGTTTTGTCATTTCCACAGTATATGTGTGCTGTGCATTTTTTCATTGGTGGTGGTGGTGCCTGCTAAAAATTCTTTCAGCCCATTCCTGTATTAGTGAGACTGGCTCTTCCCCATATTCTTATTTGTTGCCACAGATTTCAACTTCTAGAAGAAAATTCAGTGAGAATGGAAATAAAGCATCTAGGTACCCCCTTCATTAAAATAATACATAATAGGAGTGATTAATGCTGTGGGAAACAACAGTAGCTAAGCATCTCTCAAAGCAAACCAAGCCAAGCAAGGAATAAAGCTCTTTAGAAATGTGTGATTCTTCTCTTAAAGAAAGAGAACAAAGTTGCATAAATTGGCTAGATAATACTTATGCCAAGTGGCCTAATTTCTAGATACAGCCTTATTCACTCCCCTTTCATCATTTCTTCGGGGATAAGAGCTGGTTAATTTTACTATTTTTAATACCCCTAGTGTGTTGTGGGTACTGCTGTAGTCTAAATTGTGTAGATGTAACTGCAAAAATTATTCCACAGATGAGAAAAAACATACACTCACTGCATTTTCCACACTATTTCAGAATTTTTAATGAAAATCATATTTGATGTTTGTGTCCAGCAAAGAAATAATGAAGTATCACGCCTGGGGGAGGCTTGTGTTTTCAGCTGAAGTAGCAAGGCTGAAACTTTAATTCTAAGCAATCTTATAAATCAGGTCCACAAGGTGTAGGTAGCTTGATTCCAAAAGCTTTGCTCTGGACACTGTCTTCTGATATAAGATAGGATAAGTCATGGAGAGAAATGGTTACAAAAATGTATGATAAGTAGTTCAGAAAATATTGTTTTGAAATGGATTTAGAGTTGGAAATGAAGCCAGTGTAGAACATGAAGGAGCAATGATTCCATTTGTCTCACATCTAGGTGGATTTTAAGTATGTGTTTTAAACTAATGTGAGTTTCCACTTGGACTTGGAATTACTTCTGTGTTTGAGATACTTGGGTAAAATAGCATAAGGAGTTAGTAAGGAATAACTTATCTGGGAGAAAATGAGAGTGGTTGTACTTCCACAGATGAAGGATCTGTCTAGCCAGGAGCCCTCTCACTATGGCAATTCTTCGTGGCACATGTCTAGGAAACTTTTGTGAAAACTTGCAAATCTTCAGCATTTGTGGCTGAAGAAACTCCTGCAACTGAGGTAATGTGTTTTCATATAGGAACTATATACTTTTTTCAACTTTAACTTGTTCACTGACTTTCTGAACCCATGCAAGCTTTCAGCATCAATATATACATCCACAGCTTTTGATTTAGAGGAAATTTACCTGAACACACATGCACACAGAGCTGGTGCCAAGATCCGAACATCAATTAGAGTCCTGAGTGGACTTTCAGTCAGGTCTGTACTCCATGCAATCAGCGGCTTCTTGTTTATTCCCTCTCCCTTTATTATTTAGTAGTTAGCTTAATATTTTATTAATACAGATCCCATTAGGGTCTTTCATTGTTATGTAACCAACTCCTCTTTAACAAAGTGTAGGTATTTGGAGTCCTTGATAACATTTCAGACTGTGTGGAAGGTGTTGCTTACATGCAAGCTGCTAGTGACACATCATTTATGTTCTGCCTACCTAGAGAGGAAACAGACCTTAATAATCAAAACAGAAACCATCCTTTTCCCTTGTTCAACACTTTCTTGATAACTCAGTCAAGAAATTATGCAGGAAGGAGCACTTGAACATAAATTCCTAAGGAAGGAAAAAGTAATGTTTGGGCAATGTGAGAATGAGCAGCCAAATGAGGGGAATGAGCCTTGTTTCATATGTTCATTGTTTTTTAATTTGCATATCAAATCAACTATCAAAACACAATTATTCTGCCTTTTCTTTTAAACTTGATATACTATTATTAAAAGATACAAATTTTTTTCAGAATGTATGTTAGATAGACTGGCCTTATCAGGGAACTTATTGTGCAGAGAAACTGGCAGAATGTGAATGTTTTTAGAGAAAGCAAGGAAAAAGTAAGTAACATAAACATTTGACTG
>NW_005054440.1:550942-604588 GCF_000277835.1 Geospiza fortis
CCCTATTCTTCAGAAATACCAACTACTTCTATAATTTCCTTGGTACTTTGTTGCTGATAATCAGGAATTAGAAAAACCCTCTTGTACTGCTATTGAACAGACATGAACAGTGAGCAGTCTGTGATACAAAGGAGATATGTGAAATATTTAGGTTCTGATTCCTCTGTATGTCCAAACTCTGCTCTAATACCGTGTGCCTGTATTAAAAGTTGAATGCCTTTTATTCTAAGGCCACCAAAGGTTAAAACCTACTGAAAACTCTGTCCCATGAGTATCTCTGACAGGAATTCCTGTTTACATTATGAGAAGAAGGAGTTGTTGAAACTGATTGTCGTGGTCTGACATAGCTTTTTTTTTCCATTTTTGTTGTAACCAGCAACTGCTTTAAGTTCTCACATCTCAGAGCTGAACATTGTTGTGCAAGAAATAATGGTAGCAGTCTTCATTAATTTCTTTTTTATCCAAAAATGCAGGAACGTGGGCAACCCAACTGGAAGCTAGTTGGGCCACAGGACGTTTAACTCTTTTCAAATAATTTTTTTTGCAAAGTGCTTAATTTAGCTTAGGCTTCTGCCTTTCAAAGTTTTCACAGATATCCGCGGTTTATTCCTTTGTAAAACAAAAGTGCAGTAGAAAGATGTGGGGGTTTACCTTGATTTCTAATTAAAAACAGAATCACAGGATAAGCTGAGTTGAAAGGGACTTGGAAGGGACCCACAGGGACTATTGAGTCCAACTCCTGGCCCTGCACAGGACCATCTCCCAGGATCACACCATGTGCCCAAGAGTATGTCCAAATGCTTCTTGAACACTTGTCAACCAGAAAGATAATTTTGTTCTGGTTACAGTGAAGTTCTTCTGTAAGGGGTTGGACTTCTTGTTTCTTCCCTCAAACTCATGTTTTTTAATTAGAAAATACAATAAAAACCTGTCAAATTGTACTGAATGTCAGTTCAGCAATTACTATTTGAAGTAATTTTAACCTCATTAAAATAGAGGAAAATTGTGCTTTGCAGGATTGCCAGCAATGATTCTTCTGAGAACATTACAGTAGGTTTAAGCAAGAACAACTGTATAACAGTACTGAAGTAAATTCAAAGATTCATTACTGTTAACTTCAAGGATCTAGATTTTATCCTAAGCGTGGAAGCTTGGTCAGAGAGAGTTAAAAAGAAAAGCATACCATGAGCCATCTCAAATTCATGTAGATATTTCTGTAGTCATGGTGATTCAGCTTTTTCTGTAACCATCTTACATGTTATTCTCATCAAACAAGAAATTCAATTTCAGAATCACTTCAGTTATGTTAGTTTAAATTCATTTTATTAGGGCTTTATCATTCTGTCTGAGGAGAAGGAATCCCTGTTTTGTCTAACCTTATGTATGGCTGCCTAAAAATATGGAAAAACCCCCTGGGTGTGTGAGTATTGTCCTGGGACTGGAATAACAGGTTTCCATTTTAAGCATAGTGTACTGCTTTGGAAACCAGTGTGTTCTGAGTACTAATGATGGCATTCATAGCAACTCTTCTTGTGGTCTTTAAATTAGTTGAAAGTAAATTTTTGAAGTCTTTGGTTCTGAAAGCTTTGGATACCTAATGGTGTTTTGAATCATGGTCAGAAGTCATTCTTAGCACAGTCTTTCTAAATTACTGTCTTCTAGTATGGGATCATTTCTGCCTAGTGATAACTTTTCATTGATGTAATTTGTAGGTGTTAAAATGTAACGTATGTTTGTTGCTTGGCTGTAATGTTTGACATTATATGGACACCTAACAGCAGTATGCAAATACTCACATGACACAGCTGTATTGTGAAAATATTTTTTCAAACAGATAAAAAGGTGTTATGGGGAGGATTGTTCTGTTTCTTTCTTACCAAGAATTCTTTTTGTTTATTTGTTTTTCAGATAATGGAGGACAAACTTTAGCAGGGGGGAATAACTGGCCGCTGAGAGGGAGAAAATGGACCCTCTGGGAAGGAGGAGTGAGAGGTGTAGGCTTTGTTGCAAGTCCTTTGCTGAAACAAAAAGGTGTAGAAAGTCATGAACTCATCCATATCTCTGACTGGCTGCCAACGCTGGTGCACCTTGCTGGAGGACATACCAATGGCACTAAGCCTTTGGATGGTTTTGATGTTTGGAACACTATCAGGTAACTTTCATGTCAAATCACCAAGTCATCATTCTGGTATGAGAAGAAGTTAATCAGCCCAGGAAACAGTACTGGAATGGGGAGGGAAATATAACCCGTTCCTTTCCTGTAAAAGAGGGAAGGTATAAATGCAGTCAATTGTGCTGTCTATGAGAGAATTATCCCGGTAGCAAATGAATACTGGCTGCAGATACAAAGCCTTCATACAGCTTTAGCTTGGTATTTTGAATTTTTCAGTATGAGCACAACAGCTCACAAGCATGGTATACATTCTGTGATCTTGAAGTAGGCTAACTGATTTTGCACAGCATTGAGTACAAGTTAGTAAATTTTATGGACCAAACCCTGCTCTCTACAGAGCTCAGTTAGGTGTGTCTGCAGTATGCGTCTGGAATTGGACATATGGGAAATCTGTGCAGACATTAAACTCACTGAACATGGATCCCACTTTGCTGGTTTGTTAGCTCAGTACAGGAATTGTCAGGCTGGCTCACAGTGTAACCATTTGCAGAGACCTGTGTCATGCTGTCCAGTGTCATGAAAAGCCTTTGAGATCGAGTACAAAGTACACTTGACCTGGTTTCTGAAGGTCGTGATGTTGTGACTGATTCAAGCAAGCTGAAATACTCAGAAGCACAGTGCAGACATGCTTAGATGACTGGAAAAAGAGGCAACATAGCTCCAGCTGGGTTATTTCAATGTTCTTTTGTTCCACTAAAAAGGATTACAAAGTCCTTAAAACCTAAGTTTCTGCAGAATTTGAAAGTTCTGTGACCAGCCTTTAGTTTTGCAAAAATTGTGTTGGTTTAAATTCCTTTGTTTCTTCATTTTCTATGCTGCATATAATGTATTCATTGATAGGGCTAAATCCTGTTGTCTGTCTTTTTAGAAGTTATATTTTTTAGTACGTCTTTGAAAATAGTTTCAATTCACATAAGAGTAATTTAGGATGGAAAGTTCAGTACTGCTAAAGCAGAATAAAAGGACTAACAATTCCATTTCCTACATGTAATTCAGTTGAAGATCAGTGTTCTGTTTCTTTTGGTAGCCTTTGTTCTGCTTTTATAGCAGGTAGATCATACCATATTATGTGTGTTACCACCTTTTGTCCCCTTCTTTTTTTGTGTGTCTTAGTATCCTAGACTGGGAATTGCAAGAGTTAAAAGCAGTTCCTAAACAAGCATGAGCAGGAGTGCTGTCTGGGTTAGGGACTGAGATGAGAAATTGAGAGTTAGAGTAGGCAGATTTGAACTCGTGTACCCATCCATGGATCAATCTATATGGATCTTGGAGTGAAAAATAAAAAGCAAAACCAAACCAAACCCCCTACACCTCCCCAGAACTAAACCCCATGTCTTGAGTTCAGAATTGGTTTGTCTATACCTGTAGCATTACCTGTTTGAAGCTGGTAATCTTGATTTCATTCTTAGTGTTGCCTGTGTTTCTAAAGAGCTAAGGGGTAGTTTTCTGCTGTAACTGGAGTTTACAGGGAGCTCATGGCCTTGTGCCCAGGTGTACTGTGTGGCTCTCTCCCAAGTGGAAGAAGATAACCATATGTATAATTGAGGCCAAGGATCATTAACTGCCAGGAAGGAATGGAGACTCCCATCCAGCCAGAAAGAGTAAAATGTTTTACTTGTCAGTGTTCCTGTGGGGAAACTTAGCATCAGCAAGATCCAGGGTACACCTACACCATAGACTTTTCTTCCAGCTACCATTAGAATTCCTGCCTACTTCAAGTTCAGTTTCAACCATGTATTTTTGCAATGGATTCATCTTGCTGCCATTTTGTATTTCTGTCTTTGTAAAGGGAATGAATGCAATCTTTACTGGCACCGCCAGGGAACAGGTGGCTACCAGTGTTTTTCAGTGTGTCAAAGAGAGGGCCTCTGTCTGGACAGGTAACAAGTCAGGTTTTCTAACTGTTAGGCTATTCCTTGGCTGACCTTGCAGCCAAAATGTCAAATTTCACATGATTTTCCCATGTAATTGGGATAAATGAGTATATTAAATTTCATGACCATAATTCAAAAGGTCACTTGAATATTAGATAGCAAACAATGAAGGTATAGTGCCCTTTTGGTGATATCTGATGAAAAGTTCAAATATGTTGCTTTTATGGGACCAAATGACTCAGAGTGAGTGAAATTATAACTTGCTAAGATTCTAACTCATTTGAAAAAGGAAAATTAATCACTGTGTTACGTCTATTTTTTCAGTACAGTCTAATATAAATAAATGCATAAGCTTCTTGTGATTTTTTTTTGGGGAGAGGACACTTTAATCCTGAGCCTGCTGGTTCATATATGTGTAATCTAAAGGAAAAAGATCATAAATTTGGAACCTTGATTTAGGTATTCAAAAGAATATACGGGATGGTGCAGATATTATCAGAAGTCAAAAAAATATTTAATCTATTTCAGTGATGTCTGTCTATTAATGATCAGTATTTTAAAAATGAATTCTTAATATGATGTTCATGTAATACTAAAAATATAATCATATAATGCAATAATTTATAATAAATCTTATACTACTGAAAATAACTATGTATAAATGTAATATACTGTAGAAATAGGAACATATATTCAATACACAGAAATTCAACATAAATTTTTAAATGCTGTCTGAAATTCTAGACCAAGATGAACTTTCTATCATGACTTTAAAGGACTGGTAGTCCAAATTAGGAATCACATTAACATGACACCAATTAATATTAACTACTTGTAGTGCAAAGAAGTGCTGAGAGTCACATGAGAGCCAAGTGTTCCTTTCATACCTTGTCTACTTAATTCTGGCCTGAAGAACCAGGAGACAAATAATGGTTAGGAGGAAATAGCAGGAAAATGTGATGTTCAGGAACACACATCTTGTAGACAAAAATACCTTCTTTTGGTTACATTCTTAACCAAAAATACATTCTTTTTGGTTACCTACTATTAAGTTTCTGTCATACAGTGCATGAAACTAAGAAAGTACAGTGTTTGGGTTCCCACTGTTTGAACTCTTAGGTAAAAATTTGCATGATACTTAAAAGCTCTTTGACAGGGATTTTAACTCAAAAGCTTGTCTTCTCTTTCCAAATCCATCTGCTGATCCTTTACTGTTCAGCACTGTATCAGTGAAAGACTTAATAAAAGAAGAACATTATTTTATTTGAAATAGAAACTGAAATAGAGCAGGTTTTGCTCACACTCTCACTGCCAAACAGTCTTACTCACCAAGAGGTGTGTGTGTCTGTGTGTGTGTGTCTAGGAAGTCTGCCCAGCCAGACTCAGGGGCAGAGGATTTCAAGCCATCCACCTGGCATCCCCACAGCATGATGTTTGTGAACTCATGGGCCCAGCATCTGTTGCTGTGGTGCAAAGGTCCAGGGATGCCAGGTGTGAAGTCCTTCAAGCTTCTTCTGTGCTCTTTGTTGGTTGGTAACTGCACATGGGTTCCACTTATGCCTGTTTGTGTCCTTTTGATTCTGCATCTGTGTCTTGCCTCTGTGAGTCCCTGAGGGCCATCACTGCTTTGCTTCCAGATGCCCCTGTCCAGTGGAACTGGCCTCGATGTGCTGGGGCTGTCCTGACGTGCTAGTCTGGATTGTCATTAACATGGGTCATTACAAGAGCCCTTTGCCTGCTCTTGTGTTTATGATGTTGTCTCACGTGCAGATTTTACCACACTTTCTCCATCCATACCTATCTTGACTATTTTTCTCTGCAAAATTTTGTTGCAGCATATAATTAAACCAGTACTATGTAATTTTTATTTTCTCCAAGTACATTTGAAATGAAATGTAACTTCTTCTTTGATGTCTTTCACTTCTTTTTGCAAATAACTTAGCATGATGTCATTGTGTCAACCCCTTTTTAGATAGCTATCAGATCTTTCCAGTCTCAGGTATCAACATTTTATAAAGGTTCATAAATAAATAATAAATCATAGTAGATTTCCCTACTATCTTGCCTTAGGTTATCATGGGTAAGACAACAATATAGCTCTAAAACTGTGTATCTATTACAAATAATTTCTGAAAATACGGTGATAATATCGCTGATAGATTTTACAAAAATGTAGTTGAGAATAGCAAGAACGATACTAAAATGCAACCAGTCAAGGAGTCTAAATTGTACTGCATATTTCCAAGCAAGTATCACAAAAGACAGTTGCATTTTTAAGAAACATCTGTTCTCCAGATGCTTACTACTCTCTTGAAATAAAGACACTTGGCAAAGTAGTTTCTCTTTGGTTGATACACTTTTTTTTGATACATCTTTATTTTCAGCACTGAATATCTAGTGTGTCCATGCTCAGAGAACGTATTTATTTTGCATTAACAGAAAAATGGAATTGTAGACCACATGACGCAGTATGATAGGCACTGAGAGATTCAGGATTAAATACAGTACAAGTAACTATTATTTTCTCAAAGCTTATTATTAAGCAGAGAGTTTAAAGTCTTACTTATATATTTTGTAAGGCAAGTTTCATTTTTATACTTTTATAATGTTGAAATATCATAACAGATTGGGTGGAGTAAATGAAGTAAGATCAGCTTGAATTCTTCTGTACTGAATGGGAACATTTATTTTAGAAATCAAACACCTGTTTAAAAAAAATTCATTGTTGTGATATACATTAATGCAGAAGAAAGAGCAATGTAGAGCTGAGAGTATGTTCATTTCCTGCATATTGAAATATAATCATTTTAGGAAAACATTAAAAATAAGACCTAGAGAAATATGACAAGGTTATAAAGACTCAGATTTTGCTTAGTGGCACTGAGAATGTTTTTGTGCAAGACAAACACACTTACCCCTAAAAACCTTGGATTTCTTGCCAAGGACACCTTCTGGCTGTTTAACAACAACAAAAGTGAAAGAATGCTTGTAGATCTTTGTGCTGACTAAGGAATAATGGGGCTTTTGGTATGTTTTAAGAACGTTGCAAATCAGAAGAATGAACTAGCTGATTCTCATACCATCACTGAAGTTAGGCCACATGCTTTCATTAAGCTGTTCTTACATAGAGGACTTTTGAAAAACAGCAGCTTTTAGCTATTTAATTAAATATTAAGGATATATCTTAATTATTCTGCCATCTGACAGGGTAGAATAATAACCAGACAATATAAAAAGTTCCTTATGTTTAGGGGGAGGGATGACGTATTAGGATATTGAAGTTCTAAAAATAAATATTCTAAAATTAAAGCCTTGTAAGATATGGTTACCCAGGCAGTTACTAAAATACAAAGGCAGGTTTCCCTAGAGAATATTATTGCTTTGTTATTGTAGCTCTCCTGGCTAGACTATATTCTTGATGCAAAATACCCTTGCAGAACATCTGCCAAAGTGAATCTGTAGTTGCATCTGTGTCTCTGTGGAGTTTTGTAAATGGAAAGGAGGGCAGAGTTAAGGCACTTCCAGGGAAACTGATCTCTTTTACAGGCATAAATTTCCTATCTATTGTCTCCAGAATGTTGTTTCTGTTTTCCTGATGTTTTTTGCTGTGAGGCAGGTGGTTTTTTCAACATGCAATGCCAAATTTTTTGGGTATTGTTTTGTGATATATGCTGGTTATGAATATCCATGCTCTGTACAACAAGAATTACTGGGGTAGCACTCAAACTGAAAAGCAGTGCTGTACTGTCACAGACATCTTTTCATTAAAATCCTTTCATTAGGATTTCTGCTGAGAAGCTGAGAAGCTTCAGCAACAAAATGTAAACAATGGTTATCTGCTGCTGTAGAATGCATCAGGTGCGTCTGTGATTGGCACATCTTGGATGTTTACAATTAATGGCCAACCACAGACCAGTTAGCTTGGACTCTCTGTCCGAGACACAAAACTTTGTTATTCATTCCTTTCTATTCTTAGCTTAGCTAACCTTGTGAGAAACTTTTCCTTCTATTCTTTAGTATAGTTATAATGTAATATATATATCATAAAATAATAAATCAAGCCTTCTGAAATATGGAGTCAGATCTACATCTCTTCCCTCATCCTGAAAAACCCTGTGACCACCGTCACACTGTACTGTGGTAGTAGCTCCATGGAGCTTAATGCTGTGATGCCATAAGCTTCAGGGAGTAAATCTGATGATTACATATAAATCACATCCAAGGTACTAAGAACAGTATTCTATCCCAGAATAAAAATGGATTTAATAATAATGGCACTGCTGCATGAAAAACTTATATTAATACAAGTATAATCTTTATTTTTTTCATTCTGTCAGCTGTAATGTAAATAGCCATGTTTAGTTTATAATATCCACTGTCCATGTTAAAATTTATAAAGGAAGTTACCTTCAGTCTGCGTGAACACTATGAATATGTTTGGTATAATCATAGGCTCACATGGAATCACAGAATAGGCTGGTTGAAAGATCATTTAGGCCAGCCCTCATGCCTTAGACAGGGACATCCTCAACTAGATCAGGTTGCCCTAAGCCCTGTTCACCTGACCTTGAATGTTTCCAGGGATGGATCATCTACTACTTTTCTGGACAATCTGTACCATTGTTTCACCACCCTCATCATAAAAAATTTCTTTCTTGTATGCAATCTAAATCAACTGTGCAGCAGTGCAAAACCATCACTGCTTGTCCTGTCACAACAGGCTCTGCAAAAAGGTTTGTCCCCATCTTTCCTGTAGGCCCCCATTAAGTACTGAAATGCTGCTGTGAGGGCTGCCCAGAGCCCTTCTCTTCTCCAGGCTTTACAAACCCAACTTTTAGCCTGTCCAGAAAGGAAGGTGCTCCATCCCTCTGATCATCTCTGTGGCCTCCTCTGGACTCCCTCCAGCAGGTCCCTGTCCTTCCTGTGCTGGGAGCCCAGAGCTGATGCAGCACTGCAGGTGGGCTCTCAGCAGAGCAGAGCAGAGGGGCAGAATCCCCCCTCTCCCCTGCTGGTCACTCAGCACTGCGTGAATACTGAGCAGCACTGTAGGTATATTGAATCTATAGAGATGAGAAGTAAATAGGAGTTACTTAATTGTGCTGTATTTGACTCTGGTGGAAGATAGTGGGTTACTTAGCATAACTCTGGTGGTTTCTTTCTTTTCAAATATTCTGGAAAATTCAGATACAGCTCAGAAACTGAAAGAAAACCTTCCCGGTTTTTGCAGTGTTTGCAGAGTCAATCACAGGCTATAAATTTGAAACCTAGTTTAACTTTTGCTAACTGGTTCTTGTTACTGTTACCTATGAACAGATGGTGAAAGGCACACTTGAACACAGCTGTCAATGGAGCGCATAGAGTTTATTAAATCTAAGATAAAATTTGTTTTAATAAGGCAAGCATTCTTAAATTAAGAGTGTGACTACTCTATACACTTGGCGGGAGGGGGCACAGTTAGCCTTTCACCCAAATTTTGGGAAAACCCATTTTTGTGGCAGTTTCTATACACTGAATTACTAAAATTGTAGCTTAATTAATGTAATTCCTCTGTATTAATTGCAATACTATATTACCTGAATACATTTAATCTTCTAGTTCTTCTTGATAGTTCTGTATTCCCTCAAAATGTATCATCCAGAAATGTTTTTAGAAATGTAACAGAAAAATATTGTTTGTTACTGCAAAATTTAAATTAAAGGTAAATACTGTTTAATGATATATAAAATAACTATAAAATAGTTAAAATAATTATAATTTTTCTTATGTCTCCAATGAGTTTTATATTACCTGAGTTTTTATTCTTAATGTCAGGAAACTGAGGGGCCCTGGTTGAATTTTTTGTGTCTTAAGTTAAGCTCCTTAGTGAAAGAAAAGCAATTTAAATTATTTGGAAATTTCTGAAAGGATGTATTTAGGTTCACTGTCAAATAATAAGTTATTGTCGTGTCTTTATGTAGACATGTTTCTTTCTAATTATGTCTTCCTACTCATGTTGCCCTTTATAAGGAGTAAATTTCATTTACTCAGTTTTTTAGGTCTGGGATTTACTTAGGTAAGAAAATTTATGGGTAAGTTCAGAGGCTTATTCCTCACCATCTCTATTGTACTGAATGGCTAGAAAAAGAAGGATTATTTTCTTTTTTAACACAACAAAATTCTAAGTATCTAAATAATTCTTGTGACCTCAATTAGAAATCAAAGGTGGTTTTTTTGTGGGATAGCAATGCTTGTGGTGTTTTTTGAGGCACCCAGCCATAATGCTTCCAGCACTTGTTCAGGTAAGCAGAGAGCATAGCAAGTGCTATGCCAGCTTATGCTGTGAAATTTGACTCTTAAAATTGGTTTTTGTAAAACCCTGCTTAGGTAGGGCCAATTCTGTACTCAGTAAACTTATAAATAATCTAAATAAACACCACCACGAAGTTAGGGAAAACTTGTAGAGGCAAAGGTTGTTGCTGCTCAGCCAAGAAGGAATATTCAGATTAAAGTTGATAGTAATCAATTCAAAGTTATGAGCTCACTCGCTATTAAGATGACAAAAAGCATTAAAATAAAGGATGCAGAATCCTAATGAGCTACAGGAGGTAATTAACATTTCCTTTTGAAATCTCTCTTAGTGAAGGAAGACCTTCTCCCAGGGTGGAACTGCTGCATAATATAGACCCCATGTTTGTGGATGATTTCCCATGTGAGTATGCTGAAGATTTATTAAACACACAGTTTACCTTCTGAACACTTCTTGTCTTCCATAAGTGAAATATTTTCTTCCAGGTGAAACAAAATACAGTAGGATGCCTTTTGCTTTTAAGTAAATAGCCTTAAAATACAGAAACATCATCCCCTGGATGGTGTAAGTTCTTCAATGTGATCAGCATGGGCTTCCTGTTTCAGAGAGCTCTGAAACACTGCTGAGTAATGAATAAAGTACTTTGGAACATGGAAATGTTGAGGAGCAGCTGTGTGCCTGAGGTGCGCAGTGAGGCACACTGCCAACAACCCTTTCCAAACCCTCTCTCCAAAGTTCCAAATGAACTGCTTGCCCTAATACATCTTGATACAACTGTAAAATATGACCTTGCAAATGGAAAGCTTGAGTTTGTGAGGAGCTGAGAAGTTCCAAGATGTGTGATTGCTTTTGTTCCATAATCATGTGGGTTGGATCCTTAATGCCACAGTCACATGAATTGGAGCTGAACTTTGCTAATTCTGTAGCTCTTTTTAAGCACCATCTGTTTTATGATTCAACATCACTAGTTTGCTAAGGACTACAAGCTTTTCAAGCAGACATTTTTTTCATACAGAACATTGGAAGAGGTCCCTTCCAGTGTTTTTATAGCATTTCTGTATTTCATTATATAAAGAAGTAAATCCAGGCAGAGAAGAAGTAGTGCAATGGAGACAGTGATCTGTTGCCTGCAAGACAAATACATGTTGTGCTGCAATAACTGGATGGAAATGGGTAAGATGGCCTTGTGCAATGCACATCTGGTTCTGTGACTCTTTTCTGAGAGGGAGCAACATTGTCCCTATCTAATGCTGACTGGGCAGCATTGCCTGCAGATAGTTCTTACATGCTGGTTGAATTAAGGTGTAGCTACACCAATTTCCCTTCAGAAAATGCTTAGTGAGTCACAGGATTCCTGTACAATGTTATGCCTTGGTGAAATATTCTCAGGCCTACTTCAGAGACTGTATTTTCCTTGTGGAAATAGCCTGTGATTGAGTTGTTTGAATAGACAAATTCCTGGAGTAAGCAGACGGGGGGACAAGCAAAGGAGGTTTTCAGGAACCTGAGCTCTTAGCAAATGTGGCCCCAAACTGCTTCCATGATGCCGTGCTCTGATGATCATTCGCTGTTCGCTACATGTATCGTGTCCTTAGTTGTGTGCATTGTGTGAAATGTGGGCAAGAAGGGGAGCTGGGGGTTCAGGAGCTGTAGTAGGTGCAACTCTTTTGCTGTATAAGATGCGGGTTTTAAGAATCAGGAGCAGAGGAGGTTATGTGCATGCCTGTAAATTTACAATGTTTTTATGTGCCTTTCAAAACTGCAGTAATTAAAAACAAAAACTGAACTTTTCACTGACAGGTTCTTATGCGCCATATAGCATTTACCTGTCTCTTCTCAGCACAGGCCTATTCTTTCAGCAAATTACTTTGTGCCTCCTAGTGAAATTATGCTTAGTCATATAAGGATTAAAATTTCTATTTAATAAGCCTGAGTTCTATTTAAGCCTGAGTTATTAGGAGTAATTGGATATGTATGTAAGTCAGCTGATTTTTACTTGCTGTCTGTTTTTCATTTGTTGAAACTGAACAATAAATTTAGAATTATTATCTAGAAAAATTATGCTAGTATCCCTATTATGGATAGATTAGTGAGACACAAAACTTGGAATATACAATGATTTCAGATTTTCAGCAATTCAGCAATCATGGTTCTCTTCATGTTTTGTTGGTTTCCTTTTTTTTTTTTTTTAAGCGTCTTAAACTGTCCATGCACTCTTCATGTCACCAAGATGATTAACTGTGTCACTCTGGAGTCTTGCTCTTTCCTTGACTCTTTATTGTTTCCATGTCATAACTGTTTTGACATTGGAGTACTCTTTTGCCTATGGTGCTAAAATGCATGTTTGCAGGTTTTGCTGGGTTCTTTCTAAACTCTGGTATAACCTTTTACCCTCTTTATACATATTTTGCTCCTGTCCTAGTCTGCTTTGAAAAATCATATCACCTAAATTATCCAATGTCAGATGAACTATTGCTGTTATTCTAATAATTTCTTTTTAATAGAAATTTGAATTAGAAAGTGAAATAATAACTGGAAGATAAGATTAGCCAAATCTTTGGGTTTGCAGAGTACTGTAAAACAGCAAATAGGCAATTAAATATTAGGATTCTGTTAAATGTAAGCAAAAAAGGAATTTTCAGGTTGTTGTGGTTAATCAGGCAAGAAGACAGTACTGTTGTAGTTGGGCAGATGTAGTTGGGCAAAGTAGAGCATTAAGTTACTATTTTACGTGCACTCAGGGCAAGTTCAGTGTTCCTGAACTCTTGAGTGGTTTTGTCTATAATGTATACCTTCTTTCACCATAATATGTTTTTATTTAATGGATGCATTTATCTTCATCTTTATCAGAAAAACCTGATTTTATATGTATGTATAGTAGCATGAAAAATGGGATGCCTTATGTAATTAATAGAGTTTTTTAACTGAAACAGGAAAACTGAGCTTTGTTCTGTTCAGATTTTTTACGCCAAAATAAGCCCTCCTTCAGGGAAGAATTTGTGCAAAAGACATTAATTAGTTTAGTGACAAGTCAACTGTTACAGCCAAATATGCAACAGCATGTTAAGTTAAAGTAGTAAGACATGGTGTCTTGATTGCAGAGCTAGCAATGTCTCTGCTGCTGTGGTCTGTTAGCACTGACCTTGGGCTGTGTGTTAATTTACCACTTGTGGGGTAACAGTGTATAACTTTTCAATTTCTCAGACTGAGTGCTGGTTTATGATCTCTGAGCATCAGCCGGGGTTACTCCAGCAGATCTGATGAATCTGCTGATCAGCATCTGCTTACCTTCTTGCAGGACCTGATGTGCAGTGGCAAACACTGTAGCCCTGCAGTAGTCTTGTATCATGTACTGCACGTCTCCTGTTGTTAATAGTAAAGAGCACAAGAGGAGAAACACTGTAAAATAGTTTGCCTGCAGTTCCATTTTACAAAAAAATGCTTAGGCCTTATTTCACTGGCTCCTTCAAGTAGGTCATCTTCCTCAGAAGGCAGACTTCCTTCATTCAGATATAGACTTTTCCTGTGATCTGACACACATGGGCAGTGTTTTAAACTTCATTTTTTTTCATGTTTAGTACTAAAAAAGGCAATCCTCTCCCTGGCCACAGACCTTGCCTGTAGCCTCCCTCTGACTTGTGGCAGCCCAGTGGAGTGGTTGGAGTTAAAAGCAAGTTTTCTCTTAACAAACTGATCTGGTTTGTGGTGCAGACCTGCAACTATGTACTCATGTAAGAGCATACAGTGGAATGAAAAACTAGAGTGTGATCTCCAAAACTAGGATGAAAAGAGGGGTGGGTTGTGGTCTTTGGGAGTTGCAAAGCCAGTCTGGGGTTAGCTGTTGCCAGGATGGCCAGCCTGTCCTCTCCCTTTCCTCTATCCTTCCTCCTTCGCTTGTCTTAGATGTAGAAATCACATGGTGGCAAGATGATTTTTCTGTAGATCAGCTTTCAGATTGTTTTGGGTAGCCAGTCAAAAGAGGAGGAAAGGTTTCTACCACATCAGTGAGCTGAATCAACCTGCCCTGTAGCTGTGTGACGAGGAGCAGGGGATCAGTGTGTGGTTGGTAGCAGATGGAGGATCTGGCCACACTTGCTGAGATCGGTTCTGACCACATTGAGAACCTCAGCCAGAGGCACTAGTTTCATGGAGTTTAAGCTAGTAGGCTGCTGCTGCTACCACAGAGGATATCCTGACTCCCACAGTGCCTCACCACTGCTCCCCTTTCTCGTGGGTCACCAAAACTACTCACAGAGCTGGGCTATGAACCCGATCAGGATACTGGTTCAGATTTTAATAATCCTTTTTCCCTCCCTCCTCTGGATGTATGCTGGATAGCCAAGTGTTCATTTTGCCACAGAGACTGGGACCAGATGGAGTTTTGAGGGACAAGTGAGACTGATTCCTTTGACTCTGAAATTAAACCCTGAGGTTTCTGTTTCATGATACATGATTAAGTGATCCAGCAGGTTTCTGCTGGGGATGAGCTTTACCTTCTCCCCTCCCCTCTCCTAGCCACATGCTCTTGGCGCTTATTTTGCATTCATTTTGGCACTTCTTGGATACCTCTGTGAACTGATCCAACTTGCTAGCCGGGTTTTCTTCTGTCATGTGGGTTGAATCTGCACATTGGAGGGGCTGATGGATGCCAGCAGCAACCCACGGGGGGGCAAGGAGGGTGTGTGGTTGGAAGAGGGGAGGCAGAGGGGGAGGCAACCCTCCTAGTACTGTCTGGCTGCTTCTGGAACAAGAACCCCACGGGGAAGGAGTGGGAAACCACATCTTCTGGCTGAGCCTTGCTGTGCTAAATGAGTCTGGTGAGCTCTGCAGATGGAGCTGGACCCACACACCTCAGAGGTGATTGCTCCTCTCCCTCCCTGCTAAAAGCCATTGCTTTCCTCTTTCTGATTGTTTCTTCATCACACTGTTGATTGTTTTCAGAAGTGATGAGCCTACATATCAATTGCTTGATGTCAGTGTAGACTTCTAGTTTACTAGAGAGTTTACTATTATGTAAATTTGCTATGAAAAATCTACTGTCTTTCAGATTTGGGTCTGGAACATCCACATTTTCTGTTAGGTTTAAGGATTTGGTAGTAAAATAAGAAAATTAAAACCAGAAAGCTGAAATTATGTTGAGAGTATGATTTTCTCTGTAATATATAGGTTAAGAAAGCACAAATAAAATGCATAAAGTAACCTAAAAATTGCATCAGTAAAAAACCAGATTTACATACATTTGAAGAGAGAAGAAAATTGTTTTGTCCCCTTTTTGTGAATTTTTCCTTAATAATAAAAAAAAGCCAAGTTTTTGATGGTTTGGCAGCTGTGCGGATGACATCAGCTCCTCCATTGTGAAAGATCTCCTGTCTTTTAAACAGCCTTATGGCGTTTCATCAAGATTTGGTGATTCAGCTAAATTAAAACCCAACTGGTTTTAAGTCTCAATTCCCCTAACTGCTAAACCAAACTTATTTTTGACCACAATCATTGCTAGATGGCCTGTCTTGAAGCAGCATTGAAACTTTATATCCCACAGAAGGCAATTTTATTTTGAGAATCAAAACTAAATGACATGCTGAAAGGAAATGTACCCTTTAATTCAGAGTTGTTAATCAGAATCTGTCAGTACACACTGTATTAGCTTTAATCTGACTTGCTAAATTTATTAATAAATTTGGTGACTTTGACAAAATCTTGTGGACTACATGTGTAGCATCACTTTCTCTTCAAAAAGAACTTGAATTTATTTAAATTAGAAAGATGTATTCAAAATAAATATGTTTTGGGTGGCACTAGATTAGGCTGAAAAAACTTTTACCTTCATTTAAAATTCCAGACTTAACCATAAACTAAAACTTCAAAGGCATAATAACAGTGTGGATTACTAATTGTTGTCAATTTATTTAGAAGATATATCTGTTCAGAGGGAGACATCCAAAACAGAGAACTTTTAAAAACATTTTGTGATTTTCCCCCAAGCCTTTATTTGCCTAGAGCAAAATTATTCAGTTTTTACATTGCTCTCCTTGACATTTGAAAGAAGGCATTACCTCATATATTGCGCTATTAATTGCCAAAATAAATGATTGCTTATAAAGGGCTAGATCTGCTATATGCAAAATGAACATATAATATATTACAATAGAGAAATCTTTTCTCTTCTGGGACTGATGTGTCATTTGTGGATATTAAAATCACATAATAATGCCTGTAGCATTATATATTATATCCATACATATACTAAAATGATTCATCTTAGTTAAGGAGTAGACACTCCAGGGTCCTCTATGTCCCATTTATTACTTATTTTGCCCAGGTGAAAGATGATTCCTGAGAGTTTGTAGGACAGAAATCACTTCTTCTCCCATTCTATGATCTAGCTTGTTTAGAATTATTTAACAAAAAGGGAAAAAAAAAGAAAAATAAAGTGGGAAAAAAGATTGTGATAATGGAGTTAATCAGCAGCAGCAGAAGGTGCATGGATGAGTGTGCTGTGTGGGTGTTGAATGGGATAAATACACTCCATGTCTGTGACAGGCTTAAGACACAGAATCTCCTCTCGGTCAAAATCTTTGCTTGTCCAAATTACCATTTTTCTGCAAAATTGTACATGCGCATTCTAACCATCTGGACTCTGTTATCTTTCCATTTCAAGAAAATCATAAGTTGCAATGACCCCCTGGAAGCTTGTAGGGCAGGAGTTGCTAACATAGGACCCTGGATCCCTTGGCCGCTCCACGCAGTGCACGTTATGCTGACCTGGCAATTTTGGGCAGAGTTCAGCTCCACTCCTTAATGGGAGGCTGCTGTTCCAGCTACCTCTGCTGCCATTCACATCAGAGATAAGTGGTGTTTTTCTTTTAGCTGTCAGCTACGTGAGTTTCTGGGGTGTACCTCTTGCTGTCAGGAAGTTTGGGCTGTGGTTCTGCATTGCCTTGGCACTTAGCCCATCTGCATCTCAGCTTGAACCATCCATCCCTGCAGTATTTAATACTAGAGGATTGCATGTTTGGTGAGCCTCATGAATACTAATGCCCATGTTTCCTCTGGGATGTAGATAATCTCTTTTAGAATTTTGTAATGTTAGGTCACTTGATTAGGTGTGTAATGCAAGTATCATGACAGGAATCCAGAAATCCCTCTAAACTGCTTTTTTATGCTTCATTGTATTCTATAATTATTTGAGCATAATACTAGCATTTTATGTTTTTATGCAAGTCTTGACGTAAATGGTAGATTGCATTTTTCAAATTAAATATCTCCGAGCCATAAACCTGCTAAATTTTAACAGAGCACACATTCTTAGAGTTGCTGTTCAGTTCTCTTTACCTTCAACACAGCATCCTTACAGTGATGCAGATGGAGTTTGGGTGTTTCACATATAAGGCCATCACAACAGGACATATCTTCAATAATTCGTAAGTTCCGTACAATCAGTAAAAAATTGTTTCCTAGAAAAAGTAAGATTTTGATTTTTGTTTCCCTTGTTTTCCCACTGGAAGTGAAAGTTTAGCATTTCGTTTTTCTGTCTCTCTTTTTGTAATGTTTAACATTGTTGACTATAATATTAAGTTTGTTCTTATTTAGAATAACTTCCTTTTTTTATTCTGTGGTTGTCTAAGAATGTAGTTACTCGATAAGTGATTCACCTAGCTGAGGTGCACTAGGATTTTTTGCTGCCCTTGATGATTCTGGGTTTAACTCAATTGTTTGTATGGTGTGGTATTTTTGAAAAGAAATAATATGTTCTAAATAATATGTTCTCTAAAAGAGAAGGTGAATGCTTCAAATGTCTACTCTTGTTGAAATTAAGTAGAATATGTATTTTGAAAGGTAAGAGACTGAATATGATATTCTAGTATAAATCTTTCCTTTGGAATCAAATGTTGCTATGATAAAACTGACATTAGAATTAATAATACTAGATCTAGATCTTCATAGCATTTAACTAAGTGAATTAAGATAGGTGAGCTTCACTCTTTAAGTTTGTGTGCAGCTCTACTCCTTGTGAACGTGATATCAGGAAGTTACAGTGTCTCAGGGCTCATCCGCTTCTTAAGATCAGTATTCTGTTCGTTCTCCCAAGGTTAAGGTCAAGGCTATTCCTCAAATGTTTTTATTTTATAAAAATAAGAGAAAGACTCAGAGTTTTGTAGAAAACTCATTATTGCCATAAAGCAGCAAAAGGTCACAAAATGTCTTTCCTCAGTGAAGTGGCAAAGCCCTTTATTTCTTTGTTAATTCATTGTCACAGTGTAGGTTGGAAGAGCCCTTGACATTTCCAGAGTTTCCTTATTGAGGTGAAATAATTGCTCTACATGTCATGGTTGAAAAAAAGAGGAATCAGTACAAAGTACATGCATGCAAAGGTCTTGTAAGCTCACAGGGCCATCTGCATTTCAAAGTGGCTGTACCAAGATTGTTCTTCCTTCTGGCATATTTTCATGAACTTTCACATTAATTAAGGCATCAGAACTACAGATACTTGTGTAGCTTCAGAAATGCACCTTATAAATGGGATAAGCCAATATAAAAGTTCTATTACTATAACTGAAATAGAAAAATCACTTTCTACTGTCTGTGAGCTATCTTTCAGACAACACTGTAGAATAAGTATTTTATTCACTACAAACATGAAGGAAAAATTGTTGGTTTTAGAAGAATGAGCAGAGGAGCAAAAATGAATTGACTTTATCTGGGTGAAGACATAAAAGTGTAGATGGAAGAAGATGCCTCAAGTGACTTCAATCTTTTCAAAATATGTGCAAGACCTTCTTTCTGGTGAGGAGAATTTTCTGTCTGCTGTAGTATAGACAATCACCTAAACCAGCAATCCACTGAGTGCAGCAGGCCTAGAAATAGCTGTGAAGGACTTGTTCCACTCTCACATTGATAAGTGTTTGTTTTATATTGTGAAGAGGGAAAATGTTACTTAATTTAATAGTGCTATTCAAAGCTACCTTGTAATTTGAGCTTTGATTTCCATGAGATTTTTTGTCTTTGGTGCTTCATAAGAAGGCAAAAGTCTAAGAAGCACTAATGAATATAATAATTAAAAGTTTGTTAATGTACAACAAGCAGTGTCTAAACAAAAACAGTCTATTTCCAAACAAGATACTCTTATATATACTTTCTTTAAAACAGTCTAAATGACGTGCTGGGGCTTTGATATTTAACTTTTCCACTATGAAAAAGAAGAAGAGTCTAAGAGTTATGAAGAGTCTAAATTAGATGTATTTTTTGAAAATACAGTAACTTCTAAATTTTGGCTTTATTGAATGTTAAGATTAATATCCATAACATTTTTTCCTGCCCGTTTCTCCATCTCTTCCCATTTCTCCATCTCTTCCCAAGATTTTACTTGTGTAAGTAAGAGGTAATTCAGAGACAATACAGAGACAATGAAGTTGGTTCAAATCATATATCCTATGAAAGTATATATCCTAAGAAAGAACAGTCTATACATTTGTAACATTATCCATTATAACCACGAAATTAAAAACAATTGCTGCATTTTTGTGAAAAGTTACTCTAATTTCATTTTTGAGTTAATTGACTGAGATTTGCTGAAGTTCAGCAGTTATCAATAAAGGCCTTACGATAATTGATAAGAGTATCAAACGGATCATAGTGAGACTGGCATTTTTAGCCAGAGCTGATTATACTTCAGTTGACTGAGCTGTCTGTTGGAGGGGAGCCAAATTCACGAGCTGAATCAGTTGCTGGAGGAATATGAATTATATTCATGCTAAGATAACAGTATGCTCTTTGCCAAAGCAATAGGGAGAAATTCTTAAAACTCCAGAAGGAGTTTGCTTTGTTTTGTGTATTTCTTGATGAAAACTAAGTGACAGGCTCCTCCACCGAATCAAGTCTAGAAAAAGGTAATTCTTGTCATGAAGTTTCCCTTGTATAAAATGCTAAAACTAAACTTGCAGTTTGCACCACCAAATTTATAATTCATCCAAGTGAAACACAGTGCAGAGTTTTCTGTTTATGGTCAAGGTAAAATTTTGCTTGGGGAATTCTTTCTTACTTGTGTTAAAGACTTTTTCTGCTTCTGTAGCTATAGGGGACAGAAAGTTATAAATGAAGAGTTATAAATTTTTGGAGAACAGCCATGTGTTTTCATGCTGTTAACAAACAAATGTGGCATTTTAAAAAACCTTATGTTTATGAATAAAAGATATATGAAGTCCAAGTTTATCTTCCAACTGTAAAAAATATTAACTGTAACCTTTGTCTTTTAGCTTTTTTATTTCTTGATAAGATTTTCTTTGAAAATATAGTCTTATCTTGTAGGTGAGAAGTTGATTCATCCTAGTGGTTTAGGATTTTAGGGAATTTAGTAATAAATTATATTACTACATTAGAGACAGTCCAGATTTTCAGTGTATGATTCGGGGTATGATTCAGGCTTGATTTAATATTCATAAGTGGAAATGAAAAATGCAGTACTTGCCCTTCTCTTGATATTGTAACCTGTGGTCTAGAGTCTATAATAAAAAACTTCAATCATGTTCAATATATTATTTCCTGAATTTCAGAAGGGAAAAAAAAAATCTCATGTTCATGTAAAGCATGTTGGTGCTTAATTGAAAACATAAAGCAAAGAAATTAAACCATAATGGAAGTCCATTGGCATTTCTGACACAATCTGTAGTTTTATTCTGTGTGCAGATGAACAATGTAGATGGTACCATTTTTTAATTTCTGAAAGCTATTTCTCTGTTCATTTGTTCCTTCATTAAACTCTTCTGCAACCTTTTCTGTTTTCCCCAGATCCAGGTACTTAAAAACTGGGAAATACCGAAGGAAATCTGGATTTTTTTTTTTTTTTGTGTACCATTCTGGTTTTTATAGTGTAATGTAGAGACCTGGGATTTAAAATATTTGTAGACTGTCTGCAAGTCAAACTGTAGGCCAGATCACTTGCAAATGAAAACCACACTGTGCCTACAGAATGTTTTGCTTCTTGAATGCTTCAAGAACATGTATATCATTGAAGTAAGATTTACAGGATAGTAGAATGTTGAGAATTCATTACAAATGGTGTACCCGCTAACTTTCCTTACTTACTTATATAAATTGAAAGGTTTGTGTACAAATTTGGTGTTAGTGGAAATCAAAATAACCCGAACCCATCTGGACATGCCATCACTTATTTTCTGTGTTTTCATTAATAATATTTGTATTTATTACATGATGTGAAATGTAAAGTACAGACTTCCACAGAGCTGGGGAGAAATTTCTCCTGGAAGATGAGAGGTCACTATTCAAAACTGTTTGTAACAAAGAGAATAACTCAGATGGTTAGTGCTTTTGGTGTGGCCTGGGAATTTCCTCAGGGAGGAAACTATTGGACAGTTGGAAAAATGCTGTTGGAGAAAAGTTCAGAAGATGTGGTTGTGGAAAGCAGTGCTAACTACAAAGAAGAGTTACTGGGTGGCTTCCTGAGTTTCACTGCAGTAAAGTTATAGTTCATTTCTTGACTTTGTGTTCCCATGTGTGGCTCCATGTTCATATAAAGGACCAAGTGTTTGGTTACCTGTTACCTGAAGTCTGCCTTCATTCTGCTGTTTCAGTGCTGCAGGGAAATATATTTAAGTAAACACTGTTTAGATTTTCTAGAACTTCAGAGCATGGTGATATGGGTTTTGGAGCAGGGAAAATTACTCTGGAATTCATTTTCATCTGCTCATCCATAAGACTCAGTTTTTGGTATTATTCATAGCATTGTGTGTTCTTATTTTCTTAAACTCTTTTGAGTTTTGAGAATTGGTAAATCATGTATTGGCACTTTTGTTTTGATTTCATAATCATTTTTATTTGAGGAGTTGATTAAAGCTTATGTGTTGTTGCCAGAAGTGATTGTTGTAAATGTAAATTTACAACAAAAAAAAATTTGCAACAAAAAGCCTTTCATATGACCGTTTTGTGGAAAACACTTTGTGTCTACTGAACTGTATGGATGAAGGGGAATTTAGCTTCATTTATTTGATTAAGAGGAGTTGGTAGGGTGTAAATTCCTTGTTTGTTACTGCTGATGCTTAACCAGTCTGAACCAGAGCCCAGTGGAATTAATGGAAAGGTTCCCATTTGTTTCAGGGTAGATTTTTTTGAAGCTCTAACTGACTTCCCACTGTTCCACAGTTGAGCATTAGTAAGGCATGGGAAGCCTGCCAATCACGCAGAATTTGAGTGTATGCATGTGGTGAGATTTCTAGGAGGCTGAAGACTGCTGTCATGAGGGTAATTTTTTTGTGGAATTTGATAATATTTAAGAAAGTTCTTGATTTTTTTTTTACCTACACTTCTGCCATTGTAGCACAAAAGTGGGGCAAGATGATTATAAGGATTTTGCATTGTTTATTAGGAAAGTAATCATGTGTGATATTTTTAATTTCTTGGGTTTTCTTTTTTCTCTTTACTGGGCAACATGTAAATAAAAATTTTAAATCTTGATAATAGCATCAGATAACTTAGCTAAGAACAGAAGCTTTTATTTTAATGGAAGCAGTAGGAGAATGATTCAGTTACCATTTTTCTGGCAATACGTACAAGGTGGTGGATACAATAGGAATTCACTGGATTATTAGAATAGTATGTTGAATTTAAAGATGATAATGAAAATGCTAGAAAATAGTCTCTTTCTGTTTGGGTTTCATATGTAAGTGGGTTTTGGTTTGCCAGTCCCAGACTTCTGTCTGGGGATCTCCTCTGTGGTTTTTATAGCCTACTAATCAGATCACAAGAGGCAGGGAGGCATATACATTACCTTACTATGGAAATAATACTCGTTACTGCTTGTTGGTTTTAAGTCCTAGTGGAAGTAGTCTGCATGGATTGGTTCAACTATTAAGCGGAATTCTACTCTGCAACATATATGGAGTTGTTCACTTTTCTCTAATAAAAACATTTTTACAAAATAAGGAAAAATTTTTAATGTCTTAGAGTTTAATCTCAGCAGAATTTGAACATCTAATTTATTGCCTTGACATTTACCATTGCCAGGTGACACTACCTTTTGAAAGCCTGTCTGCTAAGAGTGTGAGTCTTCAGTGAGTTGATAGCCGCTATGCACAAGATTGAATTATTTTAAATTATTTACAATATCTTTTTTCTTAACATATGCATAAGTGCCACTTCATTCCCTAAAGCTGTCTGTCAGCAAGCACTAGTGTCTGTAGTTCAGTAGTTTCTTGCTGTCTGCTGTGTGGTGCAGTCTTGTAATGGCTGTGTCCCTTGCTCAGGGTCTGTGTTTGAGAGAAACCCATGATGGGAGCTTCTTGTTGCACCTGTAGCTCTGTGTGTGTTCCTTCAGCCTCTGCTAGCAGAGATAAGTCTGACAACATGAGCGCTTGCAGTGATCCCCCAAAGAGTCTCTGAACACAAGCAGGACTTCGTTGCATTGCTGTCTGAGTGACAATTGTGCTTACTGATAAAATGCAATCTCTTTTATCACCTTTATAACCTGGGGTTAAGGATGTCAAGGTACTGGCAGCTCAGAGAGTTGTCCTAGCTGTTCTGATAGCTGAGATGTGATTAAAAGATTTTAAGAAGTGATAGAATAACATGGAGATTTTCTATGAAACATCTCTGGTGTAGTTCAAAAAATAAAACACCAATCCATTTTGTTCAGAAAATGTAGTGTTGTCCCATTGGAACATGGCCATTTCCAGCCAAAGCAGACAATAAATTTCCTAAGTAAAGAATTTATGTCTCACTCAGAGTTTCAGCATGTTTGAGTTTTCCTCGCTGTGGCTACACGGTGTGCAGTAGTGCCACTCTGTATTGTAGGTGATATCTAGTTAGGCCAGGTAGAGGCTGAAGTTATCCTGAAAAATACTAAAAACTACCAAGGTCATGGGATTTCACTCAGGATACTTCATGAGGTAACTTACTACTTACTGTGTAGTAAGTTCAAGGTACTCAAAGTATTTGGCCTGCATGTTTAAATGATATATACCCTGTCATTTAAGACAATAAAGTTTTGATTATATGATTGCATTTCGCCAATGTTACACAGGATGGGAGGGAGCAGAAACAACCTGGTCCTTGGAGTTCCTTAGAAAATGCAAATTTAATTAAGTAGAATGTACATCTACCGCAGGTGTTTTACTCACAAGGGATTGCATACCACCTAATCTTGCAACTGGTTTCTGAACTTTCTCAGTCTTGTTTTTGAGATGGGAAGACCAAAACTACAAATTTTCCAGTTGCATGGGGCTTTTTGCTTTGTTAACAAGTCCTTTTCTAATAATTCCTTTCACTCAGTTCTCTTTTTGTACAACACTGACATAATTCTAAAAAAGTGTCAGCTCAGTCTGTTGTGATTCCAGGGTTTCGCTCTTGGTTATGAGAGTCACAAAGGCCATAATTTTATATGTTTATATGAATTTCAGATTATTTTTTTCACACATGCATCATTTTACCTGCATCTATGTTAAAAATCACTAACTATATTAATGCCTACTACCCAGCCTCATAGAGGCCTTCTGTCATCCTTTACAGCCAGCTTCAGGTAACTTGTCATCATTCACAGGCTGTTGTCTCACTGTTCATTTGCTTTTCCAGGTCATTTGGAATATGTTCAATGGTACAGGTCCCAGCACAAATTCCTTTAGGAAACCAGTAGTGGCCTCTCCAGTGTGAAATTGAAACTGGTTTTGTTTCCTGGATTTTTAGGTGCTTTTCTAGCCACGTGAGAATCTTTCTCTCTTTTTCTATTGTTGCTTAGTTTCTTGACCTGCATGGTCATGTGTTATGAGAAGTAAACTTTTGCTCTATGCGGATCCTGTTATCTGTTATTCAAGTACTGGAGTGGAGTAATCAAAAATGTTCTAGGGAATGTTGCATAGCCAGACAAAATTTTGTACTGAAATTGTACACGTCTTGAGAACTACAGAGAAAAATTTTAGTAATAAGGAAATATCCAGGGAATTTCTTTGTGCAGTAGACACTACAAGCTGCTAGGCTGCAAACTGTTGAGACGTCCAGAGTAATATGTCCATACACTTGTGTCGCAGGAAATGATGGTGATATTTCTACTTGAGCTGAATGCTCTTTAATGTGATTTACACCTGCAAAGCAGTAGCACCTATTTACTATTTGTTCAGATGTATTTTTTATTTGGACTGCAAAGAGTGTGACCCACCTAAAATCTTAATTCACCCTGGGTTTGGTGGCTTTTCTTAATACAGACTTTTCAGTCTTTTCTGTCAAGCAGATTGCAATTAAGCTTGGAGCTTTGTGTGGTTATTTTCCTTGTCATACTGCTGCTGCATTTTATTGTCAGAAATATCAGAGAATGCTGATATTTTTCATTTTTCCTTCACGAAGTATACTGAGAAAGGTACATAACTTCTAACATCCTTGTTTTGCAGATGAAGAAATAATGGTAGAAGCTTCATTTGCTTCTGTTTTCGTTAAAGGACACTGATTATATGGAGCTGCTTATAAAAGAATGTTTTTGTTACTGTGTAGGATATCAGAAAATTGTAGGCATGGCCACTCTGATATTCACTTAGCTGTTCAGTTTGCTCTTTGGTCAGGGCTCTGGCTCACAAATTAATAATAAATTAACTTTCCTTTGTCTTTCTTCAAAATTGTTCCTCAGTACCCAACATTGCCTCCCCACATGCTTGTGTTGTAGACCACAGTGTACAGAAATACAGCATGCTTCAAGCATTTTGGGCACTTTAAGTTTTGTGGTCAGGACCTTGCTAAGTGGCATGTTAGAGAGAACTGTGTACTCTTTGATCTCTTACCAGCCAAGAAAACTTGTTCTCAACATCAGTCATTTTCATCATCTTAATCATACACTGAAGGGAGTATATTTTATTTTTAGATGTACTGTCTATTTATGTTGCCATACTTTTAAGTTTCTACCAATTGCTTGAGCTGGTCTCAGTGGCAGTGAATGACAGAAGGAAAGATAGAGGAATGAGAAGAGTAATTGATCTATATTTATTAGACCTGCAAAATACCATTAATATTGATATAGAATATGTATAGTCCTTTTTTAAAATCACAGCTGAAGATTTATGCTTTATTTAGTTTATCTTCTTCCTTCTGAGGGTTAAAAATTAGATATCAATGTTTAAATGAGTATACTGTTATGAAACTGATATTTAATAAAATGATACAAAAAATTTGTGGTTTTGATTAACTTAAAGAGCAAGCCTTTCTTTAAAAAGCAGGTCAGATTGTACCTTTTATTTTCTTTAACTTGTGAATTTGCACAATGTGGGTGTGGACTATCCTCAACTGTTTTTACAAGTAACAATTATGTGGTACTTGGACTATTTGCTTAGCAAAGTAAAAAGCAAAGGATTGAAGTGAATCATAGGAAATATTTGCAAAGAAGTTTACAGATCTGAATTTTCCAGCCTTCCTACCATGTTGCAGTGGCTTTTTGCTGTTGCCGGTGCTAATTTTGATTTTGATTGCATTAGGAAAACTTTTTTCTATTATTTGCTCTTGATTGAATATTAAATATTTTAGAGATTATCAGTGAAACTGTTGAAAACATCAAAAGACTTAAACAGATAAACAAAGTGGATTTATAGCCTCCACACAGGAAGATGAGAGCTTCTGATAGGCATCTAAAGCTGTAAAATGCAGTAAAACTGGATCAACCCTTCTTTTCTTCTATTACCATATAGCATTACAGGCATGAAAGGATGATGAAGTTGTTTTGGTTTGCAGCAGTAGAAGAAGAATTTAAAAGGTTTTGAGTTGTACAGAAAATAAATGGATTTTCAGACATTTTTGTGGTTTTCATGGTAGTCAGATAAATTCGTAATTTTTAAATTTTAGATAAGTTTCTGGTAGGTAACTAGGATTGTATGAGCCAAGAAACAGATGATTGATTCTCAAGCATACATTGATCAGAAGGGTAGAAATGTGAAAACATTTTGCTTCCTATTTTCCACCTCCAGAAATCATTGCCCAGTTGGATAGATGAACTAATGAATTAAGCAGAAGGCTGCTGTTAAGTGTATGCAAAAATATGTAGGAAGACAGTTCTTTTTTCTGGAAGAGCTACCCTGCTAACATAAATGATGTTTTACATCAGGAGTACACATGGGATACTGAATGAGCTCAGAGTGCTTTTATGAAAGGTGCGGAGGAATAAAACAGGGCTAAGCACATTGCAGCATTTTTTATGATCTTCCCTATGCTTAGGAAGTGAAGTGAAAAACAGATTGCTGGGCCAAGTAAGAAGTTTTGGTTAATCTTTTCTGTTTTATGTTGAATTTTCTGTTAGTAACCACATCTTGGGACACACTTCAGTATGGCAAAACCTGTCATCTTGTAACTTTTCTGCAAATTGTAGGGACTTTTCTAAAGTCTAAAATGGTATGAATAAAGCGGGAAATAATGTAGGTGTCAGATTCTGATTTCAATGTGAATCCACAATTTCAATTACTGTCCTCTTGATTTATGTACTGGTGTAAGTGAAAAAACAGCCCTAAGGAAATAACTGACCTGTCTGCCCAAACTGATCTGTGCATTGGAAGTCATTGCTAGTACAAATTAATATTTTCATTGCTTTATTCTACACCTCCTTTAAAGAATAGCACTCTAAGTAAACTAGAGGATGTGCTAAAAATTACTTATGGTGTTCATGGATTTGTGAAATCATAGTTAAACCTGAATCTGAGTCATATATACATAGGGAGAAGGGCAACCAAGGTGCAGGAAGACTTCAAGTGCAGGACTTGGGATGAGTGGCTGAGGTCACTTGGTTTACTCAGCTTGGAGAGGGCTGGGGGTGACCTCAGGGCAGCCTGCAGCTTCCTCAAGGGGGAAAGCAGAGGAGCTGGTGCTGATTCCCTGTCTCTGTGGCTGCTGACAGGGCCCGAGCAGATGGAATGAAACTGCATCAGGAGAAGCTCACACTGGGCATTATTGAAAGGCTCTTCACCGAAACAGGCTGCCCAGGGAGTGTCACAGCTGCATGCCTGTCAGAGCTCATGGAGCATCTGCCCAGCTATCTTGGTCATATGGTTTAGTTTGGGGTAGTCCTTTGAGGAGAAGAGAGTTGGAGTCTATGACCCACATGAGTCCTTTACTACTTGAGATATGCTATGGTGCTATGATTCTCTACTTAGTTTTTGTGGAAATTTTGACCCTTTCAGTTGGGTAGATGAACTAATGAATTAAGCAGAAGGCTGCTGTAAGTGTATGCAAAAATATGTAGGAAGACAGTTTTTCATTCTGGAAGAGCTACCCTCCTAACATAAATGATGTTTTAAATCAGGAATACACATGGGATACTGAATGAGCTCAGTTGTATGTACATTCATACCTTCATACATCCCTGCATACAGGGATTAATATAATAAAAGTTGTATAAATGTACTTCAATATAGTGCTTTCTTTTGTTAATTTTTTATTTGCCTCTTCTGAACAGAAAGTAATTTAGTAACACATCTTGTGTAAGACCACACCAAAAATCTGTCCAGTTCATTGTCCTGAGAGTAGCAGTTGTGTAGCACAAGGTACATGAGGGCAAGCACATAAATACACCTCTCTTGTGTGGCCCCCATGGCCTGCTCTTAATCTTTAGGCTGTGATTTTGGATATAATAATTCTTGAGGGATTTTTCTCCCACTTTGTGAATGCATTATTATTCAATCTGCATTAACTTTTGGCACCTGCAGCATTCCATGTAAAGAAATTCCACACCTGAGTTTGGTTTGTAATTAGGAAATATATACTACCATTTATTTTCAATACATGACATCTTAATTTATTCAATGCTCTTATTGGGAAAGGCTTGTTGTTCCTTACTCAGGTTCCCCTGGCCATGCGATTTCTTAGACCTCTGTCCTTTTTCTCGTCAGCTGTCCACTTTTGAGGATAAAGAGTCCTATTTACTTAGTCATTCTTCGCATGGAAATTGCTCCATAGCTTTAGTCTTCCTTGTCTCAGGTCTTTGTATCTTGCATGGCTTTTCTGTGTCTGTTTCATAACATGGGAACCAAAACTGCACAGTACACCATGTGAGGCACAAGAAGGATCTCAGTAGTGGCATAGTGTCCTGTTTGTTGCCAATTTTAGTGTTGGGATTGCTTTTCTGGGCAGCCTCTGGACCATCCTTGTTCATTAAAACTTAGCAAACACTTCCCTGAATAGCAGTAGCTAGTTCAGAGCACATGCTGTTGTGTATGTGGAGTGTTGGCTTTTCCCTGCCATCTTCATTACTTTCCCTTTTGTTGTACTTATATTAGTGCATTAGCAAGACTTAATGCACTGAAAGATAATTCAGTTTTCCTAAAAAGTCCAGGATATTCTCTGGTCAACAGTAAGGATATTACTTATGTACTTATCCAACAGTAAATTTTCCAACATTCTGCCTGAAGAGTATGCTATGGAATATTCAAATTATCAAAATGGCAATTATTTCTGCAAAAGTAGCCTACGTTTTGACTGATGCTGTCTGAGCATCTTGTGTATATTTTTCAGGGTTAATGACATTGGCCTTTGAAAAAATTGAGTTTCTTGAAGTCGCAGATTAGCTGTTGAAAATTACATAGGATTTTTCATCCTAATTTGAAATATGTATGTGTATAGAAACAATGTATGATAACAAAAGTAAAAGAACTAAGCTGAAGTTTCTGTAAAGGGCGAAGGGCCAGACTTCTAAAGTATTTACTTTTGTGGGTAGTGAGAGTTGGCCACCTCAACTCCTTTAAAAATCTGATCCTGAAACCATTTTTAAGACTGTCAATACAAAGGATTTCTGGAACTATGCTATAAACTCCAAAATCATCTGTCAAGGGCAATGTCTTCTGAGAGACCTAGCTTTTACTATAGAGATATAAAAGCTATTTGAATACTAATTGGTGACCTAGAACTCCAACCAAAACTCTAAAATCATTAGAAAAATTCATTTTAGCATTAAATATTTGAAAATAAATACCTGAATGAAAGGTCACTGCTTTCTTAACTAATACAAGTTTTATCATTTCCCAAGATGCTACTTAAAAAAGAAATATAGCTGCTGGTGAGGGTCCAAAGCTGAGCTTCAGGAAACAGTGGCTTTTATTTTTTAATAATAAAAATCATTGGGAAGGCTGTGGGACTTTCTTTCAAGGTAAAAACAAAGGCTTATTTCATTAGCCACTGATACACTGATCCAATGGTAAAAAAGTAAAATGTTTATCCTCTACACAAGCAAAAGCATCACATTTTTTAATGTATAAATCCGTAAGGAGAGTATGCAGACCTATGAAGGCTGGCTTGGTTACAGAGCTTAATAAAAGGCATCTGTCCTTTGACTGCTGAATAGTCCACAGGGCTGTTGTTCCTGTCAACCATAATAGAAAAAAATAAATAAAACCTCCCCCACAATATAGAACAAAAGCAGAATAAAACCTGCTTAGATGCTATGGGACTGAACATTTTGTCTTGAAAAGGAAACAAAACCAATATGACTTTTTCAGTCTGCGAAATCAGAAAAGGGATCCTTGTAAAAGAAGAGAAGGAGGAAGATGGGTAAATGCAGCAGGAGGAATATCTGAGTTTGAGCTGCAAGTCACAGGATGGGAAGAAAATCATTAATATCACGCAAAATTTTTATTTATAATACTTCTCAGACTGGTGCTTATGTAATGTAATAAACTGACAGTCCTGTAAGTATCCTTGTAGAGAGCATTTGAACCAACATCAGTCTGTGTTCCATGACCAATATGTCTGATGAAAGTTGACTTGTACAGTCTGGAAAGCAATGCACTTCCCTGAATAATAGACAGTATATTTCTTTGCCACAAAACAAGTGCTTGCAGCAGGTGAATTAACGTGACTGACAGAGTTCTGTTTATAACAGCTCAACATGAGGGAATTTATCCATTTTTCTTTAAAAAAGTTTGCTGAAAGACAGTATTTCACCAAATAACTTGAACTTCATTCTCTGGTAAAATAATTTTTTTCATTTAGGAGTATAGTTTTATTACCTGGACCAAATCAGAGTGTTTAAAAACTATTTTATCTACTTGAATCTTATTTTGAGTCTCATATATGGCATTCTAAGGATATTTTGCAAAGTATATCTAAAAATACAATCTTTCATACCATTTATTTGAAGTGTTTTAAATAGTTTATCTTGTGTAATGTTGTAGTTCCACATATACTGTAAGCAGCTCAGCAAGCAGAAGCATATTCTTCATGCTAAACTTTAAAATCAGAAATGCAGCTTCACATAATTTTATCTTTAGACCAAGCTTCGAAATTGTAGTTTTTAGACATAAGGTTTAAAAAGCATGATTCTGTTTTTTGACCTGCTGAATGTTTTTCATTATGCTTAAGAAACTAAAAGGCAAAGAGGAGTAGTCGAGGAGTAGCAAAGCAAATGACAGAACAACACATAATGATGTTGAAAAGTAAGCAGAATTAATCTTTAAGCTGTTTCATATTTCCTATGGAGATCACATGGCTGTGTGAGGATTTATCTTCCAGAAGAGATTCTGCTGGGATTACTTGTGAGGTTTTCCTTGTTTTCATAGGAGTTTGAGGTTTATTTTCTATTTTAGATCAGCTTCAGTGCTTCTTGATCTAAGATGAGCTGAGTCCTCCTCAGTCTGTGTATGCATACTCCAAAAAGTCACCCCTTTTATATCCTTATTCCTCATCCTATATCCTTACAATCTGGGAACATTATACAAGTCTGATGCAGACGGAGAACTTGGGTATGCACAAATCTGTTTATTAAAGAAAATAAAGTGTAAAGTCCAGCAAGAAAATAGAAACTCTGCAAGTCCTTCATAAAAAATGGAGAAATTGTGTCTAGCATTTCCTTTCCCAAATTTCTGTTCTTCTTTCCATTAGATGTGTATTTGCCCCACTGTATTCTGCAGAATTTACTCCTTTTAGAAATACCTCGTTCTGCTTCCTATTGGCTCTTACCTGATCATTGTATATCTCATGGATTCTCATCCAAAAAGTTGCCTTCTGGTAGTCATTGGTATACTGTTATCAGCTGATACAGTTAATATAAAACTTCTAGATGTTATGTCTTGAATGCCTACTTTATTTATGAAGGCTGACATGGAAGTTGGTTTGGATGCTCCTGGGCTGTCTGTCTGACTGGCTTCCTCCCCTTTGGTTTCAATAGCAAAGTGGTCTCCTAATCATCCCTGGCTAATGCATTTTAATTATTTTTCCTGAGCTCCCTCCTATAAGGAGCTTCAGGTTCCCTTTTGAGAGGGAATGTGTGCATAGTTGACGTTTCAGTTTTCAATAGTATCAGAATATGGGGCCACATCATACACAGCTCCTCCAGAGACAGTATGAAGATATGCCAAAGAAGAAGCTTGCTGACCAGATGTGGATTTTTGTGAACAGCCAGCTCAGCCCAAAGGGACAGCTCTCTGTTGTGGTCAGAACCTAGGACTTGTTCCCTGAAGTGACCTAAGGGAATTAGCAGTAGTAGCACTGACTTCAGGAGATCTTTCGATCCTATCTTCCTACCTGGAAAAAGATACAGGCACTTTTATGACCAAATTTAGCAGTTCCAATTTTGAGTGTTCTTAATACAGGTATATGAGATACACATATAGTACCTGTGTACAAAATGAATCCAGTTATCTGGACTCAGCTGTGACATTTCATTTACCATTCCAATGGTAAGTTTTTAAAATGCTATGTGAGTCATAGCACAGATCTTTGCATATATACAACAAATTCTTTATCCAGTAGGGAAAAATAAATGGGTGATACTGCTTTCTTTTCCAACAGAGTTCTAAAAATTACCTCATGAATATGCAGTGTTCCTAATTTAGTTTATTGTTTGATTAAGGTCTTGGCATTGATAAGAGGACACCTTTACCACAGAGCAATTCTTCTCCTTGGGATGATTCGCTTTTCAACATATCCATACATGCAGCAATAAGACATGGAAAATGGAAGTTACTAACTGGATATCCAGGTAACAAAATACCTTTTTTTTGTACTGTGTATCCTACTCCCACCCACCACAAACAGTTTAATTTTGTTCCATATGTTTAGTAATTCTCCTAACTTCTTAGGTTTTTGACCACATGCAAAGATCTAGAATGAGCGCTTCTAAAATACAAATGAAGTGTTTTTTTCATTTTCCAAATATTTTGTCTGCAAGTTACTTAAACCTTAGGGAAAAAACTGTTATAGAATATCTCAAGTTGAAAGGGATCCATAAGGATCATAGCATCCAAGAAGAAGGGCCACTGAATTAATTAATTGATATGAAATAAAGACACATGGAATTCTGGATCTCAGTGGTGCAGTGGTTTTTTGCATAAATGAGACTCCTATTTAGGTAGCCCTGCACTAGAGAGACTCTGGTGCAGAGCTAGAGTTAAGGTCTGCAGCAGCTGTCACTGCACAGGGGCTTGTCAAGAGACCTAGTAAATTAATCAATTGTAGCAAAACTGTGTCTCCACGCTGCTGCTGTGTATCTCAGAAGTGACCCTTGGTCTGTTCCTGTTCCTGTAGGCTGCAGTCATTGGTTCCCTCCACCGTCCTTGTACAATGAGTCACAGATTCAGTCGTCTGATCCATCAACAAAGAGACTTTGGCTGTTTGATATTGTTCATGACCCTGAAGAGAAAAATGACGTGTCTGAAAAATACCCTCATGTAGTGGAAAAACTGCTCTCACGGCTTCAGCATTATCACAAACGTTCAGTGCCTGTGTTCTACCCTGATGAGGATCCTGCCTGTGATCCAGCAGCAACTGGGGTTTGGGGTCCTTGGGCATAGTACACACAGCTTTGCACCCTGCAAAAAACCTCTGTAGCAGAGTCTGATTTATGGACTCAGAGTCCTAGTGACATATTTTGTACTCTCTTTAATGAGCTGTTGCTAACTGTGCATTTATTCTTTGAATAATTCAGTATTTCTTATTCTTGATCTGTTGGGAATCTTATTTCAATCTTTTCCCACTCTCTCATTCCCAACAATTATATGTGAAATGTTTGGGTTTTTTTTAATATTCTTTGTCTGGAATATACTTCTAGTGTAGAAGATAAACATTGCCTCCTTCCTTGAAAGAAATTGAAAGGAATTTAATTCCTTGTAAGGAATCATGGCAGCAGGGACATCCAAAATCAGTCAGTCTTGTGGAGTATACTGAATACTTCATGTTTGTCCAGAAGACAAATTCTACTGAAAGTTATTATAAATCTGTACTGGCATAAAATTTTTTGCTTTTTGTGTGTATTTCCATCCAGAAAAGGGAAGCGTAAAAAAAGAAAACCTCATAAATACAACAAAATTTCTATTTCTTGTTCCTTCTAATGTATCAAACCAGAGTAGAGAGTGATGATCAACTGGAGTGCAGGGCTGTCAGGTAGAAGGATCTTGACAGGCTGAAAAAATGGGTGAATAAAGATTTCATGAATTTCAAGAGTTGCATAGTCCTCCAGTTGGGGTGGAACAACTGCATTCAGGAGTTCATGCTTGGCCATGACCAGATGGAAAGCATTTTCATGGGGAAAACATCTAGGCATTCTTCTGGACAATAATTAGGACAAGAGTTGCCATTTTCTCTCTAGGTGAAGAAAAGCAACTCATTGTTGTTCCATATAAGGGAACGTAGCTGGCAGCTAGGGGTTGTCTTAATTCTCTTCTATCAGTGTTAGAGCACAGCATCACATTTTGAGCTTCCCTATACAGGAAAAGTATTGGCCAGTTGGAGTTAGTTCAGTGGAGAGCTATGAATATGAGCATGGGGAGGGATGAAGCAATGGGTTAGTTTATGGTGGTGAGAAAAAGGGAAGTTGCTATCTTCAGCTACCTCATGTGAGAGGATAGAGAAGAGGAAGCAGGACTTTTCTCAGAGGTGCACAAAGATGAAAAGCACAGAGGGAACATGTGGAGTTCCAGTGCAATATAAGGAAAGGAAAAAAAATCACACCCTGAGTTTAATTAAATATGGGAAATGTGGCAACCCTGATCCTGGGGATCTTCAGTCTTGGGTTGGAGAAGATTCTGAACAATTCTGTCCCTGAAGCTGGATCAAATTTGAAGTTGACCTGGTTTGGCAGAGGTGGTGAGGAGCAACCAGTGACCTCCCAAAGGCCCCTCTCTGCAAGAATTGCTCAACAATTCTGTGATGAACAAAACCTTACTTTTATTATCTGCCTGGTAAGTGCCCCATCTTTATTACCACAGTGGAGTCTGTTTTCATCCTGAAGTGGGCTCTGAGCCATGAAGAAACCAAGCCAAGCAACATTTCTCAGTTAGTCATCAAATTGATGCAAGATAACCTGCCAGCTCTCTATTAGTGTCTCGGACCCTGAGTTCTGGTACTGTTTCTCAGTGTCCTTGGCTGAGTTCTCAGGATGCAGAGCTCAATCTGTCATCATCTCCAGAAAGCAGGAATCTAATTGCCTTTTTCCTGGCTCCTGGACCAGCTCATATAAATTGCACTAAAATTTTGCAAAACTTCCCAGTTTTCTCTTGGGAGACTTATGGTAATTGTTGGCAAACAGATTAATGAAGAGAAGGGCTTGACAAAATCTGTGCATTAAAAAAAAAGAAAAAGATAAAGTCTGAAAAAAAGATGAAACAAGAAAACTGAAAACGCATATGCTTTCTAATACAGCTGATTCACCACTACACTGTCTTAAATCTAGTCTTGAGTGCTTGTCTTTTCTACCTTTGATGTTTTTTCTATGAGTGGAAGTGAAGTTAAAGTTCTCCAGAAACCTGTTCAGCTTTTTATCTTTTTCCCAAAGAGCGTTATGTTTTTCTAGCTCCTTTATCACTTCTGCTCCTTTAGATCAGTATTTTTTTTCCTATTCTGTTTAATTCACTATCTTCAGCCTTGAAGACAAAGAGAAATGTAGATTCAGAAAAAGTAATTATCATATAATAGACAATGTGTTTTCTCTGTGGTTTAATTGGATACATTCCTATGGAATCCTGTTTCAGACAGTTTCAATTTCCTTCTCCATTCATCCGTCAGTGGCTGAAAGCAAATGGTTGCAGCAGGATATGACTAGGCAAGCTCTTCAGATTGTTCCTCACCTTTTAAACAGTTGCTCAGTGCCTCAAAGACTAGTTTCTCTTCCATTAGGTTGCACCAACCTTTCCACTGGGGCCCTTGGGCATAGTGCCCATTCTTACAAATACTTTCTAAGCTGTTGGTATTCACACAGACATGCGTTTCCATAGGTTATCTAGACACTGGGAGAATCATCTGATTGTTACCTACCTCCAGGTAATTTATATTTTCATTGGTAAAACTTACCTACTGTGACAAAAGCTCGTACTATACTACAGTTAGCAACTTTCATATGAACTAATATATTTAAAATATTAAATTAAAAACATTATACGTTCTGTAGAAGCAGTTTCCAAACTAGTACCTGATCATATCTCCTTCCATTTCATGAAACACATTTAGGCTTTTCTTTCTGTCATGTGGCTCTTCACTCAGTTCCTGCTCAGGTTTTAGCTAACACATAGACCTAATACAAAGCTAATACACATAGCTAATACAAAGACCTGATATTGTTGGGACCAGTGCTCTGAGATCCGAGAGAGCGACACGTAGGAAGCCTACAGGAGGGGCTCAGGTCATTATGAAGACATTACTTGTCTGCTACAGATATAATCCTTCCTACTGATTGTCAGTTCCTTCAGAATCCACTAACTTACGGGAATCATGTAGACCAAATGTCAAAGCTGGAAGTCGCAAACATGACGGCTTGCCCAAAAACACCTCTGAAGCATATCCAGCATCAGCCGATCTGCTGAGGTTTTCATGCTTCCTGATGGGATAATGGGAGGCTTGTACTGTGACAAAGGAGAAAGGATGAGCACTCTCATCAGCAGCTCTGCGAGTATTTTGCTTATATCTTTTAAGTTATGACTTAGACAACTTGTGAGTTAAAAACCTCATGAATTAAGGAATGAATTAGTGAATTCCCATGATAGTCTCGTTTATCTGAAGGAGGTTGAGCCTTTGTTTGATGTGTGTGTTTCTTTCCTTTACTAATGAGCTCATAAGCTCATAATTTACAGACCATGTTGTCCTGTAAATTAGAGAGATCCAATCGGACTATGACAATCTTGGCTTCAGAGTACAGCAGCATCTCACTTTTGAGCTTTTGAAGATTTCTTTATGATAACTGAGGCTTAGGTTCTGTTATTTGCTGACCACATCAAGGGAGGGAAAATGTAAGCAACAAAACCTTTTTATAAGCTATGGGATCACATTGACAAAGCTTGGATCTTCCTTCAGTAGCTCCAAAAAACCTTTACTGCAGTTCCCTTTTCTAGCGGTTGCAGTCAGTTTATTTTATACTGATACAATTATTTATGTTAGTTTATAACTGACCTGTTTGGCACAACTGCAAGTTCCATATTCTAATTGTAGCATACAGTTAGTAACATGGTTTCAAGTATGGGATTCTGAAAGAGTGAAGTGTTAAATTACCTTTTGTGACCTTTGGATTTGCTATTTTTGTATGTGTCATAATGATATGTATTGTCCTTCAAATGTCTTTTTGAGATAAATCATCCAAAGAGCAGAAGTTCCATTAGTTCTTATTCATCCAGAATGTTTTGGTACAATTTATTTGTGCAATCAAATGCAAATGGAGACATTGACAGCCATTCCCCAGTAAGTAAGGCAAATAGATCCAAACTATTTATGTTATCCTCACTCTTTTTTCATAGTGCATATTTATTTAGTGTCTTGTGTACAAATGCAGTTAGAAAGCTAACTGTTCTCAGTCAATATCACATATAACATTTGCATTTACAGTAGGTGTTACAAGATGTGGTTGTGCAATAACAAGGGACTGGGCTTGGGGGCGGGGGAAATTTCTGGCTGACATTCTTGTCTGTCCTTCAGCATTCACCAGCTGTATTACATGAGGAAAGATAGAAGTGGAAACTTCTGTTAATGATATTTTAATTGGGATTGTTATGCTGATAGCTAGTTTCGTGGAAAAGAAAAAAAAATCACCTAAATTGTAAAAGCTCAATAATTAATGTCCTTGACTCCCATAAATTTCAACTTCTTGGTTGAAGTTACAAAAGATCAAAAAAATTCTGATTTTAGTTTCAGAGGTAAGCGGAGCTTTTATGTGTTCTTTTTTCTCTATGTCCTGCAATCTGCATTTTAATGTCTTGCTGATATTCTAATTTATATATTTCATTTACTAGGAAGTGACTGTGACATATCATTGTCTCAAACAGGTATTCAATTCACCCTCTGTTTCCTCTTGTTATGTTTTAAAATTCAAAGATTCATTCTTTTCTCAGCTACAGTAGACATAATTTTTTTAAATTGTCTAATTATTTTCCATGGGTGGTCCTTCATAAAACATTTGAATTGAACTGTGTTAGGGAAAAAAAACATCTGGCTGACACATTTAGATTGGCATCTGCAAAGAGTTGTATACTGTTATGTTGTTTTAAATTGGAAAATAGAGAATTCTTTATATGTTTTGTGGTTACTTGAGTAACATTCAAAAATGCAAGTATTTTGAACTCTAAATAAAACTTCATTTCATCCCTTTCCAATTTAGAATTCATTCTTAATCTAGCAAACATCTGAGCATTATGAATTTGAAAGTCTTAATCTTTATGCTTTAGAAATTATTTAAGCTTCAGAAAAGTAACCAAGTTTAGGAAGAATGCTGACACTGGCTACTCATTTTGCACTGCTTACTTGTAAAAAAAGATGTACACAGTCAAAGAGTGGATGATCTTATAAACAAAACAGAAGATCTGGATCTTTTCTTGAGTCAAAGGCCATATATTCAACCTGGAAATAATTTGTCCAACTTTTCTAAGGTTGATAAATGGGTCTTGGATAAAGATCTGAGTTTAATCCTCTTCAGAATCTCTGAATTGAAGAACCCATGAAGAGCCCAGAGTTTAAGCACTTGTGGTCTGTGTGGATTTGAAACTCCACTACCAGTCCTTGTTGGCCTCTCATCATACTTTCTGACAAAGTTGGTTTAATGGTAGAAAGACAACTAGCAATATACCCAAAACTGTTCCATGCTTTCCTTAACAGTTAATGAGCACGAAGTTACACAGAGAATCCTGTTAAACTTGTGCCACCCTATTGCAGAGAAGTCTGGATGGAGGGGCTGATGGTGATAGAGCCACTGATAGGGTTCCTATCCATGTGTGCTGGAGTTTGGCACACAAGGACATGCAGTCCATATGTGCAGCCATGTTTGTAATCCTGGGGCCAGAGACACCCAAATGACAAAGAGGCAAGTGAATCGCAGAACACTTAAAGTCAAAATGAAAGATTACTTGACAAATGAAAAACATGTCATGTCAAGCACTATCAGGGGATCCAGAATCTAACCACAGGTTAGGGCTGTTGTAAATGTAGGAACACCAAACCATTTCCAAGATGTTTCAGTTATTAAGGGAGAATTTGTTTTCCTGCCTACCTGCTCCTTTGGCAGCCCACCACAAGCCCTGCTCCAGCTAGACCCCAAGGCTGTGTCTCTCTCGTAACATTAACCTCAGCTTGATGGAGGGTTCAGAGGACCATTGCTGCAGCCCAGCCCTTCCCTTGGCAGTCCCTTTGGAGCCCCACCCCAAGCAGACCCATAGGTTTTATGTCTCTCAACTATAAATAAGCTGAGGTTTGTAATGGGGAAGTAGTGCTTTTGGTAAGAGAAGGGGAAAAAAAACCTGCCAATTCTAAGTTTGAGGAGTTTAAGCAATATTTTTGCCAGCAGGTTTCCAGCTGAATGTTTTAACTCTTTCAGCTCACTGTCTTTGTCAGCTGCAGGCAGTGGACTCATTGTTTCAAGCTGGGTTATTATGTGGGAAGATCCTGGTTGAACATATGGTGTAAAGAACTCCCTGGGGTTCCAAGCTGCTGCTTCTGAATCCAGTGATCTCCCATCTTCTTCCAGTGCATTGCAATTCATGTATGAGCTCATCTACATCGGGCAGAACTGCTGCAAGGAACAGTAAAAACTTTTTTTGGCACAGAGCAGTCGGAATGAGTCAGCCATCCAACCATGGACGGGATCAGTGACGGCCCTTGTGATAATTGCATGCAGTGGTTAGCAGAGGCAAGGAGGATGATGCAGTACTTCTTGTTGTGTTAGTGTTCCCTCCTGAGAGTGTTGTTTTAGCAGGGTGGGGTGCAGAGATACTAGAAAGGTTGGCGATGTATCTGCTGCCAAGTTTCAAAGAAGTGACTGCCGCCTGCCATCATCAAAGCAGTTACCGGATGTGGATCCCCTAATCCTGGCTAAACTCAATAGCAATAAAGGCGGTTATATTTTGTCTGCAGGACTATAGTTAGGAAAAAAAGTATAGTCCGAATAGCTAGATTTGGATCTAAGGAATGCAGTGTTTATTTGGACAAATCTTCAAAAGCCACAACAAGGTACTGCACCAAAGCCACATTTCTGGGCTGCCAGATTTTGGCATTCAGGACAGTGATAAAAATAAAAAATCCCTGTCTTTCTTTTCAGCTATGCATTCTTGCTATTTCTTCAAGCAAACAAGGAGTCAGAACACAGTGAATACACGTACAAACAAAGTAAGCTGTGTTTGGTATTCAGCAATGCTTATTGAGTAATTTTGGGCATAGAGCCCATGGTAATGAATGGAAAACTTTGATCAGGACATCTGTGGCCTGCCCAAATAATTTCATGGGACCTGCAAATCTGCCAGAAACATCACTCAATGGCCCTATTAACCAGGGATGTTGAAGTCTTTCTTGATTGTGTACATTCTCCAAGCACACTCATGAACTAGGAGTCATTGATTTTTATTGGATAGAAAACTCAGAAATGGCTTATTCAAGGACATCTGAGCCCTTAAGTTTACCCGTCACATTTATCCTGCTTCACTGGGAAAAAACTTTAATGAGTCTGTCTGGACGACGAAAAGATGAATGTTGAGAGCATTGAGTCAGAGTGTGGACTTAACTTCTAGCAAACATACTCTCAGTTCCAGCTTAACTGTACTTAACTTACAGTAAAAAATAGTTTCGGGTTTTTTTAGCTATAGATTATAGTCTGGGCAATTCTGTGATTCCAGATTGTTTTCTTGATGTTGCTCATCAGTGTGCAGTTATCCAGTAAAACAGTCAGTTCCCAGAGGACCATAATTTTTCCCCTTTTCCCTTGTGTATGTGGTAAGAGGAGACTTTTTTAAAAGGCTGTGAACATTGTAACTGCCAGCACAACAGCCATGAAAGCACTGCTGCCCTGTAGGTGGCCTCTATAGATGTACTGAATTTTCACTTTAATTCTTGTTCTTTTTGCTTTGTTTTCAAATATGCTGTTTTACAAGTCATACTTGATGGAAAAAGCACTGTCTGAAATAATCCCAAAGTGGCTATTAGTCTGGTGTAGTCATATCCCGCAGCCCCAGCAGTGACATGTTGTAGAAACAAAGTCATTCTCCTGCCTTTTCAGTTGTTTTGACTTTACTCTATAATGAAGAGAGTATGGTCATGGTATATTAAACAACTGGATAAGAGCAACATATACATTACCATCACTCTGCTTCGAACTAAAGCTCCAAAACTAATATAGTGGAGAAGCCTGGCTCGGAATTTACTGACAGTTTTCTTTTGCCATAAATTCAGCATTAGAAAAAAAAATCCAGAACGGCTGAAATGGCATAGCCTTCGAGTAAAAAATAGACATATTTATGATATCAAAGGAGACTTATGAAAATATCCCAGCTGGATTTTGAAAAATATAGGAGGGAATAGAGTAGAACAATTGCATTTCTATTTATGTTTGCCCTAGAAAGTAGCCCACTGTGAAGAAACATTTAGGAATGTAAATGATTGAGAGATTGTCTCTTAGAGGCAGCAGGTATAAGATGTCTGAAATTCCTTTGAGTTATAATTGCTTGTTAACAACAGGATTTTTTGGTAATTATTTCTGCCCACAGTACACAAGAACCTAATGTACATTGCTTAACGTGGAGAACTTTTTAGAATTCACCTTTTTCTGTATGTACTTTTTGATAAAGAAAAGGCCATGGTATATGGAAAAGAAATTTTAAAAGGAATTTTTTAAAATTATTATTCCAACGCTCTAAAATGGAGAGAATTTTCTTACAAAAATAAGAGTTTCTATGCAAATGTTTATTCTATTTATAGCATTAAGTGCAATTGCAAGAATCCATCTTCCTGGCGATAAGGACTGAGTGTAGTGTTAAGAGGCAAGTATAATTATTAACCCACAAATATCATTGAGGAGTTTTCTATTATGCAGTGAATTACGCATTTCAGGTTTAACTTGTGACAAAACATGCATTAAATGTGTGGACCTAATCCAAACCCCAAATCCAACCAAAGCAAGCTCCTACATTGTCTAAGTTTGTTGTATTTCTGAATTTTATATTTTGAGCGTGTGGTTCTAAATACTAATATTAAATTACTTAGTATCTGGGTTTTTTTTCAGAAGCAGTGGGGATGCTCAGACCCTGCTATCACAACACTGTGTAACAAGAATTCATTTCAGAGCCTATAGCAGTGTAAGCATCATAAGGTGTGAGAAAAGTAGAGTTTTTAACAACAGCCACTATCCATCCTTTTACTTAATATTATTTAATGGCATTTATTTGATGACATGTTCAAATAAAGTAATGGCCTCTTTTTAAATGCAAAGACTGTTCTTATCTGTAGGTTATTTTCATTGTGCTTGTCATAAATGTACTACTGATGCATGAGAATACAAGAAAGGATTTAGGAACACTTGGTTTATCCTAAATATTATCCAGGTAATAAGTGACTATAATACACTGATAATCATCAAAATTCTAGATATAGCAGAGATCTGGCATTGCTTAGGTCCATAACTGTCAGCCCCAAATGCACACACAACTACAGTGCACCTGTAGCACCGTTTCCTTCCACTCCTGTCTTAGGAGCTGATTACTGCATAGATCTCTGAATTATCAAAGGAAAAGTCAGAATAATTCCACTCAAGGCCATAGATTCAAGTGAATGCAGTGCTCATGAAAGGTCTTTGCCCATGAGCTGTCATCAGAAGATTCGGAATTAATTAATGATTAAGATACATCCCTGTGTCTCAGTTGCCCATGTGAAAAGGTGGAGAGGATAAGATATTGTGAGAAATACAGATAGGGCTGTGCTTGGAAAAGCTTTGCTTGGGGCGTTGGTCACTCAGCCTGAGTGCAGTCATTGTTCCAGTTTGTTTTATAAACTGGCCCAGTCAAGCTATAGAGCAGAATTAAATACTCCTGTTTATCATATAAACTGGAATAATTGTTTTAGTTCGGGAAAACTCTTTGATTATTGTTCACTGAATAAGTTATATTTGTAGTGGAATCACGGCTTATTTTGAACATTAATCTGAAAATACGTTAAGATGACAACCTTTACTCTATAACCCTGCTGTAAGAGGAGAAAGTTACTCCCAGCTAATAACTCTAATTCAGCTGAGTTACTTTCTCAGCTAATAACCGGTTTTTAAATATTTGCATATTACAAACATTCTATTCTTGCTTAATGTTGTTTTTGTTTTTTTCATTGTGTTATTATCTAGATATGACTCCAGAGAAAGTTAGCAAACATACATTTATTCATTGAACTTCAGTCTCTAAACAGACCTGCAGAACAGACCTTAGGAGCTGTCATTAATAAAATTTACTGCATTGAAAATTTTATGATCTCCATTTTCTCATCCTTCTGCTCAAAAACCTGTAATGAAAGTTTTTAAAGAAGGAATAAATTACAGCTATAAACTCTATAAAGAAATATGTTTAAAATAGAATTTGCTTTTGGTAGACCCATAGTAAAGCCCACAGAGACAGAGAGCCCAGTAAATCTAGGAGATTTCTGTATTTTTAAAATGGGCCCATATTTAAGTTTATATTACTGCTTAGGAATTGACTTCCAAAAAGCCGTAACAGTGGCTACTGTTCTTTCCCTTAGGGTCCGAACAAGGAAATCCAATGTTTTCTGGTCAGCAGTAGGAATTCCACTTTGTAATCTGACACTCTTCATTCCTTTCCTCTCAAAGGCAGAAAACCAAAAACTTAAAGGCAGAACAGATTTTCAGATCATGTAGCATTTGTAAATCCTCATGCACATTTAATGATTTGTTGGCATGTACAAACTGAAAACTTCATGACCTGGTCTTTCTCTTGTCAGTTCCTGCTCTCATCACATTGTCTAGTTATGCACGTTTCACTGAGAATTCATGTTTTTGCATTTCTCTGATTTCAGCCCTATTGTTCCAAACTCATGAGGAATAAAAAGTCATAGAAGAGCCAAGATCTTCATATTGGGAGGCTGATACAGCTTGACTGTAGCCAACAGAGGTATGCTAGTTCATACCAATAAGAATGCAGTGATTAGAAAGATATTAGTCCCTTTTTTCTATTTTTAAATATCTGGTCTCTAGCAAGCATGCGGTGGTGGCATGCTTCTGCATATGTATGCAGTGGTAACAATTGGATCTTTTCATGCTCAGAGTGAGTAACTCAATTCTAGTCAGTCTGTAATTTCTTTCTGACAGGCTCGTTATTTCTCTGCCGATGGTATGGTTATGGTTAAGGGCAGCTGTACAATTTTAAAATACAATTTTTCTTTAAGCACAGTATGTCTCTTCAAGCACACTTCTGTCCTAACGGCACATAAGCCTGCTCATCCAATGACCATGGCTGCATCAGTTGTAGAATATGGTTGTAAGACACTTGGGAGAACAAACAACTTGACACACAGTTTTACTTACTGCTATCATCTCTGTTTATGTATCTTTCTATGATGGATATGTATTTTTACAATAGTCTCTGGACTGCAAAGTCTCTGGACTCTGGACTAGGAAAATTATCTAGTTGCTTGGCTGCTTGTTCTCATTAAGGATTTGTTCAAGTTCATGCTGGTGTCAGCATGCCCTCTGACTTCATTGGAAGACCTCAGTGCTATTTGAAAAAATCTGATTATTTTCAAGCATGATACAAACTGCAAACTCAGTTGGAACTGTGTAAACTTCAGTAAGACTTGTTTGTAGCAGGAACAAATGCAGTAAGGACAGCAGTTAGGAAATCTCTTTTGCTCTTCTCTGTGCTTTCTATATATGTGCTGCACTTAATCTACATATATTGAACCTCATTAGTCACTTCTGTGACTATCTGTTACAGATCCTATGAGATAAGTATTTTTGGAACATTTCTTAAAACTACTATATTGTCTGGACTTTCAGAAGACGTTCTGAGAAGTCCACTCCTGCAGCTAGTACAAATTTCTGGGTAAATAATAGCAAGGTTTTGGTGAATTCTACACTTTGAATTTGAGTACATACCTATAGCTGACTCCTCTGGTATATGACTTTTAGCTTGGATCTGCACCCAAACAGTGACAGGAAATATGAATGTAAATAAGAAAAATAAAAGCCTGTACATTTCTATATGTTTACTGTAAGGAGGTTGCAACAGTAAATTCCAGCACAATGATTTTTTGCTCCTAGGATATGATATGGGTATTTTTCATTGTCACTCTTAGTGAATTGTGTATATCTGAAGTTTATGCATTGCCTACAAACCAGAGTGTGATTTAGACAAGAATGCATTTACTACATTTACTGTACCCTGTTCTTCATAGATCCAACACCAGACTTTCTGCGCACCCTTTTGAAATTAGCTGCTGGGAGGAAGGAACACTGGCAACAGTGTTAAGGAAATGCAGTCTCAGGCTCTGCACTCCCTTAATTAGAAACCTGAGACTCATGGTTAATGGTGATTAATGTTCCGTTCTATTTTGCTAGTTCTTCTTTGTGGGAAAAGATCACATAAAGCTGAAGTACTTTCAAATAACTATTGATATTAATGAATTTCTTTTAAAAAGAAAATTTATTTCTACATGTGTTGCTAACAAATTAAGAATAAAACTCTTATCCAAGAGTGTGTCATTTAACTAAACCTGACAAACACAACTGCACCTAACTGTTGTAGCTGTTTCTCTTTCCCACACTGGTGTTTTATTTTTTTTGAACTTCAAAGTCTCCAAATTCCTCTTGATTGATGCAGTGATTTTTTAACAATGTCTTTGTTGTGTACTGCAATCAGACAAGTGCTAATATCCTTGAGGAATCTGGCAGGACTGTGGGAATCTTCCAGCCATAATTGCATCTTATCGTAAATGTGATGACATTGGCAACTTCAGATGAGTTGACAGAATGTGCTGTTGCTGAGGGTGATACCAACTTTCTCCACTGACTTACGAGGCTAAGGGTCATTCTTTTATGCATTCTTTGCTGTCTCTGGTATGGAGTTTTTTAGTGCAGTTCTGGAAGATGTTAGAGACATAAATGCCTGCTGTATTTAAACAAAGAAATAGCATAATCAGGGAAAAAAACAACAGGAAATCCCAATTACATAGTTAAAATTGCTAGCACGATGAATTATGATCAGTAACACTGAATTTTAATGTTATGGTTGAAGTTTATTAGTTTGAACATTATGAGAAAAAATAAAGCAATATAAAGATGCTGAATGTAGTTCAACTTACTGTACAACCATGTTAACTCAGGTTTTGGATTTATGCATCCAGTTATTTACAAGTTATTTTAGCGGAACACTTTATTATGATTGTTTTTCTTTTACAGGTTCTAAATGCAGAATAATTCTACTGAAAATTAATTTTTAGGGCTGAGGATATTTCAGGTGATTCACTACATGCCTAAATCTGTAACCTCCTTATATTTATTGAGTTTTTCTGAATCTGGATCTGTGCCTCAAGCTGTTCAAATTCTGGTACAGACCATCCACTTCTCTGGTAATGAATATGGTTTCCCCAAGTATGGGGGTAAAAACACCTGATTTTTACTCTTGTGAGTTAGTCCACTTTTCTTCTTCCTCTGTATTTACATAAGAAAAGTAAGATACTTGTCATTTAAATTATCTAATAGGCCCATGACTTGCAAAATATTTATTAACTGGATTTTATTTTTTATGACCAGACTATGAAGAATAAAACAATGTTTCCTCTTTGGTTGTTTTTTAAAGAGAGAGTGATTCACTTATTATGTTTAGAATAGGACTAATAGAGGTTCAGGGCTACTATCATTCTTTAATTAATATGACAGATGAGAAATAAAAAGGTGCTTCTTATTTGTTTTCACTGCATGTACTCTTATCTGTGCTTCCTGAAGACCGCTTGGTCTACAATCACTTCAAAAAATACCATGATTTGGCTCTGAGTCACATGTTTTGATTGAAATCAGATAGTCAAAACCACAAGAATCTTGTTAGGAACAGTGACTGTTCCATAAGTGTGAATCCAGAACACTGACATACACGTGGTAAGTAGAGGATGCAGATAAATCTCCTGATATACCCTCAACTTTGGGTTTTATTAATTTTCCTGCTATTATTACACTTGGAAACCATGGGCACCTTGCCATACAAGGCTGGGGTTTTTTGTTTCAAGGCCAGAATATATACACTGCATATTAAAAGTTACTTCAATCCTAATTTTCAGTGTCAGAAGTTGGTCAGAAACTGCTTCATGGAACCATTTCTTAATGATCTTGCACTTTGACTTTCTTTCTGCAGCACTACAAATGACTGTGCACTGTGTCCTGGACACACTGTGAATTCCCCGACAGAACCTGATGCATCACTTTGTCAAAAGAAAAAGGTGTAATTCTTCTTAGTTCACTAAATTATACTGAACAATTTTTTCCTTTAGGATTTTCTCCAAGTGCTCCGGTTGTTGCAACAAATCATAATGAAATGTGACCCTCTGGAAAGATCATCAGTTGAATTAATTTTGATGTTAAAATATGATGTGTGCTTACTTGTCATTCAGTGACTTTGCAAATGTACCCACTAATTTCTTGTGTAACCATCCCGTCAATACCACGTAAGAAAAGGCTAGGGAAAAAAATGTTAAGAGAAACAGTATTAGTTGAAATTTGTAATTTTGTTAAAATGTATTCAACTAGCAAACCCCCATCTTTTAAAGGTTTCTGTGCGATAGTCAGACAGCCTTATTATTGCATGGGAGCCACCATGTATATTTTCTCTATTTAGTACTATTTTATGAACTACTGTTGATGTACTGTATAATTATTTAATTTGGCTATGATACCAAGTTGTAAGGTGTAGGCATTATCTCAGAATGATCTTACACACTGAAATAGCAATTTCTATTATTTAAGCTTTGGAAATTAGAATTTTCTTTATTCACTGCCTATTTATGGATATTTTGCAACTGCAGGAAAAGCATGCACTAATAACTATGTAATACTCTTGGTCAATATTGCCTTATTTTTTTCTCCATAATTAATTTCTTCCTTTCTCTTTCCTCTTCTCTTAAGTAGCCCTATAATTATCGTCATTAACAATGTTTACTTTTAATCAGTTGTGGTATTTTAATTCTCAGCTCTTACTTCTTTTTCCTAATTATTTTCAATAATTGCAACGTCCTTGCAATATCAGTATTGTTTGTTTCCAAGCTATTGTTTTGATTCCATCTTATCTGTTCAAATAAGGAAATCATGAATTCCTAGGACTAATCACTGTAATGTTTTATTAATGTTATCTCCAGCTAATTATTTTCACTTGTATTTTAATATAGATCATTCATCATTTCTTAAACAGCTAATTTGATTATTTCAGAGACAAAAACATAAAAATGCAATTTAAAGTTTCCTACTTACAACACAGTTAAAGATGAAGTGTAACTTAGCCTGTGAGAGAATCTTTGAGCAATAAAATGCTGTTGTTGTGCTTCTAAGTGTGTGATCCAAGGCATCTGTCTTTAACAAGGATAGATACTGTGGAAACAAGTTTTATGCTGCAGTCAGAACTGACCATTAGCAGGGAGTAAGATTATTTGATTATTTTGCAGAGACACAAGGCAATTTACTCATCAGCAGACAGGGTTATCCCTGAACACACACAAACCAATGGCATAGAAGAGAAATTTACACACCCTATAGCAAGATGTAGGTTTGCAGTATAGATGACTTTAAGAGTGTTTTGTTAAGAGTGTTTGCTGTTTAGATGACTTTAAGAGCTGTGAAAAATAAGTGTAATTTTCCATGAGGGCCATCATGCTATTTAAAGATAGTGATTAAAATTCTGAGTTTTTATGATGTGACCAGTAGAATCCTCAGTTAGAGATCCCAGCAAATCTCTCATGTTAACGTGCAGATATGTACCTAAAGTGTAAATGAGCAGTAAAGTGAAAGGAATTGTTATGAAAATGATGGTCTTTAATTTAAAGGAAAGCTAAGACTAGTGAGAAATGTGTGTTTTAGTAAAGGGCTGGATCCCTAAAGAAATTCAGCAGCTTGTTGTCCAGAATCCTCAACCTCTAGCAAAAACCTTTTTAGCAAAAGCTCCTAAATAGGTCTCCTGTATTTATATTGGGTATGATTTTCACATTCTTTTAAAGCTGATATAGAGATACCATATCCAACAAAGTGATTGATTCAGGTTTCAGTGAATAATTGGAGAAAATTCTTCCTACAGGAGAATACCATAAATCCTTCAGCAGGGTTTTCACTGTCATTAAATTAATTTTTTAAAGTTTTCTTTTAGCCAGAGTTCTGGTGAACACAAGTCTTTACTGATGCAACCTTGCGAGCTCAATTACATGGAATTTAAAGCCAAAACACTAGATGAACTTTTTGTGGCTTAATTATACATACAAGCTGTTATTAAGCTGAAATACAAAGTCAGAGTGTTATTTTCAGAAATGCCATTTTATAATGAAAAGGCACAATATTTTCAAAGAAGCTTCATGCAGAACTATGATCTTTCTGAAGACAGTTCAGTGGGTTATGTTAAAAGAAAGCATTTATTGCATTTGTTTGGCTTAACAGTCTTAGATTTCATTACTGTGTCATTAAAAGCTACAGATACTGGAGCAATTGTTAAGTGTGCTGACACAAATTTGAGGTTTCTTAATAGATTCCTTTTTGAGTTCTGAAAAAGTTTTGAGGTTATATGTTTTCTTCTATGTAGGGTAAAATCAGCAAGTTTGTTTGCTAGTTTTAAGCCAGTAATGCTTCAATCTTCATCATTTATTCAGTGTATATATTCTTTGAAAGTATCTAATATTAAGGATCACTTAAATTTAGTGTTGTGTGCTGCAATGAACAATGAAATCTGATTTCAAAAGTGATGGAGTTTTTTAAGAATTGTGGTTAAACCTTTTGTACATGTTCCATTTTTTTTCTGCTGAAATTCAGAACACATGGCCTTGTGCTGAGGAAGTTAACATTATAATAATCCATAGTTTGCCCAGTTACAAGGAAATTGCTACATTGTAATTGTTAGTACATAATTGTGATTAGTGATTGATGAAGAAAAGCCTACTGGTGCCAATTAGTATGCAGGCCATATCAAAAATACATGCTTCAACCTTAAAAAGCATTTTTCCAATTCACAAATATTTTCTTTTAGCAAGATCTGGATTTCCCCAGGTTATGTAGACTGTATGTGATCCTCCACATTAAAAGATCATCCCCAAATTATTGTCAGTATGTATGCAAATATATTTTGTTCTTTGGAAGAGACTGAAGTTGTGTGCCCCCAGGCTTCTTAGGACATCTGAATCTCTTTAATCTGTCACTTGTCAGATTAGTGCTTTTATGAGGCCATTCACAAAAATATGATGTGGTCCCACAGGATGTTCTAATGCTGTTGGAGTTTTTTGTCAGAGAGAGTATGTCTGACTTGTAAGATTATAATTTAAAATTCATATTTGATGGGTATTTCAGGTATTCTATAGCTAAAATTGACTTAATGTTATTATTTTTTTTCTTTTAAAATTATATATGATGTGCTAACTACTTTCTGGAAAAATTAAATACATTATGCTAATGAAAGATATTGCTGTACAATATGCCCTCCAAAGGTTAGGAGCCATTTAAATTTTGAGCATATTGGAATAGCTTGTGGCAAGGTCCAAGCAGATGGTTAAAGAGTTATTTCTCAGGAAGCTTAAATTTAAACATACAACAACTCCTTTTGTATTTTGTTTTTGTTTTTAATTTATTTTCAGAGTTATGGAAAAACCAAAATATATAATGCTGGCAAAAGTCCTACACTGCATGGTTTCCAGTTTGGCTTTACAATCAATAAGCCTGAAAAGAGAAAGTAAAGGCTTCTCAGGGAGAAACAATTATCAAGGTTGAAAGTGTGATTCAAGACAGCATGGTTTACCCTGAGAATTCTATCCTTCTTTTACACTGCCTGGAAACCTCATTTAACCTATTTTAGAGATGGATGTGATAATTTTATATTATCAGTATGAGAAGTAGGAAGAGTTTTGATGCATTTGTGATAGGAGCAGGAAAGGAAAACAGTGAAACTAGAGCCACGTGAGACAAGACAGGGATTTCAAAAACATCGTAAAAGATTACAGATATTACTGATAGCTGACAAGGATAAACTACTAATTCACACTCCTGGGCTGGAGGGCATAATTATATCTTCTGTAAGGACAGTTTTATCAGAGTGTAAGGTGTGTAAATGCAATAGTCTACAAGATAAACAAAGCAAAGGGGAATCCAACAAAAACCAAACCAGACCAAAACAGAGGGGAATCCAGCAAAAAACAATCTGCATTATTGTTTGTTCCTTCTTTTGGATCTTGGCAATGCCATGATCAGTGTGTAAAATCCTGAGCATCCAGATAAGCATAAAATATGTTAGGAATCCACTTCCTATCCTTGAATGTGGGGAATGTGTAGAAATTAACTCAAAACCAGCACATACTGCCAGCGGGAGTAGTGGGTGTCTATAATTGCTCTGATTTGTACTGCTCTGGTTCTCACTGACGTGCTGTGGTGCTTAGGAAACTTAAGTGTAATCATCTCTAAATTATTCCTAAGTCAGAATTCTTAGGAATGCCAATATTAATTCTGAAAAACGTTTCAAGCATTTATTATAGAACTAGGAATATGGAGTAATAAGACTGTTTCACTGAATTTCTTTGGATAGTTTGGGTGAATCTTCCCAGTTCTTAAGCAAATTTTTCAAGTGTTAAATTGCTTTGAAAGACTTGGCAATGTTACAATCTTTGAGATTTATCTCTAATGATGTTTACACTGATGAATGAAACATTAAACATTTTTGAGATATATAATTCCTAGAAATAGCTCTATGCTATTTCCTTTTATAATTTGTAACATAGCCAGTAGAACTGTAGGATATTTTGGAAAAAGTCCTAGAAAATGCCTCATTTGTGGATGAATAAGCTAGTAGTTGAAGAAGGTATCAGAGTTGTTTTTTTTCAACTGGATATATGAGTTGATAGAGTAATTTCAAATGTTTTTTGCATAGTAGCCTTCTCAGTCATACACATTTGAATGTGTATGATTTCTCTCAGCACTCCTGAGGACGTTAGAAGAGAAACAGATTAGCATAGCTGGTTATTAATGTGGGAATTTCAACAATTGACTATCTTATTTAAAACCCAACCTCTTTAATTATTTATAACTAATGGATGTCTTGGTTTGTTCAGTTGAAAGGATACTGATAATTTAAATTCTCATTAATTACTGCATCAAAGTGCTCTTTAAAATACTCTATCCTACAGCACCAAATTATGGGAAAGGAGATAAAACAGCTGTTACTGCTGTTGTGTCAGGCAGCATTTATTTGGCTAGACGCTTTTTTTTACATTAGTTACAATAATATGTATTTCAAAAATAGAGATTAGGCACAGTGATAAATCTGGATCCCTTCAGTAAGTCTGAGTGTCTGCATTCAATTAAAGTCTTAAAATACAGTGGTAGATTCTTCTATTGTACCATATTGGCAGAGTCCCAAATTAGTTTAACAATTAGTGTCCCCAAAACACCAAGCTTGGTTCAGAGATGGAATGTGAGATGCCAGAATACTCAGCCAGGGTCAACAGATATCTCAGACACCCACCACAGGCCTTTGTCTCTTCTCATGTTGCTTTCTTTTTAAAGGTCTCAGACTCTGAGACACTGTTTTAACTGACCTTATTTTTTCAATTTGTTTTTATTTTGATGAATGCCTGCTGCTGCCTTGCATTGGTCTGTATGTCTGGAAGAGTGCTTTATTCCTCGCTTTCCCACGGAGGCTTAAGCAGCCCTGTCCTTCGTCCCTTTCACTTATTCTTCCTATCTAAATAAGTTATTAGACTAGCTTTCCTGAGTTGCCCTCAACTTCTTTCTCCATCTCTGTAGAGATGAAAATCTCAAGATATGTCTCTGGATATATTGGAATTAAGTAATCAGTTCAGATTCGGTATGATTTAAGACAGCTCCCAGTTCTTCCTTCCAAACCTTCTTCCTATTTCTTTTCTCTCTGCAGACATCTCCCTGCTTTCTGCTGCTCAGCACT
>NW_005054440.1:604598-609592 GCF_000277835.1 Geospiza fortis
GTAGTAATTTTTTTTTTATCTATGGCTACAATTCTCACATTAACTTTATTTTTGACCTGAGCTATAAAATTCTTTTCCTCTGAAATCTATACATTCAATGTAGTATTGCTTTATCCACTGTGGATGCTCTTGTACCTTTTTCATTGTCTACAACATCAAGTGATAATTTTGAATGACCTTTTTAGCTTAACCCCAGCCTCTTCTCTTTTCTTGTTTGCTTCTGAAGTCTCCAGTATTAACAGATGGGTTTTGCCATTCTTCAAATATCTTCCTTTTTTTTTTCTTCCGTACTGATACAGCTATACAGTAGAGAGAGAAATTTTTTTCTGTAACACCATATACTGGTTGACACTACAGCAATGAACTACTGAAAAATTAAATGTCATAGCTAAGTGCTTAGAAAAACTGAAATTTCTGAAGCTGCAAACAAAAACAAGTGTTACTTGAAAAGGACACAGTCTCTCGAAGATTTATTTCAGCTGATGTTTTACATCTTACCTTTCTTTTGGGTAGAAGAATGAAAAACCCCACAATAAAATAACACCCATGTCCCAACTAAATTTCCTCACTTTTCCAGAGATGAGTCCCCCCTTTTATATATTTCCTACCGTCTTCCACCTATTAACTCCTTTTTTCTTATTTTCCTTGGAGTTTTGGGACAAGTTCCAAATGCAGCATTTTCTTTAACATTATTTTAATCCAAAAAATTCTTCCCTGTGTGTTTCTGTAGTCAGATAATTCATTTGAATAGAATATTAACATTTATTCCATTCCTCTACAGTGAGAAGATTTTGGAAAAACAGCCACTTAAAAAATATCAACAACAAAAAGCAACAAAAGAGTAAGTGCAATGAGGGAACAAATCTAGTATGAATATATCGGAAGCTTAAAAAGTTGAGATTTGATTTGCTCTTTAGCCTAACTACTAATTCCAGTATGTGCACATGATATCCACTTTGTTCATTCTTAGCTTTTTGTAGGCTCTATATATAAATTTTTGTATCTTATCCAATATTTTAATAGTTTCCAGTGACTATTCACAGGCTAAGTGAGAACATAATTTTGAGCCAAATCATGTCTGTTCTTCTTTCCAACCTGTATGTTATTTGCTAGTTATTTGGATGTCGTAGTCTCTTTGGTTGTACTTTCTGCTATCCTGTTTTGTCTGCCCTGTCTATATTCTATTCTTACAACCTTCAGAGAATGTTTTCTGGGCCACATCCAAGGCTGTATTTGTTCAGGTGAACTTCAGGAAATTTCAGGGTAAAATAATCCTTCATTCTAACAGTCCATGGAGAATTTAAATCGATCAAACAAAATGAGATCACTTATTGTAAACCATAACCATTGGTTATAAGTAAACCAATATTTAGGGAGGAAAACTGACTAAACAAATTAATGCCTATGAAGTTAATACTTGGAAAGATCTGTGAGCAAGAGTAAAAAACATTATGTCATCTTTTTCATCTCATATATCACTTAATCCAACGTGTGCTTGTTTGACGTCTCTGTTTCCTGTTTGGATAATGTGTATGTGATAAGTTCTGGTGATGAGTTATTTGTTTGTGCAGTTGGGCTTAAGATAAGCTAAATAAAAATGTTTAGAGCTGCACATCAAAGACAATATAGTAATTAGTTAGCATTAAAACCCCACTACTTGAATAGAAGGAATACCAAGTTCCTCACACCATTTCCAAATAAAGAAGTGTTCAAATTAAGAAAATTTTATGCTATGCTTAGATCTGCCAGGCCTTGGCCTTCAGATCACAATCCTTGGCCTTCAGACTGTATCAGGGGATTTCGGTGTGCTGCCTCATACCTCCTTGTGAAAACTGCATGGTTGTGGCTGTTTTTCTAAGTCACAGACTTGTTCAGCCCCACAACCCAGTGCACTGATCTTGCCACACAAGTTTTCTTTTTAGCATCCAGGTAGTATACTAAAAAGTACCTGTAAAAATATGTGCTGTGGACCAGACAGGATCCAATGGGGTGAGACCATCTGTTAGCCCAAATGAAAATGTTCTAAGACATGGTTGCCCTTTGTGTTACATGCAGTGCTGCAAGTCAGTAACAAGTTTCTTAAAAACTTTATCAGTGTTCCATAGGTTATCATTTGCTTATTATCGGTGTCATCTTTCCCATTAGTAATTATTTATCCAGTGGCTAAGACCGCACATTACCATTTACTGATAGCAGCACTGTGTAATTGTCCCTATTGTGTATTTTTAAATAGCAAACAATTTTTAAACAATTAATGGAGGAGGAAGAAAAAGCTGCTGCTGCCACCGGATCCACTACGGCAGCAAGCATCACAACATCACTCTTAATATCCAGTCTGTTAATTGCTGTGATGTTAACTATGATTTGGACACATGTGGATGTCTATGTTTAAAAGCTGACTTAATTTATGAAGATAGTAGGAATGCTTTAATAATTCTTTCCCTTCATTCTAGCTAAGCTTTATTAAATCAATTAGCATTTAACTTTATCTTTTTAAGAGTTAATAGATTTTTTTAAAGAGTTAATATCTTTTTAAAAGTTACTAGTGAGAAAACTGATGTTTGCTACATGCATATTTGCAATATAGACTTTATACTTTTTAGTTTCACATTGTTGTTGTAGTATCATGGTTCTATCTTTTTGAAACATAGAGCATGTATCTTTTTCAGAAAAAACTGATCCAAAAGCAGCTGACCTATGTATTGTGAGTATTAGCTCAAAGTGCAGTCCAAAACTGGAGTGCAAAAGGCCTCATAGCTTTCTGAAAACTAGTATGACTAATATTAGTTAACTTTGTGTTATTGAATAATGTTGTCAGTACGCTACTTGTGTGAAGTCTCTAGGGTTAAAATATTCTTTAAAGAGATGTTTATTTTTGGACAGACCTATTGAGTTGTCTCCTATTGTATGTTAAAGTAGCTGCTCTCAAAGGTCACAGAAAGTTCAGTTTTACAAAGACACCCTTATTTTGTAGAAAATGGATTTTCATACTCTAATGGGAACATTCAAAAATGTCTCTAATAAAACTTTTTTTAGAATGTTTCATTTGATGACTTGTCCAGAAAGAGGAAAAGTCATGCAAGGACAGAAGTTTGGACAATAATCAGGCATGAAAGCATACGCTGTGTTTTCAGTAAGTGTAGAGAGTTGCTTATGGTTTTTCTTGTTTTTGCCATAGGAATATAATTCTTGGAGTTTTGTATTTGTTTTTTCTTCCTCAGCCTATGTACCTGGGAGATCATTTTCTGGCTTTTGGTTTTCTGAGCAGCAGACCCCAATTAAAAAAGCACAGATCCAGCAACTGAATCCAGTCAGATGGAATGTGCTCTTGCAGAGTTGAAGACTTTGGAGTCCCAAGCAGTCAACAGGATCAGCCTACACTGTTGTGAACAAAATTCTGCCAATTCTTTTTTTGTAGAGAGAAAAAAGTTACAAAGCCTTCAGACCGGAGTTGCTGCGGCAGTGTTACTTGTTGTTATGATATTTACAAGTCGTTAGAGCTAATAGTTCTTTTTGTATCACTAACGACCCTAGCCAGGGCTGGGTTGATAGCCCTTCTCCTCAGACAGAGGAGGCGAGAAGACGAAACGTGGGGAGGGGGGGGCATTAGAATATGCAGATTTCGGAACCAACGTACCATGGGAAGTGTCGGACTTGCCAGGGGGACCCCAAACACAACGAGCCAATGCAGAGTTAAGAGATTGGAATGATGCCTGGACGTGAGGAGCGGAGTGCTGGCCCTGCAGAGATGCTGAAAAACCTTTGAGCCCCTCGCCCTGACTAGAAGTCATCTGGAGCCGGGACCCGGAGCCGGGAAGCAGTGGAAAGCTGGAAGGACCGGGGTTTTGGCCAGATGCTCCCACGAGGACTGGACCCCCAGCTTTGACCCTTGTGGACAAAGCTGTGCATATCCTCTTTCTCTGAGCCATGCTGGTAAAGAAGACGTGGACTGCAGACTCGTCAAGCTTCCCAATCTTGAGCTGATCACTTTTAATAAAGGCATTAAAAGGAGAAAAGTCTCCTGCCCTGTTAAGTTCAGGCACTGATTGCTCTGTATCATGGCAGTAAAAGGATAATTTAGTCAAAAGCCATAGCTTCAAGTGAATGCAGTGTTTGTGAAAGATACGGTTCCGATAGCAGTGAAAAGACAACTCCTTACTTTTTCTCAGGAGGACAGCTTCAGCTGCAGCAAATCAAATTTTCCACTGGTGTAGCACTTCATTTATATCTCTGAGATACCCGAAGTGATTTATTTTATTGACCAACTTAGCAGTTGGTTTTATCTGTTGCAACAGCCAGTTCCAATCTAGCAAGTGAAGCTGACACTGAGATGAGCTGTATGAAGCTAGACACCTGTCATCCACTTACAACGAGCAGCATATTACAGAAGGGTGCAACAGTGTGGGATAGCAGAGGCATGCAGAGACATGTCCAAGCCTAAACCTTAATTTTCCCTGCAGATGCTTTAAATGAGTGTCACTGCTTGTAGACACGTATGTGCTTGGCATTAGACGTCTCAAGATACTTTAGGCGTTACAGAGTTCTGCAAAAGCCTGGGTCATCAGAGTGTTGCTTTGGAACTGGAAGAGTGTTAAATATGATTTTAAAGGGATATCGATGGGAAATTATTTGTTCTGAAGGGGAAAAGTTTGAAAACAGAAGCACTGTAGACTTTTTAGACATTCCCTTGCAATATAAATTGTATTTCTGAAGGTCTACACCAAGAGGAATTTTTGGATAGGAGGAGTTTCTGTTTACCACTCCTGCTTTCCATTCCGTGCATCCACTTTAGCTAAGTCCGGTGGGGCAGACTGTGATGCGACGCGCAATAGGCAGTACCGGGCCTGACACTGCCAGTCGTGCTGCCCGGTCCGTTCTCAGCCTCGGACGGGGCAGATGGAGGAGCCTTGGACCCTTGGTTATTCAAACGCTAGCATGGCGGAACAGCGGTTATTTGGGCTATTTCCAGAGCTTCTCTCCCCGGCTGCGATAGC
>NW_005054440.1:610547-624813 GCF_000277835.1 Geospiza fortis
GGCGGTTCAAAGCTCACCTGGGTGCCTTTACATCGCTGACACGAGTTCTTCATACCCATCGTGTTTCTGGGACCAGTTTTTGAGGGAGGGATGTGTGTGTCTGCGTGTATGTATGTGTATATTTTGGTTCTTAGGGCCCTTCAGGGAAAGGCAGGAAGTAGGTGACACAGGTTACCGGTGCGCTTTTTTTGGTAGTTTAGGTGTCACTCCAAAGGCACTTGATAACACACCGATGAGATTGGATCCCGTAATTCAGAAGTTGTGGGTGCGCTGGAGCAACATCAAGTAAAACAGCATGGGCTGGCAGTGCCGTGTCCAGACAAGTGCACATGCTGCCAGTACCTGGTGGCAGAGCAGCAGGGTTGCACCATCATAGGAAGTTTACACCAAGCCAGAACTAAGCAGACGAGTTGCTGCGAATGTGTGCATCCTAATGAGAGATATATTAGTAGGAATAAATGAGCACAATTACAGAGCTCCAGCTGACCTCATCCAGAAGAAAATATATGTTAATAACAAGGTTTGGCTTTCTTAGGGAAACATTTTTAGGCACCATTACTGATCCCTTAATGAAGATGTCTCCTTGGTCCCAATCCTTCAGTGCGTTCTGACTGCTCAAGCTCATACCTGCAAGGGGCCCTGTTGTTTTCAATGTGTTTGCTTTGGTGACAGAAACCTTATGCTCCTTATGGTAATTCATAGAGACCTAAATTTATACTGTGCACAAAGAGTGGCTAACTGGGAAATGTCAGTGACGTTACATTTTATTTTTTCTAAACCAAAAATACTAGAAAAATATAAACCAAATTAATCTCTGGGATCTTCTTGAGTATTCTATCCATGTTCATGCATTGTTAGGTCAGGGTATAGGCAGACTGTTAAGATGGTTGTTAATGAGAGGGTTTTATCTCAGACACGGTTTCATGGGACCATTGCTCAGTTTTTTATTCCATGTGCTAGTTGCAGCCACTCCAGCTTTAATCACAACGCTGCTTTCTTCACAGGATTTCTCCCTCTGAGTCATGCAGTGGGTTTAATCAGTATGGAGGAAATTGCCCACTTTATCTTTTTTTTAGTTAATCGTCTGTTTTTATTAAGCATTCTGGGAAATGTTTGCATGATGATGTACGCACACGTCAGGCAAGTAGTAGTAGTGTGTCATTTTCTTTTATGACTGTAAATCCCTGGGAATGGATGCAGCATTGCTGTGTAAGAATGTTACAGTTATTTTTATTACTTATTTAATCAAATCATCGTTCCTCCACATCTTCTAAGACAGTCTTGATTGTGCTGGGCTGGTAAGTTAGGATCAGAAGAAGTACGGCTGGCAAAGACTGAAAGGAAGCCAATAATTGCCATGATCCTTTTTCATGTTCTAGCTTGTAGCTGTGAAGACTGCTTGTGGTGTTCTATAACACAGTAGGACAATGCTATGTGTTGTTGCATCAGCAGAACCTGACTGCGCTGCAGGTGACTGTTTAGTTGGCAACCAGGCAAGAAACTTGGTGTTTTATTTTGCATATGATGTAGACATTGCTGTTTCAATAATAATTACATGAAAATGAAATGATTCATTATTTGAGTGTGTTGGAGAACAGAATTATTATTAATCAAAATCTGTGTTTCCAGAAGGTTCTACTCTGTTAGATATTGAGTACCCATTGGAGGGCTCCCCAGTAAAAGAGAAGTGGTGTTTGCAATGCAGGGGACATGTTGAACACAGGATGGCAGCTCCTAGCTAATGTAAGATTTCTGCAAATCAGAAGGAAAAAAAATCAGGCAAGAAAACGGTTTCTAGGAATTTTACCCTCAGCATCTTAAACTACCTTGTTACAAGACGAAAAGGAAAGAGTCTCTCCACACAGAAATAGCCCCTAGTGAAGCTGCTGTTTGCCTCAGAGCTATTTATTAAAGCTTAAAGTGGGAAGGTGAGGATGGCTGCCCCGCTGTCCCTAACTGTCCTTACTTCCTGCACACAGGTGTGTGTTCGTGTGTTTGTGCCCAGGCACAAGCACACAGAGCTCCTCTTGTTGGGTGACTGTTCACACCATCCAGCCTGTGGGGAGGAGAGCAGTGCTCAGCTTCTCACTGCTGGTAGCAACAAGAGAAACAGTCTTATGTCCCCATTCCTTCCCTGTGAATAAGGACTTTCTGTGTCTTCCTTTGTCCTGCTTTCCTCTGTGTTTTCATTATCTCCCTTCCCTCTCAAGAGTTCCCATTTCTATACTTTCTGCCTACATGATAAATAATTTTGGGGGAGTCAGCATTTTGCACTCATTTGGGAACAAGGAAAGAGGTGGCAAGTTGCTGGAAGATGTTACTGATTCTCAGAGCCCTTTTTTGATGCAAAGACAATTGCTGATGTGATTGTAGTTGACAAGTGTTAAAATAATACCAAAGACTTTTCCCTTCTGGCTTTTCAGCTTTCCCTTCTATCTCTTTAGCTTTCTTGAAAATTGGCAGGATTCTCCTGAGCTGTAGTGCCTAAAATCTGCCCTGGGAAAGTGGAACTAACAGGATACATTTTTCCAAAATCATTGTCCTACATATGGATGAATTGGAATAAAGCTGAATGTAAAGCATTTGTAAAGCCCAGCTTAAAAAAGTAGTTTTGTTATCCCTTGCCTTTTAAAATTGCTCAGGAGATGTGTTACTGTGAAAGTTGTCTAAACAAGTACTGTTTTACTGTCTTGTAAGAAAAGTGATATTTTCATGTTGTACTGCTGACAGAAGTTGAGGCATTTTGGGAAAAAACCTGCAGATCTGAGGTCTTCATTTCTTTTTAATTTGCCTTTGTTTCTCTTTACAACTCTAGTAGGTGAGACATTAACCATGAATAAGTATTTCAACATCAGTTAATCAGAGAGTAATCAATTTTCCTAGAAGTATTTTCCTAAAAGACATTTTTGTGGTAGGTAATTCCAAAGAAAACTAAATGCACAGTGGAAAATTAATTAAATTATAAATTTGCTGCAACAGCAAACAGCTGATTGCAAATTACCTGATCTATGTGAATGGATCGGGAGTGTATCTGAAATTCTGAACTGTGGCAATATACATAGCAGTTGGACACTTACAGTATGTATCCATGACTGAGTATAAATAAATCACACCAAAAGATATTTAGGGACTGTTGTGCTGTTCACATAATCAGTAGGTTCCAGTTTCTGATTCACTAATGTAATTTAAAAAATCAAACAAAAAACAAAAATAAGCATGGTCTTTTGCTAAAGATTAATTTCTCCAGTACTCATTGTCTTCTGGTTCTCATAATCATACCGTCTTTTTCAGTTTGGAGCTCTATAGTTAAGTTAGATGTGGATTCTTCAAAGGAGAATCCAGAATATTTGAGACATTGCTGCCTGAGAGAAATACTGCTGCAATTTGTTCCCTAAAATACTTCTTATGTATTTTGTTTTAGATGTTGTTGGTTGGGGTTTCTTTAAGGGTTTCTCTGAAGCCCATGGGGAAAACACATGAACTATATGATAAACCATGAGAATGAAATACTGTAAAAAGAGCAAAAAATGTCTTGAAGAAAGCATAATTTTGTGATTCAGCCACTGAGAGTACTATAATGAACCCAGACACACAAGGAAGGCTTATTTTAGCTGATTTTTTTCACCTTTAACAGCTTCTACTGCTGAGAAACAATCAATGAAGCAATATTGCTGAAGCAGCTGCTCAGTCTCCTTTGTCATTGGCGTCACTGCTGTATTTTTAGTCTTCTTTGTCTTAATGCTTAATGTCATCTTAAAGATGCTAAAGGTATTTTTGGACTGATGCGTTCTTTGTGGTATCTTACATCTTACTGATGAATATGTTTCGGATTTTAATTATACAAACAGTAGTAGCTTTAGAGTTGACTAAGTGATCTTCATGCTTGCTGATGCCTGACATTGCATACATATATGCCTTTATAGTACATCATTTCTGAAATTCAGCAGTAAGTATCAATGCTGTCATTCTGTTCCAGATCAAAGCAGTAAGTTTTGTAGATAAAATAATATACTATGGCTTAATAATACAACTGATACTTTACCTTAAAGTTTGACTGTAGCTTGTCAGCCTTTTCATCCCTCTTGATCCCAAGTAAGTTTTTCTGTAAGGGTGCTTTAGGAGAAAATCCTGTGAGTTTACTGCTAATAGAAATGGTCAATATCGTGATTGTAGCAATTATAACCAGAGCCTGGTCTGAATTGAATGTTGCATTACTTTATTAAAAGCCATACAGTTTTTAAATCTGTTTTGTTTGAGCAGTGTGACTTCTCAGGGTGGTTGAGACTTTGGTTAGCTGTGACAGAACTTTCTTGGTTCAGCTTTCAATGATAATCCCTTAAACCTGTTTGGAAAGAATTACCTGTGATGTGGGAAGATAAATTCAGTCTCTGTATTTATTTGATCTTCTGCTGAGATTGCAGATAGGGTGGCAGTTGGTGCCATCTGTGTTTATAGATTTTGCAATAGTATTCACTGCAAGATTATCTGAAAGCCAAATCAGTTTACATAGGTCAGTGAATTGCAGCTTGCAAGGCTTTTGTCTGGGATCATTGTAAACAAGTTTTCCAGACTTTTCATTGAACTTTCATTTGTCTAAACCTGACCTCATCACTGAAGTGTGTGGTGGTGATAATACACCAGTATTGTATGTTGGTAGATACATTTGTCTTTAATGGTTATGTACTCGTTTTGTCTCTTAGCATATGTGTATTACTTCGATACATCATCTGCAAACAGTAAGTGTGTGGAGGGAAGGCTCTGCCAAAAATACTTTCATATAAAGGGGTGAGGTTTTTTATTTAATGTTTAATAAGTCATATATATATATACAGTGTTGTAGATATAGTTACTGTTCCTGCTGTTAAAGTACGTGCAGAAGAGAAGGTGCTGCAGATTAGAGTACATATTCTATCAGATATTAGGAGTTTACTGATGTTCTGATTTCAGAGGAGTTAGTTATTTTCCTTCATGATAGCTGATATAGTCCTGTGTTTTGGGTTTAGTATGAGACTGATGTTGATAGCACAGTCATGTTTTTGTTGTTGCTGAGCTGTAGTTGCACCAAGTCAAGGACTTTCAGCTTCTCATGCTCTGATAGCAAATAGACTGGGGTGAACAAGAAGTTGGAGATGCAGCCATGATAGCTGACCACAACAGGCTCTAGGGATGTTTCACACCAAGTCCTATGGTGTAAAACCAGCATTATGCTCAGTAATAAAGCTAGGGGAAGAAGAAGAAGAAGGGGATCGCAGTGATAACGTTTGTCTTCCCAAGTCACTTTTACCTGTGATGGAGCTCTACTGGTGATTGATGAGCTGCTCTGCTGGTGATTGATGAGCACTGGCCTGCCCATGTGAAGCATTAGTTCAATTCCTTGTTTTGCTTTGCTTAAGTGCATGGCTTTTGCTTTACCTATTAAAGCGTCACGAGTTTTCTAATTTTCTCTTTTGTGATTCTCTTCTCTATTCCTATGAGGGAGAGTGAGTGACAGCATGACAATTAAAGCAATATTTGTACAGAGTACCTCAACAGAGTTCTTTTGTGCAAAGAATGGCAGCATCTTTCTGCACAACTGTTAATACTGATGAATAGTACATACTGAAATATGCTTGAAATATAAATATGCTTGAAATAAAAAAAATAATAAAAAATAAAATTGGAGAATATCTTGTGCAAATACTCCAGCTCTTGCAGCCTTCTATGAATTTTTTTTCAGAAAATAAGGCAGTAGGTATTCATAGTCATCATGAAAATTTTGGCAATTGTAACTCTATTTCAGAATAGCCACCTGATAAAACCTGAATGCCATTCTGCACAGGCAGGCCTGAGTAATTTAAAGTTTACAAGAAAAATTTAAATGTAAGTTCTAGTTTTAGTATTGTAATGTATTCTTTTATTTTGCATACATTTGAAATAGTAGCATATATTTTAATTTTATATTCAGTCATATTTGTGGATATGATTCTGTGCACTTAGAACATCATTTAAAGTTAACGTACGTGGTGGGACGAATATGGCGTAATAGTAAAAGTTTCATGCATTCTTACATCTCATCTCATCTCTCTCTCTCTCTCTCTCTCTCTCTCTCTCTCTGTCTCTGTGCATTGATTTTTCTCCAGCTAGTTTTTGTCTGGTATGGTTTCCCTTTGAGTAGTTAACAAAGGTCACATTTTTCTCTGTTTCGGGGCTTTTAAAGGTACTAATAGACACAGTACATGACATCTGGCATATAAGATATTCCACAGACTGCCCAGCTGATTGCGCTGCTGAGATGGTAGATGATTTAGCAGAGGTATCCAGTTTGCAGGAATGTGGATGAGGTTTGTGTTGCGTATACATGTTTATTCAATCATTAGTCATGATCACGACTGCATAAAATCAGTGCAATTACCTTCAACCAATCTTTACATCTAAGTGGCCCAGACCGCATTCCATGACAGCCCTGGCAGCTTGAATTAGAGATTGCCTTTTATCGCAGCTGAATTTGGAGTATGGAAATATCCAGCCTTTCTTGAGCTTGGTTACTGCAAAAGTGGTACATGTTAACATGAAAGGGTGAAAGTCCTGTCTAAAAGAGAGCTTTAGGAATAGTCCAATTTTTTGGTGTTTGACTAGCCTGTATCAACAGTTTACCTTGTTTTTCTGTTGCTCACTACATGCATTGCACAGTAGGTAAACAATCCTTAAGAGTGCACTGGGGCTGTCTCACATACTCATGTGTGTACTCTGCATAGTATGCCTCCGCTTCCCAACCAGATTTAAAGAATCTCCAGGCAAGGTCAGAGAATAGAAGTCCGCATTTTCAGCAAAATGTCTCCAGCTCTTGGCTGGTGGTCCCTCAGTCTTTCCACAGGCTCCTTGGAGTTGGGCAAGGAAAGGGTCTCAACAAGTAATTTATTTGTGAGCAGGTTGTAACTTCTTATTTTCCAGAGCAGTCAACCCTGTAGCTCCCTTTAACCTTCCACTCCTCCTGCTTGTTTATTTTGCTGTTGTTAAATCATTGAGAGGAAGAGATTCCACCTGACATCCCAAGAAGATCATACGAAGATAGGACTAGAAGAGACCATATGGCATCATCTACCCCATTCTTCTGCCTCAGATTAGGATCATCTGTATCTGTCATCTGTGACTTGTTCTAAGGAACTCAGTGGTCTCCCTTATATCACCATGACATGTGAAAATTTTCTTTGTGTGTTATCCAATTAATTCCTTTCTTGTAGTAATTTAATACTACAGTTGCTCATTCTACATCTGTCTAGGACAAAGCAAGTAATTCTTTTTCATTTGTTGTGTTTTTTTAACTATAATAGCCTGCTTTTTTTCACTTCACAGGCACTGAATTTTGTACATCAGTTATTTTTGTTGCTTTTTTTTGGGTTACCTTTCATTACTTCACATCTATTTTGTTTGTTCAGTTAAGAATATATTTGTCTTGATGCTCTAATGATAGAGAATAAAACAGAATGAGATCCTCTTCATACTTACTGACGTGATGAGGATCTTCTTTTCAGCACTGTGACTTTCTTCAGCAGTTAAATTGGTGAGGAGAAGAGACAACTGGGATGTGATGATACTTTTATAAAAACATGAATGGCGTTGTGAGAGGCTTAGGGATAAGTTGTTCATTTTCTCTCCCAGTACAAGAGCTAATGAGCATGAAAATAAAACTAGCAGGTGTTGGGTTTGGAATAGCAAAAAAAAGAATTTTGTCATGCACGTATATTAAGTTGTGTAACTCCACAGGATGTTGTGGATACTGAAAATTTATACCAATTGAAGTGAAACTGGACAAAATTAATGGAAAAAAAGAGTCTGTGAGGGATTATTAAATACATAAGCATGACCTCTGGCTTTGGAAGTCCCTGAGCTGCAAATTATTGGAGACAAGTGTATTTGGGGAAAGTATGACTAAACGATTACACTATTCTCTTCCCCAGACATCTGCTTTTGGCTACTCTTGGAGACAGAGGTACTGGGTAGACAATTTGACCTGGCATAATTTTAGATTTGTCCTTTTAATTGTAAAAACTCAAGACACATTTTTCTATGAGTTAACAGCTCAGAGTAGCATCTGCAACCCTTGTACTTTTTAGACCAAAAGCCTCCAATCCATTTTCCGTGTAATTTAAGACAGAAGAACTTTCTTAATAAAACACAAAGATTACCATGAACATTTGTCTCCTGCCAGTTGGCGTCAACTGCAAATTATGTTTCATTTCAGTCATGCTAAACTGCCAGATGAGATAATACATATTGTCTCATTTAGGCAATCTAGGGAGCTATGTCTGTAATCTTAACTTGGCTTTTCTGAATTATTTTCTCCTATGTGTGTGTGAAATTGTATTTAATATGAAAGTTTTTTGGTTTTTTGCCCATCTCCCCTTCTATTGTAGATACATTTTAACTGCTTACATGAACACATGTTACATGAGATTCCCTACAGAGTTAGAGGAAAGACTGAAAGCCTTTATGTCTCTGATGGGGACAGAGGGGTATAGAGGGAGGAGGATGCTTTGTTGCTCTTTACCCTACAGACACTGATTTACAGCTTGATTTAGATTGTTGGTTCAATGATGCATCTTTAAGGCACTTGTAGGTGAATCAAAACCCATAATCACATGATGCAAATGTCTCATGTAAATATAACTTTTCATCCCCAGTTTTGATGTTAACCTTATACTAGTAAGTTTTCTGCTCTGTCAGATGTTGCTCATCTCTCTGTGACTCTGACAATACCTAAACAGATATTATTTGTACTTTTTCAGCTGATATGAAGTCAGCTTGAATGCAGCATCCTGCACTCAGGCAAACTTGACAGAAATGTGCTTGTGCCTGTGCTTGCTTGGGCATAAATTTGTATTGCATAGTGGTCATACAAAATGGTATGGTACCAAATGGTAATCTGGCATTAATGAAGACACAGCCTTATGTTGCACGTCTACTTTTTTGTCATGTATTAATATGTTTAACACATTTTGGCTGGGTTTTCTAAAGTGAGTGTGAGGGTTAAGTTAATAGTGTTTTCCCTCCAGACACTACCTGTAGGCTGCTTCATGTTTTACCCCATAAATGTTTCCTCTATTCTTGTAATATCAAGTAAACAATTTTATGTTCCTCCTCTCAGTGGTTTGGGGCATGAGGAAAAGCAATTTTGGCAGGAGGTGGAAAGCCTGTGCAGTGATCCTAGTGGCAGTGAGGGTGTTTTATGCCAGGTATTAGGCTGTTCTGTGTTACTGGTGGTTGATTTTCAAGATTTATCCTGTGGTACTGCAATGGACTCTAAGTTGAAGAGGAAAGGATCATGTAGGTATTCGGAAATTCCTCTCTGAGCCTCTGTAGTCTGTAAATACATCTGCTGTTTGGGTAAACAGATCATAGTTTTATTCCATACACTTTGCTTCACATACCAGAGTGGGCTTTATTTGAAGTGTGTGGCTTTGGAGGTGGGAAGGGAAAAGCAACATTTTGGTTTGTGTAGGTGAGACTGTTGAAGTTTGTTGTAAATAACTGTGAGTACTCTTCTGTTATTGTTGGGATATTTGTATATAGTAAGTACTTTGATCTCTACACAGTGAGTGAACATTAATTAATGCTAGTTCAGTAAAGTTGTTTTCTGACTGCTTTAAGAATAGACTGTAGGAAACCCTAAAAGGATTCTTTTGTTCAAATATCATCATTTGATACTTGCAAATATTTTAACTGATGATGTATTTGCATATAGCAAATAGAATTCTCTTCTGTGAAGGATTATTAAAGCTATGCCAAATTCAGTTAGTCACAGTCAACAGCATCACAGCTGGGTATTTTGGAACTGATAAAAGAAACTATTCTTTTTAGGCAGTAAAGTTTTCCAGTTCTTCTGTTGGACTAAACCACCTCTCCTGTATGGACAGAGAAAGATTCAGCTGTCTTTAACTGATTACACTTACAAGTGTGCCAGGTAACATGAAGCTACTGTTTAGATATCTAACTGTCTTTTAGCCGAAGGATAGTGCAATGTTCTTTGCCAGAGATTTGGGGAATGTATCGGAGAGGCTCACACTGTAAATGTGATCTGTGAAAACAGTAAACAAAAAAAGAAAATCTGTGTAATGGTTTTTCTCCATTTAGCTGTTTGCTATTGAGTTATGCTGAAAAAGAAAAAAGAACAAAAAAAGAGCCATTGTATCTACGTAGCTATCATGAATGATTGTTCATTGACCTCATGTATTGACTGAGTAGTTTTTTTTCTTCCAGTGAGGATGAAAAGCTCATATTTGAGTCAAACAAACCAAATAATATGGAAAACAAATCTCTCTCTTTCCAATGCACCTTCCTTTACTGGAAGGACTGAACAAAAACTGATCAGTATCAGTGCTGTCATTGCTCTGTTGTGTTCTTCTCTATCTGATAATGTGAAATGCTATTTAGAAGTACTGGTTAATTAAAATCTAGTAGTAATAGTACATCAGACTTGTGTCTGTCTGGCCTGAGGCATCATTTATAAGCTGACGAGAGCAGTTTATATGTAGCCATCTTTACAAAAGTAAAATATACTCCACATCCACCCCAAAGCCTTCAGCTGTTACAACTCATAGGGGGAAGTTGGTCTGATAGCTGAGGAATGAGCACTTAAAGTCCCAGGGTATGGTGAAGTGGTTTGCAGTATGGGGGGAAACACAATTATCTGCTACTTACTTTTTGCGGGCTGACTCAGACCATTATGTGTCCTTCCTCCGTCAAATTCTCAGAAATACAAAGTTTCTTTTTTAGAAAGCAGAGGCTTGTTTTTAACTTTGTTTCCTGTGGTTTTCTGCATAGCCTCAGAAGTTCGGAACATCACTATGTATCTTCTTAATTAAAGAGGAAGCAGGTATGGTCAAATATTTGTTTTTCCTAAAGGAACTGTAATTGGTGAGAATAACAAAAAACGCTTTACATTAAATAGGAACAAATAAGCATATAATAGGGCTTAATATACAGAGATGTCTTGAAGAGTCCTGTGCATGGGGCACTGTAGTCATAAAGAGAGGAGAAGGCAGAAGGTCCGAGTGACAGTGCAAGGGGCCCCTCTTTGTGAGCTGCCTTGCTTAGGACAGGGAGCATTCTGTCTTTGGGTAGCCACAGGCATCTTGATTTTGCTTGAGGGAAGCGAAGAGTGTATCTCTTAATTTGCATTTATCTCATTACCTGATAATAGAAATAGTCTTTGTGCTGGTCTTGCAGCGGAGCTGGTGTCCTGCTTAAGGATCAATAAATAGGTCCACTAACCCCTTCTGTCTACTGCTTACAAATAGCAACTTGATAAAATCTCTTTGCTGTATGCCACTGTTCTTGTTTTTGCATATAACTAAATTAATTATTTGATCCTGGATGAGTTACATGTCCTCATAGCTCCGAATTTAACTAGTTCAAATTGTGTTTTTCTCTTGTTTTAACATATGCATGCCATTAATGATTTAATAATGTAATATAGTCTTTGTGTATGAACCAAGAGAGGGATGAACATTGCTGCTCAGCATTGTACTTAGGGAGCAAAGGCTGATTTTAAGCTTTGAATCTTAATTTCTCCATGCATAATTTATTTTAGTTGTTTTAATTTGTGTGTGTGTTTTCATTTGACTGAGATAAAGATTTAAAGGAGAAAACTGTATATGGCTATAGTTAGCATGAAACTGTCTAGGCTGCAGAAGCTTGATTTTTTTTTTTTTCTGGGTTTTTTCCCTCCTTTTTTCTTTGAAGTTCACATGCCTTCACAGTGGAATAAATGATTCAGTAGTTGGTCCATCCCCCTGGATTATGGATCTGTTGAGAGCCAAGTTTTTGAATGGCTCCTATGTGACCCATCTTATTTTGAAGATAGGATACATTTGTTTTTTGGAAAGGGCTGACATACCTAACCTGTCAGCCAGCTGGAGGAGAAGCAGCTGTTGAATGAAAAATTTCACATTTCTTCTTCTGTAATTTAACATGATCAGGAAGTAGTTGGTTTTCCTTTTCCTTTGCATGTAGGTTTCCTTTGCATTGTAGGCTGGCACAATATCATCCATACCCACTTTTGTGGTTGCTGACTGTGGCTCAGAGACCTTTGTAGCTCTGAGGGCTTTTGCATCTTGAAGTTTTGAAAAGTAAATGAAGCAGTCAACAGAAGACTTTGTTTTTCCTGTTTGCATTGGATTATTGGGGAGTTCAAGCCTGTGAAGAGGCCTGTAGCTATTCCTGCATCCTCAAATGCCGCTGGGATAGCTGGCATTAAGTCTGGCAATGATGGTAGTTCTTGGTGCTGGTAACCATTTGGTGAATGTCTCTTTCTCCTTTTCCAGCCATATGTAAGTGATCTTAGCATTGCCCTGGGTGGGTGAGTTGCTTCATCACTAGTATGTGTGACTTTATGGAGGGAGTGTGTGGTCCAAGAGACCTCACAGATTTCCTGAACATGGCCCACACTGTAGTTATGTCTGTTATTTATTATATCCTTTCACAAACAGAAGATAAACTAAGTTTCCCTAATGACTATGTTTTTTCATAGGCTTAAATGAGCTTCTGCCTGTAGAGGGGAAATATTTTGGCTCCCTTTCACTTATTTTTCTGTGTACTAATGTTTTTGTGCAGCTCAGCTGGAAGATTCACCACCTACACATTGGTTTATTCCAGCACAAGATAGATAGCTGCTTAAATGTGCGAATAGTTAAATTTTTAAACATGTGTACTGTCTGGAAAATATTATAAAAGCAAATGGCTGTGTGTTGCAGTTTTTATGATGTTTAATATTTATAATAATGTGATTGTTTGTTACATGGGTAACTTTTGTGATGTATTTTGAGTCTCACAAAAAACCAGTCTTAATTTTGATTGATTCGACATGTGAAAAAAGTAGCTTTTTACCATAATTGCCATGCAGAACACCTAATACATGATTTTCCACGACAGAAATTTTTGAAGAAAATATCATCAGATATAGACATTATATTATCATCCCTCACTGAGCATCAAGCGTCCCAAATAAAGTAAGAGGAAGAAACTGAGTTTTATCTTGAAATACTTTATTTAATACTATGCAGCTATACAGTTTAAACGAAAAAGAAAATGGGTCCGAGAAACCTTAAAACTATTAAGGAACTAGGAAAATCTCTAAGATCTGAGTTTGAGGTAGTAAGGAAAAGATATGAGTTCCAATTGTATATGCAAAAAATATTTTAGGGACCAACAAAGGGGAGGAGAGAAAAAATGTTTCTTTCCTGTTTTATAAACACTTCTTTGTCCATTTATATTTACGTTTGTTTGAATTGCAGGCATTTCAAGGTCCCTGTTATGGGAAGTTGTTGATGGACTCACAGGAATTAAGAAGAAGGTCTTAGAAGGATCAAAGGGTTGGTGGGAAGATTTATGAGGAAAACAAAACTACTCTTAATAGACTTTTTGAACAGTGGTGAAACTAGGTCAAAGAAGAAAGGTGATAATGAAATGAAGAAAATGTGAGCTGTATGTCAGTGTTATGTTTTGTATTGAAATAATTTTCTCTGGAACTGTTTCCTATCAAATACCAAAAATTGCATTAGTCACATACAATAAAATTAAGTGGGTTGCTTTGTTCAGAAAGCAGTGCTGTAATGAGAAGTCTTGCATTGACCTATACTGAGCAGACTTCCAATTTCTGAGAACCATTTGTGGGTTTGTGTTGTTTTTAGATGAACTTTAGCTTCATTAGTGCTAACATTTATTAGTTTTTGAACTTGTGTTAGAAGCTGTAATGGAAATATTTGGCAAATATTGATTTTAATATGTAGAATCTACATGGTGACACTTAGATGTGTAGGTTTATCATTAAACCCTTTCATTCTCCATGTCTGGGAAACTTTACAGAATCACAGAATCACAGAATTTCTAGATTGGAAGAGACGTTTAAGATCATCGAGTCCAACCCATGTTCTAATACCTCAACTACATCATGGCACCAAGTGCCAGATCCAGTCTTTTTTAAACACATCAAGGGATGGTGACTCCACCACCTCCCTGAGAAGATTATTCCAGTATTTGACCACTCTTTCTGTGAAAAACTTCCTCCTTAATTCTAGCCTGTATCTCCCTTAGCGCAGCTTGTGACTGTGTCCTCTTGTTCTGTCTGTTGCTGCCCGGAGAAAGAGACCGACGCCCAGCTCACCTAAGCCACCCTTCAGGAAGTTGAAGAGAGTGATAAGGTCACCTCTGAGTCTCCTTTTCTCCAGACTGAACAACCCCAGCTCCCTCAGTTGTTCTTCATACGGCTTGTGCTCCAAGCCCCTCACCA
>NW_005054440.1:625394-626093 GCF_000277835.1 Geospiza fortis
GGTTACCTGGTCATAAAAGGTGACCAGGTTGGTTAAACATGACCTACCCCTCCTAAACCCATGCTGACTGGGTCTGATACCCTGGCCATCCTGTAAATTCTTTGTGATGGCACTTAATATAAACTGTTCCATTATTTTGCCAGGTACTGAGGTCAGGCTGACTGGTCTATAATTACCTATATCTTCCTTTGCACCCTTTTTGTGAATGGGTATCACATTGGCCAGCTTCCAGTCATCCGAAACCTCCAGTCATCCTTCCCTCACCAGGACTGTTGGTAGATGATGGAGAGTGGCTTTGCAAGCTCATTTGCCAGCTCTCTCATTACTCTGGGGTGGATCCCGTCTGGTCCCATAGATTTATGAACATCCAAGCATTTCAGTAGTTCTTTGACTGCCTGCTCTTGGATAATGGGGGGACCATTCTGCTCCCTGACACCATCTACCAGCCCAGGTGGGCAGGTGTCTTGAGGACACATCATCTTCTCACTAAAAACTGAGGCAGAGTAGGCATTAAGCACTTCTGCCTTCTCCTCGTCTCCAGATACTAAGTTCCCTCCCTTGTCCAATAAAGAACAAAGTCTGGTCTTACCCTTCCTTCTAGCATTAATGTATTTGTAAAAACATTTTTTATTATCCTTTACAGAAGTCGCCATTCTAAATTCAAAATGAGCTTTGGCCTCCCTAATTTTTTTTCTGCAT
>NW_005054440.1:626218-632070 GCF_000277835.1 Geospiza fortis
CAGGGACAGTCTGTTCCTGTGCCCTCAAGATCTCTGTTTTGAGGCATGCCCACCTTTCCTGAACTCCTTTGTTTTTAAGAGCTGCTTTCCAAGGGACTCTCTGAATCAGTCTCCTAAACAGGCCAAAGTCTGCCCTCTGGAAGTCTAATGCAAGGGTCTTACTGGTGCTCCTCCTAACTTCACCAAATATTGAGAACTCTGTTATTTCATGATCACTCTGCCCCAAGCGACCTCCAACCACCACATCTCCCACCAGCCCATCTCTATTTGCAAACAGCAGATCTAACATAGTTCCTCCCCTGGTGGGTTCACCCACCAGCTGCGACAAAAAGTTCTCGTCCATACATTTTAAGAATTTCCTGGACTGACTCTTTACTGCTGTATTAAGTTCCCAGCAGATGTCTGGTAGGTTGAAGTCACCCACAAGAACAAGGGCTGATGATCTTGAAACATTATCTAGCTGCTTATAGAATAAGTGATCTACCTCTTCTTCCTGGTTTAACGTGTGATGATATCAGATGATTCATGTGATCAGTCATTGAAAATTTTAAACTTAAAATAGGCTAAATCCAACTAGATCAAACAAAACAAAGGAGTAAGATGTCTGTTTTTAAAAATAGGTAAGCAGAATTTTTTGAATAAAAGGAATAGCTGAGGTATTTCCATTCCTCTTCCAGAACCTCATAACTATAGCTCCTCTTATGGATTAATGAGTACTGCTCACAATTTACTTCTCAGATAAATGAGTGACCAACTGCATTTCTAGTCATACAGTCTTCTGGTGTTTCCTTAAGGGGTGGGTTGGCACACTGCCAGGAAGTGTGGTTCATTAAATTAATTATCCCTGGTAAATACAAATTTTGAAGTCATGAGGCACTCGCTCACTTCATAATATGAGGAAGCTTTCTGTGATTCTTTCTGCTTTCATTTATAGTTTGTGCATTTATGGTTGATGCTTTAGAAAGATAAATGTTGCCCAAAAAAATATAACAATCAAAAGTTTGTACAAGCAAAGTTAGATCATCCTTTTTTACAGTTACTTTTTTCACTGCATTGTTGAACTACTTGGCTTGTTAGTTGCACGAATGGTTTGAATGGATTGACTTTTAAAGCAACAACCAATTCCTCAACTTGTCCATATTCTGGCGTAGTTGCTGTTGAGAAAAAGTACTTCTAAGAAACTTCAGTATTCTGGAACATAACTGAGGGACATTGTTTTGCCATTAGGAAAATATGTATGTTATCAGTTGGTCTTTCATTATAGCTAGGGATTTTTTTAACATGAAGATTTAAAGCATTGTCTGTGGTCTAACGGTTTTATTCTGAAACAGACTCCAATAATATCTTTGCTTTCCTCTCATAACAGATGATGCAAAATTAGATGTTATATTGGACTTCATTTTGATAGGACCAGAATAGGAGAAAATTAAATGGTGTCAGTTTCTTCATAAAATTTCAAGTATTGATTTTTGTATTGAAATTATGTCTGTTAAATGGAGCATCTATCTTCTTTCAGCTAAAATGAAGATAATTGCTTCAAAAAAGTGCACGTTCACTTTAGTATCTTGAATTTTTTTATCTCCTATGCCTGTCAGTTCCTCAGAGTCTGTATTTATTATTCTTTTAGTCAAGTAATGAAGCTGTGTTAAGCCTTTGAGAAAGAAATAGGTGTAGATAATAGTGAAAGGAGAGAGAGATTAAGAAATCTGTTGCTGTTTGGGTTTTTCTTTGTTGTTTTGTTGCATTTGGGTTTTTTTAAATGTTTTGTTTTGGGGGCTTTTGGTTGTATTTTTTTTTTGTTCATTTGGGGTTTTTTGTTTCAGCTTTTTGGGGGTTTGGGAGTTTTTTGTTTGTTTTGGTTTGTTTGGGGGGGGGTTTGTTTGTTTGTTTGGGTTTTTTATGGTTGATCTGACTTTGGTAGAAGTAGAATGTTCTGAGTCTGCATGTCAGCAGCTTTGGAGAGGGTGTCCAATACTGGGAGGTTGTCTCGAGGTACGAAGTGAACAGGGCATATTTTTCAGTCACTTACAAAAGCCTAATTCTATTCATTTAACTAACTTATTTATTTATTTAATATGGCATTGAAGACACAAATTCCAACTCTTAAAACATGGTAAGACTGTATAACAGATACACCATGAGCTCTCTGAGATACTGTTTCAGATGTTTTCAGAACTGTAGTTGTTATGGTGACACGACACAGCTTTCATTTAGGGTTTTAAAAACAAAAAGGAACTGGATTATGTTAAATAACACTATGAGCATTCTATCTACTTCTCTTTCTCTTCAGGAGGAATTAATGTTTAATGTTGTCTGGAGCTGTGTGGAGTTGTACAGAGGCCCATGATGCAGTGTTGAGCTCCTGCTGCTGAGAGTTTTGGGTATTTTTAAAGTTACCTCAGAAGATGACTGACACTTATGAGATGTAATCTTCCTTTCCTTTATAAAACTCTGCTTACTGACACTTTAGGAAAATACCAGCATCAATTATAATATGAACTGGTGCTGAAAATTTTAATAGCTAGGAATAACTGTAGACAGCCTTTAGCTATATATTTGGGTTTCAAGTTTAGGTGGATCTGTTGATCTAAAATTGAAAAAAATTACTTTTCTGAAAAGTGATGAAAGACAGATGACCCATTTGGCAGTGATGGTGTGGCAGTACCACAGAGATCTGACTGAAATTTAGAGGTACTATGAAGGGGAAAAGGAAGTGAATTGAAAAATGTGGCTTCCACCCATCAAAATTATACATGGTGTATATATATGCTTAGGATCACATAGATGAGAAGAAATTACTTCTGCATGTGCAGAAATGGAAATTGTGGGCTGGAAATTTAATTAAAAACCCAAATCCAGCATAGCTGATGTAGTCACAGTTAAAGCCCTTTTGCAATAGTAAATGCTCCATGCCCATTTTCAATTGTCTTAAAATGCTGAAAGAACATCAAATTTTTTGTAAATTATTTGAGAGCATACAGTTACTGGAGGGCTTGTGGGTCCCAGAGTCTGGTCTTTAGCCATTGTATGCAGCTATACAGTAGATTCTTAATTTTTAAGAGCTTTGCAGAGTATGTCTTCTCATCATGACACAACTCAGAATGCTTCCCAATGCCACTTATTAAACTTCAGATGTCTTTTCATTTCTAAGATACACAGTATATCTGTATTAAATCTGAAATTACAAAAATAGTAGTTTTTTACATTAATCATTTGTGGTCTAAATTATTAGGGGAGGGTAGTAATCAGTGTTATCAGAACTTAGTCTCACACCTATTTCATCTCACAGGTGACTTCAGTTTTTGGATACTGAGGAGTCACCTACAAATCTTCTTTAGGAGAAGTCAAAACTCTGCCCCTTGAGTTTGATTGTCCTGATCACTGTGCTCAGGACTGTTGAGTTTTTTCTAAAAGAAGCAAATTGAACTGCACATTACAGTTTGGGCATTAGTATGAATGGTATAACTGTAAATGAAGAGCAAAACCAACAAGATATTTATAATTAATGTTATTCAGTATTTGGAACAGACACTGTAGCACTTGTCAGAAATCTGTAACAAAACAGGCTCCAGTCTAATAACTACAGCCATAAATAGCATCCGTTAAAATCACCAAGGCCAAAGAAAGTTCATTCAGAAAATCTGGAAAAGCTGAACAGTTAAGTTCTCTGTTCTGTTAATGCTATTTACATCTCCATCCTCTTCACCTTTCCCACCAATTTTTCTTTTCTTGGAGAAGTTTCAGAGACTAGAATATGACATAAGTGTTCTGTCTCTAGTTTATCTAGTTTATTAGATTACATGTGATGACTTAATATTGTACAATGGACTTATGGGCTGTATCTGTGTTTTGTTATGGACTGCTGGGGAGGAGAGCTGAATGTACAGATGTTTGAGTGACTGTGCGGTCAGCCCTGAACAGTCAGAGTGCCCTTGCTGCCTGAGAAGGTAAGAGCAGATTGATGGTAGCAGGCAGTGATATACTAGGAATGGCCACTGGGCCCCATCGTTGGTAGTTTCAGTCCTGACCTTCTGTATCAGGTTGTGGTAGGCAGTAATATTTCACTCCTCGAGCAGTGAGTACTGCCTTGGAAACCACGCTCTCCTTCCTGCAGGGAAATGGTGCTGGGTGGACAGGATAGAAATGCTGGAAGAGGCAGGCTGTGTACATAACATTGGGCTGTCTTTGGTGGGATTGAGCTAATAGGCAATAGAATAAGTGTATAAAACTAATGCTGACTGTTACAGGCTTGCGGAAATTTCATCTGATGAAAATTTCTGGGTTGTTTTTTATGTGAAGTGACAAGTTCAGTTGACGGATAAAGTTGTGTAATAGACTTAGGTGAAGTACTTAACCTTTCAACGACCATTTTTGTTCACAAAGTTAACCAAAGCAAAATCAAAGTATCAGCTTTGACCTGGCTAACTGACAGGTGCCTAATGTAACAGTAAATACGGAGTTCTTCTTGTTTAGCTGGATTTGCAGATAAGCTGCTGTCTCTTCACTGGCTATTTTATTGGTGACAAAAATCACATTACCTATGTGAGCCTCTGGAGAGCCACAAAACCAGAGCTTGCAAGGCTCTGACCCTGATGTGGTCAGGCAGCCCGACTTTCAGGGCAGTGGAGGCATTATATATTTCTGGATTAATTCTTGTTCAACCTGCAACATGAAAAGAGAGTTCAAAAATCACCAGTGATGGAAAAAGTCAATGCTTTCCATGCCAGTGTCATACAGCAGATAGTGGAATGACAAATAACAGAAAGACATGATAATGTGGACAGGTTGGAAATTCTGAAATGAAAGTCATCCTGATGAGAAATATGAATAACTCCATTGGCATGTCATGTGGAAATGTGGCAACTCTAAAAAGAGGGTCACAGCAGATAATCAGCTCAACATAAGTTGTCAACATAGAGGGAAGATCCAAGGATAAGAGGAAAGACCTGTCACAATTCCAGAGAATAAAAATGAGGTGCTCTGCCTAGGAGTAGAGTTTATATCATGTATTTGGCACTGGTACAATTGCTACTGGAATAACCTGCTAATGCCTGTATATCATGAGATACATCATGTTGACTGTTACCAGAGAAGAGCCATAAAAGTCTATAGTGGACTGAGATAGGCTAGCATTAAGAAAGTTAAGGTCAATGCTAGAATCAAGATAACAGTTTCCCTCCCCCCATAGCTTTCTCCACCCTGGAAAATAAACTGTAGTTCAATGCTGAATTATTTCAGGGAAGTCATATGGCTTGAGTTATGTAGCAGTTCTGCCTTTCTAGTTTGATGAGGTATGAATCTGTTTAATAAAATCATAGAATACTTTGAGTTGGAAGCTACTTTTAAAGGTCATCTAGTCCAACTTCCCTAAAATGGGCAGGGACATCTTCACTTAGATCAGATTGCTCAGGGATTCATCCAACCTGATATTAAATGCTTCCTGGAGTGGGGAACCCATCACATCTCTGGGCAGCCTGCTCCAGTGTTCCAACCCCCTCGCTGTAAAAGCCTTCTTCCTTATATATAAGCTGAATTTGCCCTTTCTTTTTTTAGTTTAAAGCATTGACCCCTGTCTCTCCATGCCCCTATAAAAGTCCCTCTCTAGCTTTCTAGTCAGCCCCCTCTAAATACTGGAAGGTGCTGTACACCCTGGAACCTTTTTGTTTCTTAGCTGGAACACCCCAGTCTCTCACCTGTGCTCACAGGAGAGGTGCTCCAACTCTCTCATCATTTTTTGTGGCCTCCTCTGGAATTGTTCCAACAGTGCCATGTCATTCCTGTGCTAAGGGAAGGAAGTTCTGGGAAGGGAAGTTCCGGGGAGGGGAGGGAGGGGAAGGGGAAGGGGAAAAAAG
>NW_005054440.1:632094-638692 GCF_000277835.1 Geospiza fortis
GGGAAGGGAAGGGAAGGGAAGGGAAGGGAAGGGAAGGGAAGGGAAGGGAAGTTGTTGAAACACAACACTGCTGCCATGTCAGCCAGAGTCGCCTGTACTTTCTACCTGGCTTTACTTTCTGCCCTTGTTAGCTTGTGGGATAGTCCTCCCTGCAGTGCAGTCACCTCCACATCAATGCAGTCATTGCCACACTTAGCTGGCCAGATGGACCCTACCAGTGCTTACATTGCCAGCAACCAGTGGCCTAGGATTTCTGCCCACTCACAAGTTCGAATGCTTTTTTGGAGGCATCTCCTCTCTGAAATAATATGTCCTTGAAATAATGCAATCTTGAAGATTCTCAGCATAAGTGAGAATGTTCATAAATCTGGATAATTTCTCTAGATATATTACTCTTCAATAATAAATCATGGCAGCTGGGGGACTGCATTATTTATACCTGCTGTGTCTTATTTCCAGGCTGAAATACCAACATATGTATCTGATTTCTTTAGAAAAAAAAATATACCTTCCCACCCATAATATACAACTCCTTCATACTGAATGAAAGATAACTTTTTTTTTGAGATTTCATCATTGCCATTCCATTGTATGTTAATTATAGGTGCTAGTTTTGGCATGATTTCATTAGCTAAGCACTTGCCATGTCACCAGGGCTCAATTTGATTTTTGTCTTCTCTTTCTAGCATGATTTCTGCTGTTCCATGAAAAAACTATGAAGGATATCACACAACCCTAAAAAGCAGTTAAAATTTCTGTCAATTTTTCTATTTTCTGAAAAATTAGTTTAATTTGAGATCCCTTACAGTATAGTAAAATAAAAACAAGCTTGATCTGATAAGTGCTTTGAAGAAAATCCTGTATACTGAGTTGTGCTGTGAAATAGTGTTCCTAATTCACTGATTTAAATATAAACTTTTAGAGATTCATCTGGGATACTTAGTTTAAAAAATTGATACTACAATGCTTTATTAGCTACTGTAACCAAGTTCAGATGTTAAAAAAATAAAAACATGCCTTAGCAGTGTGCAGACTTATCCTTATTTTCCAAAAAATATAGTTTGAAAATAGGGTAAAATACAAAAAAAAGTAAAAATGCTAGAAATATAAAGCAAGATCTGCTTTTAGTTCTTGTTATGATTTTTCAGTCTGAGTGTGCAATGGCTCTTACCTAATGAGAAAAGGAGTAAATAATCAGTTCTTTCTAGCAATTAACTGATCTGCCTGCAGGATGATAATTAAAATGAGTCATGCATGTAAAAGGAAACTGAATCTTTCCCTTGACTCATTTTTCTTCTATTAATTTACTTTCAGAATGTCATGCTTTAAAATTCTGCCAGAAATTGATATACAAGTGTATTCAGTCATAAAAGTGCTGGGTGCAGCTTCAAAGCAACTCCATGTTTGAATCCCATGTAGCACTGAAAAATTTGCCACCTGACTCGTGTTACCTGATCTTAGAGTCTGCAATGTTTGTAGAGTCAGTAGAAAGAACCAGAGATCTCCAAGGGAATGGTAAGTCTTGCAGGGTTAGCCCATGGACAGTGTTGCTGCTCATCTCCTGCCTACTTTTGACATGGTGCTGTCAGCTGGCTAGTGGGTGCTGGGCATCTCTGCCAACAAGGGATTCTCTCCTGAGGCTGTGTAGGTAAAAGAACTGTGCCTGCCCTGTAGTACCACAGCGTATTGCTTTAAGAGTAGTCCTGTAGGCACCCTTTGCCTGCCAGGTGGGGTGCTTCCACTGAAAGTGGATAACCTGTGTTCCCGTCTCTCTGCACACTGGGGAACCCACCTGTAGTCACCACCTCCAAGTATCCTCACCACCAGGTCACAGAATTGTCAGAAGGAGCTGGAGGATTTTCCCATCTTATTGAAGCTGACCTACTCAAGAGAGCCAAGAGGACAGAGAAAATGCTTGAAAGAACTGAGACTTAGCTGGTGCCTGCAGTTAGGAGTTGGGAATTACCATTTCTGAGCCCTCTACTTAGGAGCATGGCTGGTTTTAGGTAACTTCTTAAATATATGGAAAATGTATGAAACTTCAGAGAGTCGGGAGAATGTGAGGCATGACAGCCACCTCATGTTTAATCAGAACATCGGTTTTTTACCAGCAACTGGTGATGAAGACTGGTGCTAGGTTTCTGATACAGAAAAAAATGCATGTTTTAAGTGCCCATGTTTTGGCAACTGTGAAAGGAAGTCTCCAGCCCAACAAAGAGCTGACTGCTGAGCTGTCAGGGTGGTGGGGCAGGCAGGCAGGCTGGTTGCTGCGCCACTGTCTCATTAGATGTGTATTTCAGAAACCAGCTTCCTCCCAGTTCTACAGCATGAGCAATTTGATGTTAACTTTGCACACTGAATTATCAGCTGTGTTAGAAATTTCACTCACAGTATCACCAGAAGAAGGGAATTAAGTGTTATTTGCTAGAATATGTTGGAAGTATGTCCTGTGATGCATCTCTTGTTTGTCACTGTGATGTGTTCTTTATACTCAAGGCTTGATTATCTCTAGGGAGCTGAAATCCAATGGCTCCAGTAAAAAGCAATGGAAGATGTACTGCTTGTTACACATGACTGCTTTTTATTACAGATGAAAAGGAAAAGTTTTTTTTAATATGCTGGGATTAAAGGTAAAATTCAGCTATTCTCTAGCATATCTTTTGCTTTTGATGCTTGCTTAAAAATCCTTACTTGGAGCTGTGTTAATATATGTTAGTTTTTCCAAAGAGATTTTCAGAAACATTATTTTTAAGTTTAGCTTTCTAGAATTGGTATTCCTCTTTTGAAGAAATATAAGAAAAGCATCTGCTTTTTGCTTGTTGAGAAAATAAGATTTGTCCACGAGTAGAGTTCACATGTTTGGGCAGGTGATTTTTTCTGGGATTTTTTTTTGTTAGGTATGATTGTAAAGATTTTAATTGAGAAAATTAGTTGAATTAGTTTCTTGGATCATAAAGAATCAGAAATAGAATTCAAACCACCAGGTTCCTAGTTGTAATTAATGTAAGTCTTAAAGAAAGTTATTTCTGTGTAGAGTTGTTGTTGTCTAGTAGCTGTTGTATGTATTTTCAGATCAAAGGAAATGAGCTGCAAATAGGGGTTTTTAAAGTAACTGGCTTATAGTTTCTGAACGCTGTAAATGTTAATCTTTAAACACATGGAATCAAGGGGCTAACTACTCTCAAGTGGTTAGTCAGACTGGTGAAATATTTTGCCAATTAAGAAGCAGCAGATTTTATCTGACCTACTAGAGTGGGGTGTGATTGTTAAAGCTTAATCATTTATAAGCTACATTTGCTGCAAGGGGCTAATGTTTATTGACTGAACTCTTGGGTTTAACAGATTTTTTTCTGAAGTACAGTGGGATCTAATTTTATTTCATGTGGTTGTCAGAGAAGTGTTGTGGGGTGTTTGGGTTTGGTTTTTTTTTTTTTTTTTTCCTTTTCAAACCATTGAAAATACTCCAAGTTACTAATGCAGGTAACTTAATATCTGTGGGGTTTTGCTTACTAGAGATATAGATGACAGATGCACAAATACATATGTCTTGGAAGTGCATTAATTTGAATTAAAGCCAGCTCATCTGTAGATGGGTTTAAAATTTGGACTAAGTTCAAGACTGCTTCAAGTTTTTCCTGTAGTTACTGAAAACTGAACACTGTATGTAGTAGGGAAATAGTATTGTGGCCCACATGAGGACTAATTAAAAGTATAGGCCTGTCAGGTTTTATCTGCAAGACCTGTAATAGCAGAGGAAAAGCTAGGAAGAAGAGTCAAGTTAATCCTTCCCCTTCCCCTTCCCCTTCCCCTTCCCCTCCCTATGCTTTCATAAGCCTGTTTGTGTGTGAATACATTTTTGTCACTCCTAGAATTGCAGAAATTGTTGTGTCTTTAACTCATCTGTTAGGAGGACTATTCCATCTATAATACCAGCTTGCGCTTAATTTGTGATAACTGGGTGCTGTGCTTGAAAGCTTGGAAATTCTCTATTAAAGGGTAGCAGGTTTTGTTGATTTGGATTACTTGGGTGTTTTTTTCCACCGTCTCCACCATCTTGAGAGATGAGCTTGTCAATTAATTTGCTACTAAACACAGATGCAAATGAAATCTTATCTGAAAGAAGACTTCTTTATCTAGGTTGAAACAGGCATTTCCTCCCATGTCACAATTTACTCTGCTACCACTTAAAGAGATAAAGGTTGCTTCTCAGCAATCTTCATCTCTTGATGGTTTTTTTAGGAGACAATTTAGCTTCAGTAGGTATTCACCCTTACAAGTAGTGAAGCTTGGTTGTGAAGTTTATCCTGACATTATTCTAACACTCTCATTTAAGTAGGAGTATTCAAATGATATATAATTTTTTCAGATGACAGATAACATTTTTGTTTGCTTTTTTGGTCAGCTGATCATTGAAAACCTTTGCTGATTTTCAAAACAGTGGTGCTTGGACAAATTTTTCTAAGTTCACTGTCCCTCTAGGTTTAAAAATCACAGGAAGGAAGTGTTGTATCTTTTGGCACATTTCAAGTGGTCAGATGTGTGCGTTCAGATATGGCCACATAAATATGTTTGTTAACTGATAGATAAGTTTAGGCCATTGAAATTCCTGTTCTTTAATCAAGTTTTTAATTCTAAACCTCTGTTTAAAATACATGTTGGGTCTAGGAGATCTCACATGCTTTCCTGGTGAAAGTGAGGTTTGTGTTTTGTTGTGACATTAAGCATCCTTAAAAAGGGAGGTCAGTATATTATTAGCAGTTATACTTTAAACTTAGTTATCTCAAATAAGTGAAGATAGGTGTCAGGCACTGGATATATTATTTTGTGGAAGAGCTGTATTTTCTAACTGAACTGTGAAATGTGCATTTGTCCCTGAAGTTGGATAGTTATACATACATCTGTAAAGTATATGCATTTGTACATTACTACACAAAATACTGTGAATATGTGCATTAAAATACTTAGGACTCACCATGCTAGCAGTAACATCTGTTACTTAATTAACAGATATTTTATTTTAATGAAATGTGTGCTACAGACTGAACCATGTTTGTGCTGCTGAATAAGAAAATGGTTTTAAGTTAAAACAATTGTTCCCTTCATAATTTAAAATAAACCAGCAAGCTAATAACATTTTTAGGTAGGTCTCTTCTAAAAGTTTCTGTTTTTCTTCTGCCGTGATTGCAGAAAACTTTAACATGAGCAATTGCCAAGGCTGAGTGCTTGTGCAGTACTGCAGTCCTAATAGAAAGCAGAGATGTCTGGAGTAATTAGAAAAAAATAATGTGTGAGCCTAACTCCTGTCAAATGATATTTAAAAAATATTACAGGTGAGACAAATTAGAGGTGCTCTAAAGTAGCACAGATGGGCAGCCTTTCCATTGGTATTCAAGGAGGGCAGTACTGGGGGTGATCCAGTGTCTTAATTCCCCAGAACTGAGGGAGGGCATAGCCTTGCTCTGCTCCTGACCAGCCCTTCCCTCTGCCTCTCCCAGACTAACTCAAGACAAAAAGAACCCAGGCTTAGGATGGTCTGTCATGCTGATGTAAAGGAGGGAAGGTGCTGTCGGCTCAGGTATAGGGGCAGAGTGAAGGGAAGGGAAGAGGGGAAGCCCATCCTGATGTTCCTTTTTGTTGGCAAAAAAACTTTAAACTAGTTCAGCTGCTCCCAAAGCTGCAGCCATGGGGTTACAGGCAGGTCTCATCTTCTTCTATGAGATGTTTTCATTTTGTGTATGTTACTCATCATTTGGATCAAAGGAGGTCAGTGGATACAGGATAAGATGTATGAGAGTTTTAGGAACAGATCTCAGGCTTAGCTGCCTCTAAGGGTATGACATGACTGATACCATGAAACTGGTGTTGTTCTGCTTTAGATCAAAGGTTTGCAATCTTCTCCCCATCTTATTTCTAATTCCAGATAATTGGGGACAAGCACAGCAGGACACTGTCTGTCTGACACATCTAAATAAACTCTTATTGCAGAGATTCCTGTTCAAAGCATTCCGCCTTTTCCCTCCCCAGTGGTTGTGTTTCACAGATGGAAGGAAGCCATTTTGTTTTCACAACTTCTGTTATTGCTGTTTGATTCTCCCCTGGGCGTCTCTTTTTCCAGGATTACAGTAGCAGTAATGTTGGTTTTGGAAAGAGGAAAATAAACTGGTCTGTTCCTGGAAATCGAGGTAGTGCTTTATGGAAAGAGGAGACATGGTGCTGTGGCCCTTGTACGTAGTACTGTGGATTGAGGAGTGACTGGCAGACGTGGCAGCGGCCATGCTAAGATGAGTGTTTCCAGGTACAAGCCAGTGCCCTAGAAAAACATAAATGGAAGACAGTTGTCAGCAGTGAGGAGTTAAGTGATATCACAGAAACAAAGCCTGCTCATTCTGAGATCTATCAAAGTGCTTGCTGTCTTGCAGAGACAGACTGTTTGAGGTTGAGTTACTTGCCATACTCTAGATGTCTTCCATCTGGGTCCTCATCTCCTGTTGGGATCATGCACTTCTGCATCTGTAGGCAGTAAAGAAAATTTCTGTTTGAAGGGATCTTCTGAGGCAAAGGGCATTTAAGGGTCTGCTTCACTTTTGCACTGCTCGCT
>NW_005054440.1:638714-648928 GCF_000277835.1 Geospiza fortis
GGAATGTGCTGGTGTGTTCATCTGTGCTTGCTGTGAAAGCTGCAGTTATGCCTGACCTGCAGGGCAATCCTCCTGTTTCAGGGGAATCAGTTTCCCATTGCTTTGTGAACTGTCCATGCACTTCTTGTGTTTACATGAAGGAAGATGGACCAGTTCTTGTGTGACAGTGCTGGGGGGCAGAGAAGCTCTTGCAGCTGGGATAAAGTACATAGCAGAGTCCTGCCAATGAGTTTGTGATCAGTCTCTTTGCATCTGGAAACTGCTAGTAATAATCCCATTCTGCCAGCCAGTACGTGAGGACACGTGGAAACTGGATTGTTTTGCTTTTATTTTTTTGTGTTTTAAGGCTGCATTTTTAAAAAATTTCAGTGATCATCCATAATGGAACAAAAGATTGGAGCAGGAGAGTGGCCCTGACACTGTTTTTATACTTTCCTGTCTGGAGAACTGCTTGCTCTTGGGTTTGTTTAGCAAAACTCAGGGGCTCTGTAAATGCACCTTGGCAGAAGCAGTTTCCTGGTGAATAGCAGGCTTCTATCTGCATTTGTGTAGACTTAAAAGGAGTGTTTTGATGATGTGGTACACTGCTGAGCTAGGCTCCAGAAAGATGTCAACAAGTGTTGTACTGGTGTCTGTAAAGTCCAGCAGTTAAATCCCATGTTAAACACATGAAGCATAACCTTAATGGCTTTTTATGAGAGTTTAGGGCAAAAGTATGATGGTAATATATCAATGATATTAACACATGCAGGAGAAGTATTCTCTGCAAGGATCCCAGCATTAAATGGTCCCTTAAGGTGCAAATTTTATTCCTACCCTGCAATTTATAGATTGTGACTTAATTTCTCCCAACACTATACTAAAATGTCTTGCTGTATCATGAGGTTTACTGAATCTCCAGTGTGAGATTTTGTTTGAATTTAAGAACTTTCCTAGGAAAAATAATTGTTTCTTTTTCATGAAACCATTTCCTCTACCTCTCATGGCCATTCATTCTCTTGTGTAATTTGAAAACTGTTCCTCCTTCATTGTATTTCCTTAGTAATTTTCAACCCTGAACAGCTGTACAACTTAAGTAAGGATCTAGTTGTCTGTCAGGTGAAACTATTGTGTGCTTTTACTTTTCGGCCTTGGTCCCTATTTACTGCAGATGTTCCTGGTATATCTAAAATACCTGAAGGAATACAGTAGAGTGAGAAAAACAGGAGATGGACACATTACAGTGTGCTGTATGTCCAGGATGGACATAGACTCTGCTCTGCTCTGCTTCCTGGAGAAGCAGACTCTTCCTGACTCTAGTCTGCTTCCTGGAGGCATGTGTCCCATTCTAATGGATCTGTGGACCTGATGTAAGGAAGAAAAGGAAAGCTCTAATGTTTACCAGAAACTTTAATTTCTTTACAGACTAACTTTGCTCAACTAATTCAGTTTAATTAACCCTGCTAAGAAATGGAAACTGACATTTTAGAGTTTGAGTATTTAGAACATAGCCTGTTTTGTAGAATGAGAAATTAATTGATGCATGCTTTAAGTAATCTGTTATTTAGGAAACCACCTCGTAATGGAAAATACAGGGCTTATGAACTATACACAGCTTCACAAAAAGGGGTGATGTAAAAGGAAAAAGACCAACCATGTTAAGAGATTTGGCTACAAGTGAAAAGCAGGTTTTTCAGATTTAATTTTCCTTTGTGGCAGGTTTAACTGTTGTTCCCGTTGCTTAATGGTGAGGAATTCAATTTGATCTTACCTTTTGGCTTTTCCAGCTGTGTTCTTACTCCTGCTTAATTTGTGCTATTCATTGCCTCAGGCTATTCCAAGCTTCAGTACAGATAAGAGAACAAACAACCCCTGCCATCCAAAAACTAAACTTAAACAAAGTCCATCTTGAAGAGTTTTCCATGTGGTTTTTTCCCCTGCTGTGGCATACATATTCTGTCTTGATATTTGAGAGATATTTATTCAAGTTTTAAATACCGTTTCTACCCAACAAACTTTAAAGGACTTTCATTTGATGCCGGCTTAATTACCTTTGCCAGTTGGTGGGACTGAAGTGCATCTTCATGGAAAGTTACAAGAAAATGACTTTGTGTTATAGTGTCCAATAGCATATTGATTTTGCTAAGGAGAACTTTACATCCAGTGTCTGTGAAATTTCCAGAAATATTTGAGAGACACAGGTAAATTTTTGATTTGAAACCTAGGAATTTGGATGTTGTAAAAAGCATACATTCTTTCAGTCATATGCATATACATCCCTTCTAGCTTCGTCTTTTGAGTATTTTGTTCTTGCTCCTTCTCAAGCTTCTTTATTTTTCTTTCCTTTCATGGACTGTTACCTTTTTCTGTCTGTGAGGTCCTTAAAGAAGGAATTCAGATGGTATTGTTCTTGAACAAAAACTGGTGAGCTAGTAATGTAACATGTCAGCCTTCATCTTGTCCAGTTACATAAGTTTTGAGGCTCTTTTGCTTAATTTTGGGTTTGCTTAATTTTAAATCCCAGCATGGACTTCTGAAGGTACTCCAAAGTGTATATTTTCAGTGTGCCCTCAGTTACTAGAAGTCCAGCATTTTAGAAGCTCATTCTAAATGAAGCAAACTTCACAGTAGGATACAGGCACCATCCTGTTGTTTGAAAGGGCTAATTTGTTTACTTCTGGAAAATATGAGAACTGTGAAGGAACCAGTTGCAGATTTGCTGTAATCAAAACCCAATGAGACTCATCAGAAAAAACCTCCACGGTATACTAGTGAAACAAAAGTTTAACAGATGGGGGCTAATTGAGATTATTTTTAGACATGTAAATTGGTTGAATGTTAGAAGTAACACTTTTTCTTACTTGAACTGCAACCAATGCTTTGTCAATTTTTGCTGCATAGCCACTCAAAGATTGAATTAGAGTGCTTTATAAATATTTCTTTTTTTGTCTATAAATTTTTTTCAAGATCTACAGATATGAAATAAATAATTTTAAAAAATCAAAGTGGATTCTTTTTTTTCAATAGTCAAGAGGCAATGCAGTATGCTCTTAAACAGATTCAGGGAGAAGATAATTGAAGGCTGTTAAGCAAAGCTCTAGAAAATCATTATACAAGCACAGTCTCTGTCAAGCTTTATGAATAACCTACTTTTAAAATAGGCTGCAAGAGCCTATTAAAAAAAATAAAAACTGCAGATTAAAGAATATGCTTCTATGTCTTAGGTTCTGTTTCTTCTGAAGTGTGATTTTCCCAAAGCTCTGTAGAGGTTACAAGTAGTAAACTGACTGTTTCTTGGTTGCTATGGAAAAAATGAGGAATTTGAAAATACAGAAACAAGAAAGCAGCAATTGATCCTGGTGTTACACAGGAACATCTGTCTGGAGTTTCAAAGGCAGCTAGCTATCAGCTATGGCAGATTTTCTGTCTGGCTGTGTAAGGATTGTGTGAGCTTGTTGTGTCTATATTGAAGCTGCTATTGTTCTCCTGCTGTGAAATGACAGATGGACATGTCTATCCTGAGAGATCTGCGACTTTTGGCTGACTTGTAGTTTCTGAATCCATGCATAATAGAGCTTGCTATAGTCCTTCAAGAAGGAAGAAAAACAAAAATAGAAGAAAAATCCAAATGAAACATATGGTGCCAGGCTGTATTGTGAAATCATGAAAAGTAAATTCCTTTCTTCTTTTTGAAGGCAGATAAGTTGTTTTTCTGAATGGGAGGTATCAGCTTTTACTTTTTTTTTGGTAGAGATGTAACATATCTGATGTATATGTATGTATATGTTTTTCTTTGCCTCAGATAAAACAAGTTACAGCGCTTTTCTAGTGTAGTCACATAAACAACCAGTACAAACACATGGAATCTGAAAAGAACAGTAATGAAGGAGACTAAATTGGTTGAGATGTGTGGAGGGCATGGTGTCCAATTCAGAAATACATGCTTTGTTTTCTAATGACATGAATTAACATGTCATTAAAAGCATGTTAATTAGTTTTCCAATTACATGAGTTTGTCTTAATACGTAGCATAAATGTATGTTAATTGGGTAATAAATATATTTTATGGTTCTGAAAATGGTTTGTCTGACAAAATCTTATTAAAAACATTCATCTCTATTCAGCTCAGGTAAATATGTTTTTGTCTTGAAATAAATGATCCTGGAATTTAAAAAAAGGAGATGGAATTACTGCTGGTTTTGAGACATCTGTTGGGAAAATACAATTGAATTAATTTGGGTCACTGTTACAATGTAAAACTAGATGCTGGTGCTTACTCCTCAGTTTGCCGTTGTTTAATATAAACACTGGCATTTTTGCTTCTGTGATGTTTTCTCTGCAAGTTTCTGAATTGTTAAGGTCTACTAAGAGAATCTGATAGCCAAGTAGGCACCACTATAGTTGTTTAAATTGGGAACTATAAAGCACCCTTCTAGACTAAAGGATCTGTATAAATGAAGGGCTTATTTAAGTCCTGTGCAAAGAAATACATAATGAAAAACTATATATTCTAGAAGGGGAAAACATGGAATGGGCTGTGGATCGACATAGTTTTTCTTTTCCAGAATGTTTTATCATGTTAATAGAAAGTGCATATTTTTAAAGCAGTAGAAAGACAACAAATTAATTAAATGCTTGGCTTGGCTTTCCTCATGCTGTACTTCAGGCAGATATGTTACAGCTCACCTCTCTTTTACCTTTAGTTCCTTACAGAATAGTTGAAGGAGCTGGATGGGCCAGGATGAGGTGGTGTGAGGTGTATCTCTCCCATGGGCACACTGTGGTCTGCCAGTGCAAGCGTGTTGCTCCTGAACAAAGGGTCACTCAGAGTCAGCCAGTCAGTACCTCTTTCTTTTTCTTAAACTAGTAGGAGACTGTGCAATCCAGTTTCTTCAACTGCCATGTTCTGTGAAAGGTGGTATTTCTTTCTGCTAATACATACATTTAAAAAGTCAAAACAATTAGTTCAATTCAGTGCAGTGTAATTGAAGTACAGTATAGATACTGTAACCTTGATCCTATTCAGTAGAATTTTGGTCCACATCCCAATAGAAAGATTTCTGCTTACCTAAATTGATTTTTGCTAGTGTGAATTGAGAATCCCTTGTCAGCTGTATTTCTGGATGACTCATGTTAAGACATAGTTGATTTTTCACGTCTTTGTTGAATGGTAAGGTGTAAATAGCTACTGCTGACCAAAAAAAAAAAAAAAATCAAATTGTGTATTTAATTAATGAAATGTGGACACTGCGGATATCTGTGAGAAATAAGGGTTAAGAAATTAATTGATCAGTCCTCCTTCATCCATGTACATTACTGTGTTTTTCTCTAGCATGTTAGTATTCATTTCAGTTCTTCTAGATGTGTTAGTTCTTCTGAATTCTAAACAGTAACTGTTCCAGTGGTATGCTATCTGATGAGGTACAGCACTGTATTGGCAACACACAGAAGATGTGAGGCCTTGTACTTTCTCAGGTCCCATGTATGCACTGAATACAGCAAACTGAAATTGTGCAGAAACTGCACAAGTAGTATCATCGGCCGAAAGCTTATCAAGCGCAAAGAATAAATATAGATATTTTACTGGTGAATGGGGTACTGGTAAAAGGAGGCACTCTAGTATTATACTTTCTGGGCTGCAAGGAAGTTTGAAGCTACAATATGAGAGTTAACTCAGCATCTGTAGTGTCAGTAAACAGTGATGGAGAATAGAGCTAGAGGGCATAAATTCTAGAAATTGTATGTGTTGACTTAACTGGAGACCTACTTTTTTATTGGTGTCTTGCTCTTGGTTTTATTTTTCTTTAAAAAAACTTCTTTCTCTTTAATTTTTCTTCTATTAAAAAGCAAAAGAGGGGAGGAGACAGAAAACACCTTTTTGATATGCCTAGGTTAGTGTGACCTTTTATAATTAAATTATTTAAATAAGTACACAAAGGATAGTGTGGTTTTTGGCAGTACCAGTAGGTCACTTTAACTGATTGGTGTGTAACAGCACCTGTTTTTGTGTGCTGAATACAGTGTGTAGCCCACCTGCTAGGTAGCTTGACTTTTCCATTTACTACAAGGCAGGTGCAGAAAGAAAGAGTGCCTTCTTGCACCTCCTGCTGCATTCCCTGTGTCTTGGCAGGCTGCCTTGATATTTTGGGAAAACTTGACAGGGAAGTGACAGTGCTGACTGCAATTGAGAGCCAGCAGGGGACTTCGTTAGGACAATGTCCTCCTACTGTAGCAATAAGAAGTACCTTGGACCAGAACAGTGGACTCATCAGCTTCCTGCACTTCCCCAGCAATGTAGATGAAGGCAATATCTGAGTAGATCTCCACTTGCCAAAGCTGCCCAAAGGGTCTTAGTAAGTTTTCACAGGAGTTTTTTTAAACTTCTATTGAACAACAGTGTTTTATTGCCCCTCAACAAGCTTTTGAATCTAAGCAATAAGGTTAGTGGATTACACCACTTTTTTACTATCTTACTTGAAATAAAAAAACCCAAACAACCAACAACAAGCATTTACTGCCTTAGGGGCTATATGTGCTTGAAACTAGTCATTTGTTGTTGGAGTTAGTTTGGTTTTTTTTTTTAATTATTTTTTTTAAAACCTAGATAGCTAGGAGTCACTCTTTATGAAGTCCAGTTCTCATAATTTTTCCCTCTCTCATATTTAAGGCCTGGTGTGATCAACTTATGTTTTTCTTTCACTGATTTTAATAGCTCAGATAAGAACTGGAAGATTGCTAAACTGAAAACTCAATGTCATAATTTACCTCTTTGTCAGGTACTAGTCCAGATAATCAGATAGTCATTAATGGTTTACTGACTACTGAGAAGGCATTTCAGATGGGTCCAGTATATCTTCTGGTTTTGTTCTGTATTTTTATTGGGTACTTGGCTAGTAGAACACAAAGAATATGATAAATGGCTATTGAGCAGACCCTATGAATCCATTTGTTGCATATAAGGAGTCATGACATATAAGTAGCAAAAGCAATCGTATTATCAGATGGCCCAGATTCACTCTACAGGGTGCTGTGCCTCAACTGGAAAATTTGGATGGAACTCATGTGGCCAAAAGGATGGCTGAAAGGCAATTGCTTTGACAATTTGGAGAGACAATGCAAAGAAAATGAGTTGAAATTCCAAAAGGTGAGCACAACTTGGCTATGTTTTGCATGCTTTTAAATTATTATAGTGTGTGAAAATCTGGAGTGTATTGTTAAAGGACAAATACACCTGTTTATGCATCTGAGACACGTAAGTAAGGAATGCTGCATGCAAGGGGACATAGCTGTTAATTTCTGTTTAGCACTGGTGAGGTCTTAGGTAGAGTAGTGCACCTAGCAGTTGTAATAAAGTGCTTTAATACTATGACCTGCAAGAAGATTTTGAAGAGAGTGACTGTTTAGTCTCACAGGAAAAAAATGAGAGCTGCGGAAGACCTCTCACAAAAAGTTAATATCTTTATAGGACATATTGTCTTTCATTATGAGTAGGGCAGAAAAAAATAGTATAATTTGAATGAATAATAGAAAAGTAAGAACTGTCTTAGATATGCCATTTTCTGTGGCAGCTGCCTAATACTGGGTGTCTACTGTGTGATGTATCCATTTGCATATTTCCAATAGCTCATTTTTTTGTTTATTAGAAGGGACAGGTTCTCACATGTCACATAACTGGAGATAGGGAGTCTCAGTGACAGTGGGCGTCTGAGTCATGCTAGTTTTCCAGGCTGAAGTGTTATTGTCATTTCTGATGGCTCTTGAGCATAGCTGTGAATGGAATCTGGGCAGCAAACTCTGTCCAAAAAACCAAAATCCTATTTCATTATTAACAGGTGATGACAAAATAAAATCGAGATTGGTGTGTTGTCTTCCCCATTAAAAAAATATCAGATTTAGCCTCATCTTTAGAAAAAGTTTTTAAAAATTCCTGTGTACTTAATTCTTGTTGCTTTACAAGATAGCCCTACTACTAAATAAATCCCTAAAACACCTGCAAAGCCACCCCATTGCCACGTAACTGGACTCGATTGGCCAGTTTACCAATGTTCAGATAAATCTGAAGGGATTATTGATCCTCCTGGAAGTTTAGTAGTTAACCATATTAAAAAGCAACATTTAATACACAGAGGGAACAGAAGTTGGCTTAAATTACTACTTTCTCCTTATACTGGGAGCTGTGTACTGTGCTGTTCCTCAGGTATGACGCCCACCTGTCCAGGCTTAATTACCACTGAATTAAAAAATCTTTCTAAAGCTGGACCAAAATTTAAGCTCTTTGTAGAATACAGCCTTGGCTTTTAAAAGTGGCTGTACCTAATTTGTTTTCCTGTTTCAGAGTTGGCTATGGATCATGGCTTGTTTCCCAGTAGTGAATAAAATCACACATATAAGACAAGCAAAATAATTTTTCTTATTTGCAATTTCTGTTTCTCACAATAATTACACATAACTCTGTCTAAATCTGTTGCGTCTTACATTATATCATGCTGTTCACAGAAATAGTGATTAATGCTGTTTGTAAACCGGTAGAGAATTAAAGAGTCTAACGTCTGCATGCATTCTGTGCTTGTTGGTTTGTCTGCCTTCATCTGGTATTTGGCATATTTTCCTGTATTTCATGAGAACAGACAACTAGGCATGTTCCAGTCAGGCCAAGTGTCCATTTAGTTTCATACTCTTTCTAAAAGCAGCTAGTAAACATGCTTAGGGAGAAAAATGTAAGAAATGCATGAAGTATATGTAGTAATTCTTTCCCATGGTTAGGTCCCTTAATTAGTGGTTTAGGAGTGTCCTTGGTCGAACACAGGCATCTGTGTTTTCAGTAACCAGCAGTGGGTCTGTCATCCAAGATTTTAGGGGGTTTTTTGAGTCTGTTTCTGCATTATGTGTGTCCAGTGTCTTGCTGCAATAATTCCATAATTCAGGTGTACATTGTGAAGAAAAAGCATTTCCTAGTTTATTACAGATCTATCATTATAGTAACCTGCCCACTTGATTTTGTTGTGAGAAATGGATCATTGTTGATTTTTCCATGCATCAGTCATTCTGTCAGCCTCTTGTACATTTCTCCTTGGTGATTTTTCTTTGCTGGAGACTTCCAACCACTTGGGCTTGGAAGTCTGACAGTCTTCTGATGAAGAGTCAGTCTCACAAGACTGAGAAAGCACCGCCATCCACTTGGTGGCCAAAGCACTGAAATTTTAATTTGTTATCAGTAAAACTGAGTGAAGATTTCTTTAATTAACTAAGATGAATTACGGGTTAGATGACATATATAAATTAAGGAGGAATGAGATTGTGAAAATTATGATAATTTCTACAAGTAATATAATACTGAAGTTCCTCCCTTTGTGTGCTGTACATAGTCATTAACAGTGGCTGCTGTTATTTGATGAAAGTTATTTCCACAGGCATTTTTTGGTGCCAAAAGCACTTGTAACAATTGTGTTTTTATGGTTTCTCCCTTTATTTTTGTGTAAAAATTTGAGAATAATGAAGGCAATCTTATTATAGTATTTTACTGTGTTTGAAAAGTATTTTGAAAAACAGCTGGTGAAGCTGAAATACAAATTCAGTTAGATAAATTTCATTTAAATATGAGCAAAATTACTCTAAAATTAAAAAAAAAAAAACACCAAACGCTTGCTTTTCATTCCAAGGAAAATCATCCATTTACCTGGTCATGAACTGGATCTGAACTGTGACCAGTCTGTTGAGCCTGTAAAAGAACTCTCTCCAGGTGTCTGGCTGTCCAGTTGTGCCTCTTGTTTTCCCTATTGACCCACGTATGGGCCTGTCTGTGGTTTATCAAATGCCCTGTTAGTCCCCATGCAGCAGTGCTGCACCTTTATGGCCTTGCAGGAAGGAGTGAGTGTATTTGGCATACTGTGGGTTTTTGCTGTGGCAGCTTTGGTTCGTGCATTAGCACTGTGCAGTGCAGAGGGTTACGGAACAGGGAGCAGTGGGCAGGGCTAGACATTGCAGCACTGCTGAATGTGAGCATGTTGAGCATGAGACAGTGGGTGCTGGGAGAAGATTTAACAGAGAAGCTCTTGCGACACGGTGGAGAAGTATCTGAGTCCTCTTTAGTATTTCACTTCTGCCTGAAAACCTCGTAATTCTATGGTGACAGGGGATAAGGAGCATGCACAGCGAGACCTTCCCGCCATTGTAATTTGTGCAGTCCTGATGCAAGGCATTGTCCTGGATTTCTGTGCTGGGATCTGTAGGTGCTT
>NW_005054440.1:648938-668518 GCF_000277835.1 Geospiza fortis
CTATTTAATTTTTTTGTTCAGTTCATTGATTTCAGCCACCAGCAGAAAGGCAGACTTCTCAAAGTTTGATCAGCTGTGAAGCATGAATCTGACAACAGTAAGCTACATTAGTAGTACAGCTCATGGATCTGCTTGCTTTAATTAGTTTTCCATAGCTGAGGAAATCTTTGCCATATAAGGATTTATTTCAGATGCAAGTTTTCCATTAGCAGACAAACACTATAAATTTTAACTAAAAAAATTCAGACTTCACTCCTCTAAAATTCGATGAAATAGCTCTCTTTGTTTTGTGTGATTTCTTCATATATTGTATTAGGAGCCTTAGCGTGAGAAGGATTGGAGAGATGATTAATCTGTCCTTGCTAGGTTGCATGAAAGATACTGTGTGTTGTGCAGTTTTCAACTTCAGGCTAGAAGTTCAAGTCTGTGCTGACCCTGCGACGGTCTATAATGTGTAAACCTGGAGCTACATACCTTGAAGAATTTCCAGGAAAGACTGCCAGAATGCAGAATAGGCCAGGTTGGCAGGCAAAAGGTGGGACAAATATGTGGCCTGCTGTGAAAAACTAAACTTAAAGTCAAGGAAAAATGTTTTATGGGTCTTTCCTCTGCGCATTTATCAATGTTGTTTTGAGTTACAGAAGTCAAAAGCAAATGATGAGTTTTGGCGGGTATACTAATGCTTTCTAGCCCTTTGGTCATAAATGATGAGCTAAAATGTGGGTTTTTTTTTCAGAAAATAGCTTGTACTATTATCTAATAATTTACATAGTGTTCAAGTTAAGAGTATTACAATCTATTGGCTCTTCTCTGTTTGAAATTGTAAGATGTTCCTTTTCTTTGGAAACAGAGAATTCTGACTGACAAGGCTTATAAGCCTTGAATTTAGTATAGTATTTAAATTTTCTTTGTCTTTCAAAATTAAGTCATTCTCCAGTAGCCAGTAATATCCTAAAGTTATTCACACATAAGCAGGAGCAGTTGAATTAAAGCAGTATTTAGCACTTTCAAAGAATTACTTATCATATATAACATTTTTGTTGTTACTTTAGAGGTTGGGTTATTGATTTTGTGTAGGCAAGTGATTTCATATTATAATTTTATACTTCCTTTGCTGTTGATAAATACCAGTCAAAGAGCAGTGGTTTGGGTGGAAGGATCTTTGTAGCCTTGTTTCTAGGCATTGTTCCAAAGTACACAGCTAAAATACTTCATAGGTTTTGTTTAGAGCAGGGCCTTTAATGGAAAGATCACTGTTGAGTCTTTGTGATGCAATTTTGCAAATACTTGATACTTGTTCTTTCCTTCAAATTCAACATGACATTTCAGCAGTAGAGTTGGCTGTTAAAAATACATGGCTTGTCCTGCATACTGTGCTGTAAAGAGGATCAGTGAGCCTGTCAATTTTTTTCTGAACATATGATGCTTTTGGAGAAATCTGGTAATGAGAGAAAGAGGAGAGTACATGAGAACTTGTTGTGTAGAAGGCTCAAGGTATCATCTTGCTGCAATGAACGTGGAGAGCTTCCTTTGGACTGCTTTGGTGATGTTGTACCCTGATCTGCTCCTCAGTGCCCATGACTGAAATTTATGATGCGTGGTAGATGCCTTTAGGCAGAGAATGAGCAGTCAGTTTTTCATTAATTTGTAACAGAGAGACTGGTGGGAACGTTGTTCCATGCTGTGGAGAGCTTGCAGTGAATTCCTTCAATGTTAAGCAAACTAAAAATAATTCTCTAGAAAATGTATGCTTTAGCTAAGCTCTTTGTTTGCTAAACATACATTAGAACAGAGATTAAAACTATGTAATGAAAGTAAAAAGAGCATCACATATGCTGTCTCTATTGTAATCTTGAAATTATTAAGCCGTTGAATACATTTAAGTAAAGGTTTAAAATTGATCTGTACTATTTATGTAGCACTGGGGAATTTGTCTATGTGCAATCTAAAGATTATGTTAGAAAACTCTTATGCTTTTATAAGCTCTTTGTATCTTTGCAACTATTTTTATGTGCCTTTTCTGTATATTGATTCTGTGAGGGGACTTGGGTGGAGGAGCTGGCCCATGTGTCTGCAAGTAGGTGACTTGCTGAATCCAGTGGCTTTGGATGGGCAGAGTGAAGAAAGAATCACACACTAGATAAAATCAGTTTCCTATGCTGCTGTTTGGAGCCATAAAGTTTCCAGAAATTTTCGTTTCCACAGGAAAGGGAACAAAGATAAAAGCCATTGATACAGTCTTTTAAAATGGTGGTGGAATGGGTCATGGAGGGTGGGTTGCCAGAGCGGGGAGAGAGAGAGAGAACAGCTGTTGAAAGGAGCAGAGATATTGTAGCTGAGGGGCCAAACACAACTGAAGGAGGCTGATTGCAAGCAGAGTGAAAACTTCTAAAAAGCAAGCAGTGCATGCATGTGAGACATCTTGGCTATACATTAATTTCTTGATCTGGTCACCAGATACATTCAGGTATGGGAGAACTGCAAGCAACATGTGTATAGTCTATAATATTTCTGTGAAAATCAAATGTATTTATATTCTTTTTAAAGTAAATTTTTAAAATTTAGATTTCTTCCTTGCCTCATAGAACAGAGATGTTAAAATGCTGGAGTAAAATGCATAGGTATGTTTCAGCCTCTGCATCTCCTTGAGGAGTAAATGGTCCATGACAAGGATGTTGAGGGGAAGAAACCTTTTCCCCATGATCTCACACTTTACTGGCTTGGAAGTGAAGCCAGCAATGTAACCCTTCCGTGAAAAAATTTCTGCATTATTGTTTTGCAAACGGAAAAAAAAAAAAAGCTTTACTTGAGTATTAAAATGCTGTTCTGCTCCCCATGTATGTGGTCAACAAATCATTAGGGGACTTGGCTGTGAAGGTCTGTTTCTGTCCTTGCTTCGAAGTGGTTCAGATTGTCCCACCTCTCCTGGTCAGAGGGACTGGAACTGGCTTGGTCATTTGCATGTGGCCACCCTGTCTGATCCTCCTGAAGCCAGTGCCCAGCTGGGAACAGAGCTCTCTTGGTGTGGTGGGGAAAGGGATGTTGGCCCTGATTGTGTTACTAGCACTGGAGGAGAACAGAGCGGAGATCTCGTCTCTCTTGCAGACACAGTTCTTACAGCCTTAAACGCTGAACAGTGGCAGACCTCTCAGTGGATCTCATTTTGATCTAAACATTTGCTTTTTGTATTTGTACTGGGAGCATGTGAGACAGGAAATTGCTGCAAGCTGACCTAGTATCACGAATTTAACCTGGTATGTGTGTCCATGAAAGGATATCCATTAGCTTACTGTTATGAAACCAGTTTTACTTTGCTAGCCTGGTTTCTCAGGGCAAAGTATACTTTTGAAATCACTGTGGCAGCTGTTTGTGATTGGTTTTGGTGGCTGCAGCATAGTTTGTGTCTGAATATAGGAAGAAAGAAAATGAAAATAATTGGGTGTGAAGTTAAACTGCATAACATACAAAATGAACTATATGCACATCAGAACATCTCAGCTCGGTGGATTTTCATGGTGTTAGGTATGTGAATAGAGTTGCTGTCACTCACCTGGCTGAGAGTCTCATCTTGCCTGTCTGGCAGACAGAAATCCTTAACTTCTGTTTCTTTTGTGTGTAATACAAAGAAATAGCAAGGATGCATTTATCGGAAAAACTCTTCCTTAAAACTCTAGCAGGAAACAAGTGGAAATCCATTGACATTGTGTTGAACCAGGAAAGTACTCTTAATTTACAGATATTGTTTTGACTGAATAGAGGAATTTATTTGTTTTGTAAAAGGCAGTAGATGTAGTTAATTTAAAAACTGTTTGGGACAACGTAAGCATATTATTTACCCAAAACACTTCAATGAAGGAAGTGTGTCCTTCCTGCTTTCCTAGGAATTAATGTTTTACTTTAAGTAGTAGTAATTTACACAACCTATGTATACAATAAGCAATATAAACTGTAAAGGACTAAAGGGGTTTATTTGTCCTTCCTCTTGACGAGTGTCTTTCATCTCTTTACTGCACACAGCCTCATTACTAAAGAGCTGTATTCTTCTATATGAAAAAAACACAAGTAGCAATTTCATGTTTTCTCATTCTCAGGCAATAGCTTTAAGTATCAGTTCTTATGATTTATTACTTATGTTAATTGTGGCTTAAAAGTCATACTTGACTGCTGCATAAATATGACATAGCAAGATGCCATGAAAGACTTTTTGTTTGTTTTGTAGGAATATCAAAAATTTCTCTTGGTCCCATGGTTGGCCTCAAAACTTTCCTGTACAAGTCTCGAAGTTGTTCCATTCTTCTGCTTGAAGTGTTAAGCATAATTATCATCTTGTGCTGAATTTTGTTTTATAATCTAGACAAAAGCATTCAATTTGTTTTATGCAGATATTCATGAAATGGGTGATTAAAGAGAAGGATTTTTGCTTCTCTTTGCCTTTATAAGTAATGAAACACATTCTGCCGCTGTATTTTTCCTTCTGATTCTATTTTTTAAATAATTTTCTAAATGCTAAATAATCTTATGACATTTTCACTTTAGATAATCTGTGCCACAAATTGAAAAACTTTAAAGTTAAGGTTCAAAAGAATTTTGGAACGAGGTTGTCTTTTCATACAGATAGAAAGATGGGAATAGCCTATCAGTCTAGGACAAGATTCCCAAAGAACTGGATGTTTTCCATAGAGCTGAAAGGAAAAATAAACAGAATTTTTGTCTATGACCAGACTGTTGGTGTGTAGAGATGAGTTGTTGGACCACAGGCTCTTTAGTACTGCAGATTAGATTTTATCTGTCTGAAAGGCATTTTTGCATTTGTATCTAACCAGTTCATTGCTATTAAGAACTTCTTTAAGTCTTGTCCACATACTGTTGGATCACAGAATCATAGGTGTGAAGATCCAGAATCTCTTCCAGGGTCATCATCAGACAGCACCTCTTGGGCTGTCCATTGTACTTACTCTTCTTCATAATTTTATTGTCTTGGCAATTCAGTCCTTTGAATACAAGTGGACATTAAACAAAACTCTGAAAATCTGTCAGTAAGCAGGGCTTTGCCTTTCAGGCAGACTGTGGTGTTGCAGTATAGTCTTTGATCAAAAAAGGCACACCAGAGTAGTAGTTTCCTTGAATGTTAGTAATTTAATTGTTCAGTGGTAGGTAGTTAATACTATTATTAAAATTAAAGCTTTAAATGAACTAAAATTCAATAAAAATAATTTTGGCTGCAATGCTAAGGTAACCCTGAAAATTATGAATACTTATTTTAATGAAGAACCAGCTTTTTGTAGCCTAACATTATTATTTTAAATAAATATAATTTTACAAAAGCTCCACAGAGCTTCTGATTTTGAAGATGCAGAAAGAGAAGGTTTCTATTTTTCTTGTTCAGTAGTAGCAGCTACCTCTGAATTTCATTCTTGCTAGCTGTGATAATTGTAGGCAATAAATTTTAACAAGACAAATGTGATATGCATCTTAATATTACTCAAAGTATGAAGAAAAATCCCAAGTATGACTAAAGGATAGGTGAAACTACATCCATGGACTCTTAGGTTCTTTACTTCTGGTCCACTTTAATGGACTTTTGATATTGTGAGAAGGAATGGTTGAGGAATCTGAAGTGATCAGGAAGAACATTCCCTGATAAGGCTTTTAAAGTCACATACAAATATTTTTGGAGTTTGATTGTAATGTGATCACAGAAATATTGAGTGTTATTTAGAAAGACAATAATGTTGATGATTAGAGAAAATGAAGTAGCCTTTAGTTAATTAATCTTTGATTCTATTCATTAAAAAAAAAACTTATTTCAGAAGCAGGATGCTCCTGATTGAGTCTGTGGGAAGCCATTATATTAGGCACAGAGATTTGAGAGCCAAGCATAATAGCAATGTATACTGTCATCTCATCCAAACCTACTTGTCTTTCATTGAAAGCAGTTTAGGCTGTGAGAGTTAAAAAAAAGAGATGAAACCCTCCTTTTAGACATGCAGTCTTTCAGAAAACATGTGTTGCAGAAAACTATGTATGTACTATATATAACTTGTTGTAAGAGATACTAATTCACATGAATATCTGAGAGAAATGTTACAAATGCCTGAAATATACACCTAGAAATTAACATTATTTAGTTTCTGTGGCTCTTTTTTGAAGTTCAGTTGAGTTTTAAAAAGATTAAATATAATCTTTCATCAATGTGCTTATGACTAGTCTCTCTCTAAAACCACTTTTAGCATCTAAAGTATTTTTAACAGAAATATCATAGAATGCTTTGAGTTGGAAGGGTCCTTTAAAAATCATCTATTTCCAATTCCCCTGCCATGGTCAGGGACACTTTCCACTAGACCAGGTTGCTGAAAGCACCGTCCCCGATCCCTTCCAGGAATGGGACATTCACAACCTTTCTGGGCAGCCTGCTCCAGTGCCTCACCACCTTCACAGGAAAGAATTTCTTTCTAACATCTAATCTAAAATTCTCTTTTAGTTTAAAACCATTCCCCTTGTCCTATCACTATTTGCCTGTGTAAAAAGTCACTCTCCCTCTTTTTTATAAGCCCCTTGTAAATGCTGAAATATTGCAGATATACCGTATTCAGAAGACAAAGGAAGATACTGTTTAATGACTGAATTTTTTAAAGTAGCGTTTCCTCTAAATGACTTGCAGTTTTGCGAGCTTGAATACTGCACCCTGGGTGGAGAATCTTAAATGGCCTTACCTGGATGAACTTTTTTCCCAGAAAATGGGAAAAAGTTGCAGAAACTTGGCTGTGTTTATTCTAGCATATTGGTATCCTTTCTGGCATTCAGTGTTTGTGAAGGCTATCCTGCCTATGACTCGTAAAGACACATAGTTCCTGTTAGTGAAAACCGTCTTCCTCTTACAGGCAGCTCGTGCTTCCAATGTCCATCCTCAATCCTTATGCTTCAGTAGAGGCCGCAAACTGGAACATCTCTCCTACAAGGAGCTGGGCCTGTTTAGTCTAGAAAAGGGGAGACTGAGGGGATCGCCTCAATGCATATAGATATCTTAAAGGCAGTTGCCGGGAGGATGATGCCAGACATTTCAGTGGTGCCCAGATACTGCACAAGGACCAGTGGCAATGAACACCAGAAGTTCCACCCTCAATATGAGGAAGAACTTCTTTATATTGAGGATGGCTGAGCAGTGAACAGGTTGCCCAGGAAGACCATGGCGTCTCCCTCTCTGGGAACTTTCAAAACCCACACGTTCCTATGTCCCATACTCTGGGTGGCCCTACTATGGTGGGGGGGCTGGACCAAGGTGATCTCCAGTGCTGCCTTCCATCTCTAACTATTTTATGATTCTAAGATTTTTGTGAATGTATCATTATATGTAAACCAAGAGTTTTGTCCTGTGATGAATTTATTTTCTGCCGTGCTTCTAGATTAGTCTCTATAACAACCTGCTTCTTCCTTAAAATCAAAAAATTATGTTTATGAATCCCAACTCTTTGAGATATCTTAGTGACTTTGATTCATAATTTGGAAGATGAAAACAGCTTTTAGGATCTCAATGGTGGGTACCCTATCAATTAAAAAGATGTTTAATATTCTTGGAGACATATTATTTAAGACTCTGTATAGATGACTAGCAGTTCTCTCTGATTTCTGATGGCCAAAAAGAGCCCCATCTTTGAAAGCTATCATCTTCTATTTGTTTAAATAGCTGGAAGAAAACCTGCTGTAAATTTTTTATCTGTTTCAGAAAGCCTGGGATAAGGCTTTTTAATATAAGTAGATTCCATGTTTTACACAGTTGGACGTTTGGCTGATGTGTTAATGGAAGACTTTTAGAGTTTCAAAGAAACTGAAGATGCCATTTTGCACAGGCAAGCAATTTTTCAGTCAAAGTAGTACTCCATTCTCAAAAAAACCCGAAAATTAGAATAACTAGCCTTGCTGTTGTTCCGTTTACTTATTGGTATAATAGAAATTAAGGCAGTGTTGTGCATCCAACAGGTTCCTCAGTATATGTGATAGAATATTATGTCCTTCTGTGTTGAGTATCTGTCATCTTTTGTAGATATGAAAAGGGGAATTACTTCAGCTTTGTGCATCAATGGTCCTTTGATGCAAATTCTCCATTGATTTTTCTTTATTGTTATCCATACCATTGTATGTATCTATACCATACCATTGCATTGGTATGGAGTAAAATTAAGTTCCAAACCACTGTCTTCCCTCCTGTAAAGTAAAAGCAAAATTTTTTTTGGTTCCCATTTTATTTTATTTCCTCAATTTGCTTTTTATTGCTTTGTGTTCATCCCTTCTTACTTCACAGGAGTCATTGAAATAGCTGCTGTGATTTTTTAAGAAGGTATGAAGGGACTTGAATAGGAATTTCTTTTCTGTCTCAGGATGTTAAAAACATGAGTGGTTTAATCTAGCCCCAAATTGCTCTATGGAAACCCTTTGCTCTTAAGTCAAAAAACTTAGTGTTAGTCTGTGAATCGTTTTATAAAAATAGTGGATCGAGTTTCAAGCTTCGAGTCCTTGCTGATACATTAAATTCTTCATGGTATTGGCAGGGAAGAAGCAGGAGCCCTGTCTTTAGCTAGATAAATAGAAGTGTCAACTCCAGATGCCTGAGGGAGAGACTCCAGAGAAGCTTTTAGTACAATTACAGAAGGACAAAGTGGAAGAGACCCATGGGACTCGTGTGTGTATTGAATTTCATTTAGCTTTTTGGTCACAATTGGAGAAAAGTCCTATAGCAGTCTTTAAAGTAGATATGCTTGTAGCCTTTTGGGTATAAATATGGGGATGTGGCGCTTTTTGTTTTTTGGGTTTTTTTTTACATATGCATGTATATGTTATATTTATGCAGTAGTATTTTAGGAAATTATGTTGGCAGAGGGTACTCAAACTAAAAAAATAGAAGTACCTCTCTTTCAGTGCCCATAGCACATGGAAGAATGAAGACCCTTCCTTGGGACATTTCCCAGCAGCTGAAGTGGACTTGCATGGGACTGGTGCATAACTCATCAGCATGGATGCTTAGCTTTGGTGCTGTCCTGACATCAGCAGGATTGTATGTGTAGCAGGGAATTTCATTTGTTCACCTGATACTCTTTGCAGACAGTTAATAACTTGTCTGATCTTCACTTGCCTCAGAAAGCCTTCAGTGATTTCTTTACATAAACACATTTATAATCATAGAATAAAACTCAAAGTCATTATTGTTTGCAGTTTGTTGGTGGACATGGCATTCGTATCTGCACAACCTGCCTACTTTTTCTGTATAACTAAGGATATTTGTTGTATTTTAATCTTTAGTGGAGCCATATTGCCTATCCTTTTAGTGTTGTAGTGACTTTAATTCAGATTTATTAGGAACATTTCTTTGAAAGCACAATGCTGTCTGATCACATGCTCTGCATTATAAATCTTGCCTTTCTGATACTCTCTAAGTTACATAATGAAAATGAGAAATTATAATTATAACATGCAGTGCATCCTCTTTGTGCCTTCTAATTCGTGTAATTGGTTATCACATGCATTTTAAATGGCTATCCTAATTAAGTAGTGTCAGCAATTGTGTTTAGCAGAATACTTTTAGAACCCATCACTGTCCTTTTCTATAGAAGACGGACCTTTTTTTTCCTTATCTGAATAGCTTATTTTTACATAAATTATATGGATTCTGTTATTTGAACTTGATTTCTTCTGCACCTTTTCTTTGTTTAGATTTTAGGAAGTTTCTCTGTTTCTCATTCTTGTTCTTCATCTGCTGTGACACACTGGCCACATGGAACTACCCAAGTTTAACCTGGTTTCCACTCTCACCAGTACTAGGGAGTTTATGCGTGTGCATACATGTGTGTGTAACAGAACTCAAAATAATGACTTTCCTTATTTTACAAATAAAATATTATGATTTTGTTTGGTTGTTTGGGTTGAGGTTTTTGGGGTTTTTTTGAGCTTCTGTTTTCATCCATATTTTTAATCATAATGATTGTATAGAAAAGTTTGAAAACACCTTTTCCAGTGTGAGGTAATTCCATATCTCAGACAGGCGCCCTTTTAAGAAAACACCATTTGGAAGTTCACAGTATCATGATAGCCCTTGGCAGCAGTATCTGGTTTCTTTGTATGTGACTGAACTGAAATTTTGGCCCTTCTCAGAGGCATTCTTATATATAGCTAACTAATAGTTCACAGAATCACAGAATATTCTGAGTTGCAAGGGGACCCACAAGGATCATCAAATCCAACTGCGTTCAGTGAATGGCCATTAGGGGGTCAAACACACAGCCTTAGCACACTGCTCTAACAAAATAAGCTAGTCTTGGCAGTTTACTTTAATCCCAGAATTAATTAGAAAATCTTTTTTAAAAACTGTGTGTTTCATCTACCTTGAGCCCTCCCTGCGAATTTTCCTCAATCTGTGTAGATAATGTAGCTCTTGTGCTTGTTGTATGTGGAGGTCAGATGAAGGTCCAAGGTGATATCATAAGACCATAAATAAAGTAGTTAGAACTATCTGGTCAGTAGAAGTATTAGGCCAATTGCCTAAAATACAGAGGAAATTTGGACTGATGTTTTCAGTTTCTACTGCTCTTCGTCTTGAGGACTTACTGGAGGAAGCACTTGTTACATTTAATATCTATCAGTGGATCGTTTCTTTTGTAATTTGTTCCATCAATTCTTGAGCAAATATGGAATTAAGCATCTAGAGGAAACTGTGGCAGATTTCTTCAGTATAACTGTGTCTTGCATAGAAGAAGTACTTTCTTGAGCCTAATATTTCCCATTATGCTTTGATGCTGTCTGCACTTATTTTGGCAAATACAGCGAAGAGTTGCTATCTAGTCTTCCTTTCTCTGCTTATCTATTTTCTAGGGATCAAAAGAAAATTCACCCATACCACTTAAATTTGTGATATGTTCAAAAGATGCCAACTGTCATCCTGTCATAGCCCAGAACATTCTCTCACTACTACAGTGCTCCATGACAAAACAATGTATTTTGTGTGTTGTAGTTTTGCAGGAATTTGCCACTTCTACATAACTTTTAAAAGTTACCTGATAGGCCATAAAATGAATTTTTGCTGACTGGGTAGAATACTAGGGTGTGAAATTATGATCCTTAGGAAGAAAGTCTCGATTTTGCTTTGCCTTCTTAGTTATAGATGATGACTTTTTAAGAATGTATTAATCATTTCCATCCGAGAGCATCTTTGGTTTTTATCTTACTTAGAAAAGCAACAAAAACATTCAGCAAAAAATCTTCTTAGACTCATGGTGTTTTGCGCTTTGGGATACTATTACACATGCTTGCGATTATCTACTCTGCAAACAATTGTCAGAAAACTTCATCTGTTTTCCAAGTCCCACAGAACAACAGATGTGGAATTAAGTTTCAAACAATGTACTGTTAATCACTTACATCTGGACACAAAATGAACTGGAACTCAGTGGGAACTGATTGGATGCTTTGTTAGTTGAGCATGGAGTGGAGAATTTGTATTGTTCTCAGTCTTCATCCTCTGAACAGCCCTTTGAAAACAGTACTAATATATGAACATGACAAGGGTCTGTTTCAGATATTTAACTCTTTCTAGAGAGCCAAAACCTTAGGGGACCATCTGAATGGAGCTGGACTATACTATGTGGATGAATATGGAAGAGATGTATGTTAAATTTTCATTTATTTGAGAGCTCTTTTAAAGCTGTAAAGAATACTGAAGAGTAGTTGCATATCATTTGTGTGGTCTCAATTACTTAAACCAGTCAGCTTTGCCTGTAAGAGATTTACAGTCCATGTTCAATTGCTGGAAAACCATAAGAAAGCAATTATGTCAGAAAACCTCCTCATGTTGTGTTCCAAACCTTAGCATTCATTGGAAAAAATCACTTAAAAAGGCAGCTCATACAACTACTTCAGAAAGCTAGTTTTGGGGGAGAAAGGATCACTATTTGGAGACTCTGAAACTTAGAGCTTCATACAGAGTTCTTATTATGGATCAGTGCATTAGAAGGTCACTGAGACCTAAGGAATTGTTGGATTCTTCTTCTTTGAAATACTTTTTCCCATACTTGATAAGAAAACTCATGGAAAAAGAACTGTTGATATTTGTTCCTTGTGTGATTGCCCTCTTTGAAGTAAGTATAGGCCTAGAAACATAGTACTTCCTCATAGGAATCTGCATTTTCTGCTGCTGCCAAATTGAATCTGTTGTTAAAATGTGTAGCTTACATACATGTGATTATTTTCAGTTATTTGATCCCGTGTAGCCTGGAAATAATTTGCCTTACTGACATATCAAAATAAAAAAGGGAGGGGGGGTGCGAAGAGAGAATCTAATAAATTTGTCACTTCTTGAATCTGATGAACTTGATTAAGTGGACAAATTATGTCATATTTCAGGGTTTATGGTAGTTCCTTGAAAGTTTTTAAACTCCCTTACATGTTTAGCCTTATATTATATTGAAAGGTTAAAAAGGCTATGAACTCAGCTGTGTATGTTTTTTGGCTTGAAAATAAAAGAGTTGCCCCCCAAACTTGAAATGGGACTTGAGGTGATTACTAATGATGCATTTTCCTGCCTCCCACAGAGTTCTCTACCTAACTGCCTCATTGGCTGTTCCTTAACTTCTCACCTTCAAGTTCATCATTATGTTTATTCTGGTAGTGAGCAAATGGTCAAAGCCAATTAAAATCTTAATTCCTACTAAGATAGCAAAATACAGTGTTTTGAAAGGTGGAGAGAACAGAAGGAACTTTCAGAAATGTTTGTTATGTTCCAGAGACATGTTGTCTCTTAGCTTGACTTTTGGAGAGGTCTGTGAAGCTTAGACCAGAGTTTATATATTCTTTAAACAAATCTTTCATATGGATTTCCTAGGGCTGTTTTGCTTGTGCTTTGTGAAGTGACCAATTTCTTGCTTTTCTTTGTTTTTGGGGAGGTCTGCTTGACCTTAAATTTTCTTGTTTTCTTTCAAAATAACTTTATATCATGGATATTATTTTGTTTATATGCTTTGCAGAAGGAAAAAAAGATATAATAACATTCAAAAGAAACATCTTTATACCCCCATATCTTGTTTTTTAGCCTTTGTCTAGAATGAAATATGTGACTAAGTATTTAATGTTCTTTTAAACATGGCTTTGTGGATGTGGTTGATGTAGACATTGTGTACATTATCAAGACTTAATAAAAAGTAGTCTTCTGCCTTTAATAGTCAAAAGCCTGGGATACAGATAAAAGGTCTGTATGGTGCTAGTAGAACTCAAATGAGAAACAGCATTTTTGATGAGTAATACTTTGAGAATATTTTAAGTGGGTTTAGATTGGATGTCTTGGTTTTGACAGTGGGGTTTGAGACAGCTTCAAGCTGTTTAGTATGTTTTTGCTGAGAGATGAGTGGGAGGTATGCTAATACATCTAAAAAAAAGTTCTTGGCATGAGAGGGCCTTTAGCAAGGGAGTTTGTTCCCTTGTTATGCTTGTGTTGTTCCCCATATTATGTTTTGTTAATTTGTTAATTTTGTTAATTTTGTGAATTTGTTTCATTGTATCATCAGCCTCTGACATAGGACTAGAGAGTTTCTTATCTCTGCTCTTTTTCTTGTTGTCAAAATCTTGCTCTTTCAGATGGTCAAGAGCTTATATCTCAGTTTTACTCAGAAATGGATGTTAAATAATAATTTTTAAAATATTTACAGGAGTTTAAAGGATATTTATAAGTTCTTACAAAATGCATACTGTGACAGTCTTTGAAGAGGACGTTACTGACTACAGGAAAAACTAAACCTAGATTTTCTGTTTGTATTGCCAGACCATTTCTGAAAATATTGTTTCTCTAGTAGTGTTTTAAGTAAATTTGCTTCAGAAAAAGCTTAAAATGAAAAAAATTTAAAAGGCATAAAAAAGCATCACTGTGGTATACAAAACCACAGTAAATGTATTTTTTAGTTGCTCTTCAATTTCCACCATCCCCAGGGCTAGTTAATTCTTTCATCTGCAGGTTAAATATGCCCTTTAACGCTTCTTTTAACTCTTCCTCTTCTTGGGTTAGCATCAGAGGAGTGGGTTTGTAAGGTCCAGCTGGAAAAGCATGCTGGATGGAAATGGCTCAGGGCTTTCGGAGGTCTGCAGAAAAGTGCAGGGTGTCCTCCAGAGCTGGAAAACTGGGCAGATAGTACTTGAGTAAGGATTTTCATTTCTATAATATGATTTTACTGAAATGCTCAACAAAGGCATATGTAATGTTGCTCAGAGTCTCATCTTCATTTAGTTTTATTTACACTTGGTTTGGGTTTTGGATTTTGGGTTTTCATTTTTTACAAGACTGAAGAAGGGTTCTGGGACATAAGCTGTAGATGTGACTACAGTTTAATGTGTAATTAATATGTAATATTTTTAGCCTTGAATTAGGGGTTTGAGTGCATGATAGGTGTATTAGGTGGATAATGACTAGATAAACTATTGATAGAAGAAGTTTGCTCTGACATCAAATTGAATGGCCTAAGCTCAAGATTTTGTCACTTAGCAAAATCATTGCATGAATCACTGAAGTCTTAAAGGTTTAAAAAGCAGTTTTTCAATGGAAGAAGGTCACAGGTGATACCTCTGGGTGCTTTAATTTGATAAACTATTGTTTGTGTGTATATTTTTGTTGCTTCAATGTAGATGAAAGCTGCAAAGAAGGCATGGAAATTAGTTCAATGTAGAACATATGCATAAACGATTTTGTTTTCCTGACACCATAGAGAAGTTTGAACTTGTATTTTGAGAACTCTTAACAGCTTGTGTCTCAGTAAGTTGGGCCCTAGTTCTGTGTTTGGCTGCTTTGTTAGATACCTTGTCCCAAATGTAAGGAAAGCTCAAGTGTTAAAGCAGGTCTGTTTATTTGGAGGGAGAGAAAGATGGTGCCTTAAGCCTTTTTCTTTCTTTTTTTTTTTTTAGGATGAAACCACAAAACAAATGGGTTCCTAATTCAGTCATAATGCAGCATTACTGGAAAATGCAGGAATGTTATCAGGCAATTTGGGCAGTCTAATGATTGTTTCATTGATTTGTAATAATCACATCACCATGATGATACTCTGACTATAATTTTGGCTGGAGGAGGAAGTGTGAGGCTGAAAACCAATGAAAACCATGCAGCTGTTGCTTTAAAAAGCATGTGTGGTACAGATTAAATAAAGGAATTTGTTAATTGCTTATGACGTAATGAAACTCCACAGTTGCCACCTCAGACCTTCAGGAAAAGATAACTGGCTTGTCTCCCTTGGCGACATTCTCTTTCACTTCTGCCAGAAGACAGCTTTGTTTGTAAATTTAGAATTTTGCAGGCCAGTGTTTGGTAATCTGGGAGCAATAATTCAAATGCTAATAAGTACTCATCAAAAGTTGTTACTTATTAAGCCAGCTGACATTCAGGAAAAATAGCTTGAGCTTGCCAAGATTCTAGCTCACTGCTAAGGAGCGTGCCACTGGTTAGAGCATTTGATTAGCAACCAGCATGTCAGGGCTCCAGGGCACTCTGGTGACTCAGGCTCCCCTGGGTCCTGCCCGTGCTTTTGCCTGGGGACCCAGAAGTGTGTTTCAGCCCAGCCTGGTGCCTTCAGTCTGTGTTAGAGCTGTGTTGCTGATGTTCCTGTTCCAGCCCCCCCTGCTTTGGTGTTGACCTGGAGCCTGCCTGTGTCTGATGGTCACTGGGCTGCCCATGGGACCTGTTCCTCTCATCATCTGCATGCAGGCAACAGGCAGTGCTGGCCCCAGGGCGAAGCTGCTTTCTGAATCACTTCTTGTCTGGTTCTTCTCTGTGGCGGCCACCTAGAGCAGCTCTGTGACCAAAACGGAGCCAAGGAACAATTTTAGTGGCTGTAGATATACTTAGTAGAGCTAGTGCTGCAAAGCTTAGGTTACCTTGAATTGGTAGAGGGTTGTACCGAGGAAGATCGAAGTGCTGGCTGTGGTGTAACTCATGGGGCAGCTGTGGAAGGGGGACTTGCCATTTTGCTTTGTAGTCCCTATGACTCAGAGATGTGACTCAAGAAGCATGTTGTAAAGTGAACTTGTTAAGTGCTTTTACACTGCCTTTAAAATAAACAGTCTATGTCCTTTTATCCTCATGGATAATGCTAAAGATAAGAACTCTCACTGTCTTCAGTGAATGTGAGATCAGGCTCATGGCTGATGTTCTATATTACAAACTTCAAATAAGGATTTATGCTTAGCTGAAACAAACTTTAGAAGCCAAAACAAATTTTACATAATAACTTTACTGAAGCCAAATTTGCATATTTTTGCTTTGCTTGGTAATGACTGGCTTGTTTAAGAAATGTAATTGGATTAATTTACTACTCAGTGTTATTGTATTAGGTAAAAGGCTAAGAGGGATCTTTCATCTGCAGTGCAGGTCTCTTAATGCTTCTGTATTTATTCTGCTTGGTATTGTGAGAATTGCTAGGATTATAAAAATGTATTATTTGGTTTAAACATTTTAATGATGTATAAAACTATGCTGTGCTACTTTCTTGGTAAAGGTGGTGCACTGGGAAACTGGCATTAAGAACAGGGATCAGTGTATTAGAAGTACCTCTGGCTTTTATTAAGTGTAAACTTCAGGACAGGTGCATTAGGGGAAAATATTTTTGTAGTATGAAATAGGATTTTTTCTTCTGTTCTCTTTGAAACAGCTTGTAAATTAAGCTGCTCTCCATGACTCTTTTAAATTTGCTTTAAATTACATACAGATAGATACATAGCATGATATAGATTGAACAAATTAGGTAGGCTATAGAAAAAGGAAAACTGGATTTTTTTTCTTTTGTAGGTTTGTGTGAAAGAGAAAATAATAAGCCTGAGAAGAAATGTTAAAAAAATCTTTTGCATATCTTAAGCGGTTATCTTCCTATGGTGTTTAGCACTCTCATTAATTTAGAGAGCAGTTTTACTTGTGAGGGTTTTTTTTAACCTTCTATCAGTGTATCCCTAAAGAGCATACTTTGTCCTTCTTGTTTTGGTGTTATTTCTGAAGGTAGCCTTAATGACGCCTATGAAATGCTACTTGTTTTTTTTAATTTCATTTTATGTTGTTCTGCATTGATAGCAAAAGACAAAGAACCCATTGAATGCATTATTTCTATTCATAGTGACATAATTGGTCATACAAACCTTCTTGAAGTAAGCAAATATTCTTTGATTTCAGTACTTGCCGTTATATAATACATGGAAGTATCACACAGTAGTATATCTGAAGAAAAAGCTACTTAAAAAGGATGTTTTAAGATACAGCAGATATATCTGTATTCTTTTTTTATTGTATTTGTGCTGGGTAGCCTAAGTATACCCACTTCCTACTGTGTACAAAGACAGGGTATGTGACATGGGAATGTTATCAAACCCATTGTGTTCTCTTAGCCGTATCCAGTCTATTTGATTCTCCTGTTGCCTGTAAATAAGAGAACTTTAAATCAATGGCTCTGTTTGTTATAGAGACTCTTTCTGTCTTAGTTATGCTAAGGCATTTATATCTTGCAATTGAGAAAGGAGCTAAAAATGGAGAATGTAGTGTTTCCATCTTTTTTGGTGGGGTGGAGCTAATGTAATCAAACTTACAGCTAACTGAGTAGAAAGGAAGAAACAGATTTTATGTGTTTTTGCCTGCTGTTCTAGAAATCTGTCTGAGCTATTGCAAAATCTGTAAGACCTCCTGAGAGAAAGAATGAAAGCATACATGTGTTTTTCCCATTTTGATTTTTTTGGGAGGATTTGGCCTTTTGCAGCATAAGGGAAGTGCCTGTGTGGTGATGGGGTAGTGGAAGGTGTGTGGACTTTCTTCTTGTTAGCTTTGTCACAAATATGGTGACAAAAAGGAGACTTCTAAGATACTGTACTTACTTTCCTCCTTTTTCAAAGTTTTAGTATTTTTTGAGTTTTCATGTGCATGTGAGGAAGAACACTGCTGTGCCTTTGGCAGGTGGAGGACTCTGTGAAAGAGAGGCTTTTCTACAGCTTCCTCTGTGGGCTGATCCTGTCTTACCCTGCCTGTACTATTTTTTAGGGAGCTCAGACTCCAAGCAAGGAATTTTTTCCTTAAAAGCAGCACCTAATGGATTATTCAGAGAATTAGGTGTGTTTACATGTACTTAAAATTGATCCTGCATTTTTTTATTTGGTACTTGAGTTTAAGGAAAACAATTTGACCCTTTTTGTTCCTGAAAATAGTCTCTGCCTGTGCTAACACTGCTGTGTCTTCATTGCCATGCTAACTGTTTTTGAGACAGAAAAGCTGAAGAAATCACAGCTGCTTGGTCCAGTCAGTTGGTGGGTTTTGGTGTTATTTCTTTTTTTTTTCTGAAGGAATATCTATGTGCCAGGAATTCAGAGGCCATTTTAAGCTATGCTTGACTTTGCAGAGCTCCTAATACACTTTCCTTTGTCCTCAGAAGCACACTTTGTTGGAAGTTCTGCACCAACTTTTTTGTTGTTAAACCATCTTCACCGAGGCCAGATTATCTCCCTTTGTAAGACTTTCTGACTCACTTTATTTGTTTATGTAGGGGAGGTTCTTCATATATCTTGTCTTGGTGAATGTATAAAAATGCAGGATTTGCTATTACTGTGGGAAATTCTGTATTTCAGTATTGCTGAATCAACCTAACCTTACTTTTGTCACCTTAATTTATTGCTTTTTGGTAGTGGGGATACAAAACTGTTCAAGATGTATATACCTGAAAGTGTTGGCTGGAGGTAAATAATAGCTTATTAGTGGGATCTTAGACTGTAGACATATCCCAGGACATTTTTGGCCTTCCTTGTTGCCAAGGCTAACTGTTGCCTCATGTTTGGACCACTTTCTGCCTGGACCCCAGCTCCACTTCAGGAAGTGTGCCCTGGGTGGCCAGTGCCCAATGTCTCCAAGGGATTAGTCCATCTCAGGTACAAGAATTTGTGTTTGTCCTTGCTTAATTCCATGAAATAGGGTGGCAGAAGTTTATAGGTACATTTTTGGAATGACCAGGCTATGTCGGTCAGGTTTTAATTGCAGTGGTTTAGGATCTTTTGGAGTTCTTCCTAAGTCATACTTGATTTTAAAGTGTTATTATAAATTGGTACAGAATATACAAATAATCCTAAATGTATTTTCAGATCTTGATAAGTATACTTCATTAGTAAAATAGAGGAACAGAAAAATATGTGATTTTTTGTGTGCTTAGTTTATGTGTTACTGCTTCATAGAATCTTAAGTTCACAGGATGATAGTTTGGGTTGGAAGGCATCTCAAAGGTTTTCTGCATCCAGCCCCCTGTTGCGGGCAGGGACATCCTCTACTAGGCCAGGTTTCTCAAAGCCCTATCCAACCTGGCCTTGGAAATTTCAGGAATGAGGCATCCAGAACTTCTCCAGGTAGCCTGTGTCAATCTCTCACCAACCTCACAGTTAAAGCCTCTCCCCCCTGTTCTATCACTACACGGTCTTATAAAAAGATGCTCTCTCACTTTCTTTTAGGCCCTCTTCAGGTACTGGAAGTCTGCTAGAAGGTCACAGAATCATGAAGTGGATTTTGTTGGAAGGGACCAACCACAGTGGATCCTGTGTTCCAAGCT
>NW_005054440.1:668528-671298 GCF_000277835.1 Geospiza fortis
AGGAATGTCCTGGAGCACATAGCACAGGATTGTGTCCAGGCAGTTCTTAAATTATCTCCAGTGAGGGAGACTCCACAGCCTCTCTAGGCAATCTGTTCCAGTGCTCAGTCAGCCACAGAGTAAAGAAGTTCTTCCTCATGTTCAGGTGGAATTTCCTGTGCATCAGTGTCTGCCCATTGCCTCTTGTCCTACTACTCAGCACCTCTGAGAAGAGCCTGTTCCATTGTCTTGATAGCTGTCTTCAGATCATGATAGATATTCATGAGGTCCCCTCTCACTTGTCTCTTCTCGAGGCTGAACAGGCCCAGCTGCCTCAGCCTGTCTAGCACTTAGAGGTATTGGCCACTCTGCCCAGCTTTGTATCATCAGTGAATTTGCTGAGCAGGCATCTGCCCCTTCATCCAAGTCACGGATGAAGTTAAACAGTACAGCATTGAACCTAGAGGGACACTACTAGGGAGAGGCCTCCACCTAGACCCTGTGACGCTGGTTGTAACCTTCTGGGATTTGTTGTTCAGCCAGTTCTTGATCCACCTCACTGTCCACTCATCCAGACCACATCCCTGAGTTTGTCTAAGGAAATCTACTGAAGTCAAAGTAGACAATATCCATTGTTCTCCCTTCATCCCTCCAGGTGCTGGTTTCATTAAAGGTGGCAATCAAGTTGGTCAAGGAGGATTTAATTGAGTGAAGCCATGCTGACTATCCGTGATCACCCATGTGGATAAGCCTTTCTGAATGAGGTGCTTCCGTCACCTTTCCAGGGATCAAGGTGAGGCTGACTGTCTGGTAGTTCTCAGGGTCCTCATTCTTTCCCTTGTTGAACATTAGGTTGACATTTGCTTTCTTCCATTGTGAGCAGCCTCACAGTCATGTCTGCAGCACTTGTAGATGAATCCCATCAGGACATATGGACTTGTGGATGTCAAGTTTACCTGTGTGGTCTCTACCCCTATCTTCCTTGAGCAAGGGAACGTCTTCACTCCAGAATTGCTTTACCCATGTCTCCTGGGTCAGAGAACCCTGAGGGCTGGTCTTGTCAGTGAAGACTGAAGCAAAGAAGACATTCAGTGAAATGTCGTCTTCTGGCTTCTCTTCATTCTCTGTTACCGGGGTCCCTCCCTCCATTTAGCAACAGGACCACAAAATTCTTATTTTTCTTTGTTATTGATATATTTGAAGAAGTCCCTCTTGTTGTCTTTGACATCATTGACCAGATTTAATTCTAGGTGGACCTTGGCTTTCCTTGTGTCATTTCTACTTAGTTTAACAGCCTCCCTTTGTATTCATTACAAATGGCCAGATCCTGCTTCCATCTCCTATGTATTTCCTGCTTACTCTTGATTAATGACAGGAGTTCCTTGTTTATCTATGCAGGTCCCTAGCCCCATTTGCCCATTTCTTGCTCATCAGGATGCATCATTCTTGAGCTTGATAAGGTTTGCACAGGTCTCCTTCTCAAGCCTATCGCATTCCATCTGGATGTCATCCCTTCCCTCCAGTGTCTTGACCACATACAGCCCGGTGTCAATCCCCCGGTTGCCTAGGGAACTCCCGGCATTTTGTATCAATTATTATGTCAGTCTTTAGTCCCCTCCTTAGTTGCCATGGCTTCTTTGTAAACCCCCCATGTTTCCCCGGTGACCTCCCTGTCCATCACTCTTTGCCCACACCCCATCCCTAGAACCTTCTACCATGGGCAGAAGGTGATTGGAGCAGGAGTTGCTGTCCCTCCCCAACAAGCCTCCTATTTGTTACTATGTCATATCAATCACTCAGTTCTGTTATGTTACTGGCCAGGGGGTGGGTCGCTCCTCCCTTCTGGAAGCTTTTATCATCGTGTGCAAGTTCCCGCCCCCCCGGGCAGATCCCTGCAGCCATGCTCCTTTCCTGAATAAACCCAGATACCGCTGCGGAGATCTGCCTGCCTCCTTGCCTTTCTTTGTGCCTGTGCTTCGCTGCTGCGTTTGTCTTGCCTGTCTAACAAGGTGCCGCATTCCCCGCCATGATGCGAGGGAGAGCACCTTAGACAGCCATACGCCCCGCCCGTCTCCTGCCGGGAGCCAGAGCTGAGCTGCCACATGGCTGTCACACCGAGGCTGCTGAAGTGCCTTTCTGTGGGCTAGTTTGGGCTTAGACTTTCACGCACCGCAGCAGCTGTTTGGCGCCCACGCAAGGCCCTTGGACTACGTTGGACCTGTGGTTCGGAGCTATTCAGCTCCATTGGGCGCGGCAGCACCTCTGTTGCAGCCGACCCCCGGTTGCTGGGGGTTGCGCTCTGGAGGACTGGACTGACCGCCTCCCACACCCGTGAGCAGTCCACACGGTATGACCCGCGACACCCGGACCTTCCCTTTGTTCCCACCCAGTTTGGTGAGTTTCCTTTTTTTCAACCCCCGTCTTTTAACTCAGCCCCCCCGCCATCGGAACTTTGGGGCGGTGGGTGCCCACCGTCGTAACTTAGGGGCGGTGGGGTTCGGTTTTTCCTTCTTTTACATCTGTTTCTGATAGGGGTCTGGGCAGGAAACGTTTTCTTCCTCCCTACTTTCATCCCCCCCTTTGTGTGGCTGAATGGCTCTCACCGCTGCTTGCGGTTTTTTGGTGCAGCCAGCTCTTGCTGCGGCTTTCAGTCTGGTGGCACCACGCTTTTTCGGTGTGGCGACGCCCACGGCTTTCGGAGCGGTGGCACCACGGTTTTTCGGCAGGGCGGCTCTTGCAGCGGCTTGCGACGCGCGCATGGCTCCCGCGGCGCAGCAGCGGAGCACCGGTG
>NW_005054440.1:671328-672286 GCF_000277835.1 Geospiza fortis
CGCGGGGCGTCGCGCGTCCGGCGCTCGCCCGCCATTCTCCTTCTCTCTTTTCATTTTCGTTTTAATTTGCGGGTGTCGTGAGGCTTGCACGGCTTCTTAACATTGCAGTCATGGGTGCAAGACTGTCCGCCGTGCAGAAGGAGGCTTTGTTTGTCGTTGGGGTAATTTTGGTTGGGGGGGAAGTTTCAATTAAGAAAAAGGAGTTAAAAAGTTTGATTCGGTGGGTCTTCTGCCAGTTCAAAGACACTTCCCCTGACGTTGCAGAGACCTCCGGTTTTGGGAGGAGCTCTCACGTAAACTAGCTAATTTGGCCAGGTCAGAGGGAATTTTGATGATAAAAATAGTCGATTTGGCCAAACACCTACATTGGGTGGCACAGATTATTTCTGTGTTAAAGGAGAAAAATATAAAAGAACAGGGAGAACACCCCTGAGCTTTAAGTTCATCTTCAAGTTGTCCTAGTTCCAGTTCGGTCCCCAGTTCGTCCCTACCCCGTGTTCCTACCCCGCACACCTCTCCCTCCACCCTCAGAAAACCTGGCATCCTGAGGCGGGCAGCCCCCGGCCACAGCGGGCAGGATTCTCCCCATCTTCCTGGCCCCTCTCAAGATTGCCAATTCCCCCGCTGCAGACGTCCAAGGGCCTGGACGCCTGCAGACTCTTCCGTACCCCTTTCTTCCCCTGCTCCCACTTCCTGCGTTGTTAAGTCCCCCAAGTTAAACTCTAAAATTCGCTTTAGGTCCCCGCTCCAGATGGCTCCTATGGAGTCCAAGATGGCGGGGACCATGAGGCACTGTGGCGGGAACAACCCCCTTCTCCTCCCCATAATCCCTTTCTTTTCCCACCACCAAACCCCTTCCTCCCTCCTCCCAACCTCTTCCTTTCCCATGACTCCTCCCTTTTCCTGTTGGCTCCTCCTGCCTCCTGCGCTCCTCCTTCAGCCCCGCCTCCCTTCCCTG
>NW_005054440.1:672471-673225 GCF_000277835.1 Geospiza fortis
CATCATCACGGCAGCTCCGGTGTCCTACCACTGGACGAGGGGTGGGAATCAACGGATTCAATGGTCCCCAGTCTCCCGGAATCTGATTAAAGAGCTCTGCAAAGCGCAGAAAGATTTTGGGAACCAAAGTGAATAGTTTTGGGGGTTGCTGAAAGCCTCCCTTCTGGAAGCGGAGTTGGTGCCTGCTGATTTACGGCAGATCTTCCAGTGCCTTTTAAACACCGCTCAGTTTTCCAGATGGGAGGCCGCATGGAAGAAGGGGGTCATTGAGATTTTGCCAAAGTTGTGGGAAAATGCCGATGTGGGAGAGGACAGCAACGGGGAGAAGTTAACAGTGGAACACCTCTGTGGACTCGAGGAATGGGCAAAAGGCCAAAAGCAGGCTGAATTGACACCCACAGAAGCGCTCAATCAGAGTGCACGAGTAGCACCTCAAGCCTTTTTTAAGATTGCGGCTGGGGTGCCAGCGGTCCCGCTCTCCCATCTCTTTCAGGGACCTGCTGAGCCCTTTGATGATTTTGTGGTGTGGCTTCAAGCAGAAGCAGAGTTTGAAGATGTAGACGAGAGTGCATGGGCGCAGTTCGTAAAGACCATAGAAACATCTAATGCCAATGCAGCCTGCAAGGCAGCAATTCTCAGCTTGTCTTTGCACCTGCATCCCACCCTTGAAGACTTGCTGGAGGTCTGCACCCTCAAAGTTCCGCCTCTCCAGAGAGCCGGTGACCTGAAGAGCACCCCATCCTCGCGTCGGGTC
>NW_005054440.1:673235-716954 GCF_000277835.1 Geospiza fortis
ACTTGTGTGGGAGGGAGGACCATTGGATGCCCGACTGCCCACTCCGCAAGGAGTTCTGTGACTTTAAACGGGGAAAGCAGTCAGGGCATCCTGTGGGGGGCAACCCTCCAAAAAACTGAATTTTGAGCGCAGTGCCCCCCTGCGTGTGGAGAAAATGAAAGGCAGGAAATTACCATCTAAAGGCAGGGGGAGGGAGCCCAATTTTAACCCGCCGCCATCTCAGCCTGTTACCTCTTTGGCTGATGAATTACCTTTTGCTACCGATTGTGACATTACTTTACCTGATGTAACTTGCCTTTCTTACCTTGACCCGAGACTTGTACTGGAACCTGCTCTAACTACCTTTTCTCGTGGTTCTCCTTTTGGGTTGCAGACCACACACGCAATTCATCTTTGCGATTCTAACATCCGTGTGCTCCCCGTGTGCCCAGAGGCCCCACATAACTGGGACAAATTCGACACCAGTTCGTTGTCGTGGGTGACACCAAATTTACACCAATTGATTTGCTAGTTAATCCTGCATTGGTGTCATCAGACCAGCACCTTTTCTCACTCACAATCACTTGTGTCCGTCCCCCATTGTTCCTCCCTCGAGGAAAAATTATCGCCCAGGCCATCCCAGTCCCGCTCATTGACCATGTTAAAGCTGGTGAGTGGGATCCAGACCACCCCTGTGAGTGCTCCAGCCTGCCTCGTTTTCGTTGATGGTTGGGTAAGGGGCAGAAGGAAGCTCCATCTGTGGCTTGGGCGCAGATGGTGGGGCATTCAAAGCCCCGCCTCGAGTGTCAGCTCTTGAAAGGAGTTCGCAATCACCATCAGGGGGATGCTAGACACAGGAACAGATGTGGCGATCATTCCCTTTTGGGAATGGCCGTCACACTGGGAGCTGCAATGTGTTGATGGACACATCCAGGGTGTTGGGGGCAGCCAACTGGCTAAACAGAGTAGGAGTGTCATTCAAATTACGGGGCCCGACGGGCAATTGGCATATGTTCGCCTGTTCGTTTTAGATTACACCGAGCCCCTGTGGGGGAGGGACACCCCTGCCCAATGGGGAGCCAAAATTGACCTCCCGGCTCTCCAGGTTTTTTGGGCAGCGGCCATTGAAGAGCGCGCCACCTGGAAATTGAATTGGAAATCTGATAAACCTATCTGGGTGAGTCAATGGCCACTTAAAAAACAGAAATTGAAAGCGCTATCTGAACTCGTTGAGGAGCAAGTCAGAAAAGGCAACCTGGTGGAGTCCATGTCGGAATGGAACTCCCCAGTGTTTGTCATTCGTAAGTCCAGCAGAAAGTGTCTGCTCCTCCACAACCGTCAGAAAATCAATGAAGTTATACAAGACATGGGTGCCCTCCAGCCTGGGATGCCATCCCCATCGATGCTCCCCCAAAATTGGAATTTGGCTATTACTGACCTGAAGGATTGCTTCTTTCAAATTCCCTTGCATCCAGATGACGCCCCACGCTTTGCATTCACGGTGTCCACCTTGAACCGTGAAGCTCCCATTAGGCGCTACAATTGGCATTGTCTTGCACAGGGAATGAAATGCAGCCCTGTGATCTGCCAGTGGTATGTTGCTTCTCTGCTTGCCCCAATCCGAGCAGAGTTTAAAACCGTCATCATCCATCATTACATGGATGACGTGCTGGTCTGCGCCCCCAACGACGACCTGTTGGTGCACGCGACAAACTGTTGGTGCACGTACTGTCTTGTGTAACAGATTGCTTAATCGCTGCAGGGTTTGAGCTCCAGGAGGACAAAATTCAGTGGATGACCCCCTGGAAGTACTTGGGCCTGGAAATCACAAGGTGGACCATTGTTCCCCAGAAATTGGCAATTCACCCTATGGTGAAGACTCTGGCGGATGTCCACAGCCTGTGTGGAGCTTTGAACTGGGTGAGACCCTGGCTGGGCATCACAACTGAAGACCTGGCCCCCCTCTTTGATTTGCTAAAAGGGGGAGAGAAGCTCAGTTCTCCTAGGGAACTCACCCCAGAGGCCAAGTCCGCACTGGAGAAAATCAGAAAATCCATCGAGGCAAGACAGTCCCATCATTACCACCCGGGCCTGCCTTTCAAATTTATTATTCTTGGGAACCTGCCGCACCTCCACGGCATCATCTTTCAATGGGACAGATCCCTCAAAGCCCTGAAAACACCTAAGGGTAAGAAGGGGAAGGACCAGGGCCCGAGTGACCCCCTCTTAGTCATAGAGTGGGTGTTCCTCAGCCATCATAGGTCCAAAAGGATCACAAGGCCACATGAGCTGGTAGCGGAACTGATCCGCAAAGCAAGATCGCGGATCAGGGAGCTGGCAGGTGTGGATTTTACATGCATACACATACCAATCACATTAAAATCCGGCAAGTTTAAAATGAAAATGTTAAATGAACTTCTCACAGAAAGCGAAGTTTTGCAATTCGCTTTAGCTAATTACACCAGACAAATTGATGTTAGGCGACCAGCCCACAGTCTATTTGGACAAGATTTGCAGTTTAAATTTTCAGCAAAAAAAATCCAAAGTTGAGTCCCACTCGACGCTCTGACTGTTTTCACAGACGCATCTGGAGGGTCCCACAAGTCAGTAATGACTTGGAAAGACCCTCAGACTCAGCAGTGGGAGATGGAAGTTGCAGTTGTTGAAGGTTCCCCTCAAGTTGCTGAGTTAGATGCTGTCGTCAGAGCATTCGACAAATTTAAAGATCAACCTTTTAATTTGGTCACAGACTCAGCTTACGTAGCTGGCATAGTAGCTAGAGCAGAAAATGCAGTTCTGCAAGAAGTTCCCAATTTGGCCTTGTACAATTTGCTCTCGAAACTCATTCAGCTCATCTCCCACAGAGAGCAAATGTACTATGTGATGCATGTGAGATCCCACACAGACCTGCCTGGGTTCATTGCTGAAGGGAATCGCAGGGCTGATGCCCTCGCGGCCCCTGTTGAATGGGCCCTTGCGGCTGCGGTTCAATGGGCCCCGCTCCCAGATGTGTTCCGCCAAGCTAAGATCAGCCACCAGCTCTTCCACCAGAATGTGCCTGGCCGATGTGTTCCGCCAAGCCAAGATCAGCCACCAGCTCTTCCACCAGAATGCGCCTGGCCTGGTTCGCCAATTCCACCTGACGCGTGACCATGCCAAGGCCATTGTGGCCACATGTCCCCAGTGCCAGCGGGACCAACTGCCATTGCTGCCCGCTGGTGCAAATCCCAGAGGGTTGTCCAGCTGTGAGGTGTGGCAAACTGATGTCACCAAGGTTCCACAATTCGGCCACCTCAAGTATGTCCACGTCTCCGTGGACACTTTCTCAAGTGCCGTCTTCGCTTCTGCCCACACAGGGGAGAGAGCCCTGGATATCAAAAAACATCTGCTCCAGGCTTTCTCCGTGCTGGGCATCCCTAAAGTTCTAAAAACAGATAACGGGCCTGCATACGTGTCCAGGGAGCTCCGGAGCTTCCTACAGCAATGGGGAATAGAACATAAAACAGGCATCCCCTATTCCCCCACGGGACAAGCCGTGGTCGAGAGAAGCCACCAGAGCCTCAAGAAAGTTCTTGCTCATCAAACACCGGCTATGAAGGTGGAGTCCCCTCAAACCCAGTTATCTCGAGCCTTGTATACTATCAACTTCTTAAATTGTTGGTTTGAAAATCTCAACCCTCCCATTGTGAGGCATTTCGGGCATCACAGTGACCTGCGGCTGAAAGAAAAACAGTGACCTGCGCCTGAAAGAAAAGCCACCGGTTCTGGTCAAGGACCCGGAGACCTGGCGTTTGGAGGGACCATTTGATCTCGTGACCTGGGGGCATGGGTATGCTTGCGTGTCCACTCCCTCAGGCCTCAAGTGAGTCTCTTCTTGTTGGGTCAGGCCTTTTGTGCCCAAAGCAGGAAAGACAACCGTTCTTCCGAAGCAAGTGAAGGTGGCCAGCTGGTGGCGGCGGCGTAAACCAAAACCCTCTCTGCCCTGACCCAGATCTTGTTTCCAATCAGTGACTTTTCCCTCTCCCAAGGCAGAATCAAAAATTTTTTTCTGTTAACATTATATTTTGTTCTTATCATTTCAGTTGACCTGGACCCATGGCTCTCATCTATCTCGTCACCATACTCTTTGCCTGGGTCCTGTGAGCTTATCTCCTGGGAGACTAGCTATCAGGATGAGGCATTCCGGGATGGGCCAGGTCAACTGCAAGAACTGTGATGTTAGTTTTGCTAATTTTGTTCATTATTTCAGTTGCCACTTCTGTTTTCTGGACTCTGTTAAAGAAACTTTCAGTCACATTAACATCAATCCCAGCAAGAGACCGAGAAGTCTTGTTTGGAATACCATCGACAGACGAAGACAATTACGTTGAAATGATTCCTCCTCCACGAACTCAAGACTCCTCGAGTGAGCCTTCTCACGATGAAGAAGAAGAGAACATTGTTTACTGTTCCCTTTTTGAGTGTTCCGTTAATCTAGTTGTCTCCCTCCTTCATTTTCTTTTGGTGTAAAAAAGGGGGAGATGTTGCGGTGTGACCACTTTTCTGTTCATAGTTTAGTTTATTATTCAAGTTATAATTCTAATGTTAAGATTGGCATGTTCTGTTCCCTCCATGTTATGTTAAAATGGTTCTGCCTTGGGCTCCCTCCCTGCCTTCCCCCCTTCTACAGTTATGTGTCAATCCCCTGGTTGCCTAGGGAACTCCCGGCATTTTGTATCAATTATTATGTCAGTCTTTAGTCCCCTCCTTAGTTGCCATGGCTTCTTTGTAAACCCCCCATGTTTCCCCGGTGACCTCCCTGTCCATCACTCTTTGCCCACACCCCATCCCTAGAACCTTCTACCGTGGGCGGAAGGTGATTGGAGCAGGAGTTGCTGTCCCCCCGGGCAGATCCCTGCAGCCATGCTCCTTTCCTGAATAAACCCAGATACCGCTGCGGAGATCTGCCTGCCTCCTTGCCTTTCTTTGTGCCTGTGCTTCGCTGCTGCGTTTGTCTTGCCTGTCTAACAAGGTGCCGCATTCCCCGCCATGATGCGAGGGAGAGCGCCTTAGACAGCCATACGCCCCGCCCGTCTCCTGCCGGGAGCCAGAGCTGAGCTGCCACATGGCTGTCACACCGAGGCTGCTGAAGTGCCTTTCTGTGGGCTAGTTTGGGCTTAGACTTTCACGCACTGCAGCAGCTACAGTGGTCCCAAAACCAACATCTGAGGAACACCAGCCCTGGTTTCCACTTGGACATGAGTTTTGACTGAAACTCTTTGACTGCAACCATCCAGCCAATTCTTAATCTGCTGAGTGGTCCATCTGTCAAATACATGTCTTTCCAGTCTAGAGACAAGGACCATGTCAGATGCTTTTCACAAGTCCAAATATGTGAAATCAGTTGTTCGTTCCTCATCTGCGACAGTGTAATCCCATCATAGAAGGCCGGATTCATCAGGCATGATTTGCCCTTTGTGAAGCTGTATTGGCTGTCACCAGTCACCTCCTTATTTTCCATGTGCCTTAACATAGTTTCCAGGAAGATCTTCTCCATTGTCTTGGTGGGCACAGAGGTGAGAATGATTGGCCTGTAGTCTTACTCTTCTACCCCTTTTTTTTAAGTGGAGGTTACAATTCCCTTTTTTCAGTCAGTGGGAACTTCACCAGACTGCCACAACTTCTCAAATGTGGTGGATAGTGTCCTGTTTACTCAGAATGTATCTCATCACATCCCATGGACTTCTGCACTATTAGGTTACACGGACATGTGCACCTTCAGTTCCTGAGGATGGTTGCAAACCTGATCTTGTCCTACAGTGTGTGGTTTCTCTCTCAGCCTTTCCTCAGAAGAAAAATACTCCAGTCCCCTAACCATAACCCTGCAGTCTACAACTTCCTCGCAAGCTGAAATGGTTAAGTGTTGATTTCTTTGCTGAGCAGTGGTATGACATGGGAAACCAGCATGAAGCTGTATTTCCTGGATATCAGGAAAAGGTTCTTCACTCTGAGGGTGGCTGGGCACTGGAACAAGCTCCCCAGAGATGTGGTCACAGCACCAAGCCTGACAGAGTTCAGGAAGTGTTTGAACAATGCTCTCTGTCATATGGAGTGATTTTGGGGATTATCGTGCACAGAGCCAGGAGTTGGAGTCTACTTGTGGGTTCCATCCAACTCAGGATATTCTATGATCCTATGATGATCTTTGTAGTCCTTCACTGGACCCTCTCCAGTAGTTCCATGTCTTTCTTAGCCTTCTGCAATTCAAGCAGCGTAGCTGGAGAACTTGCCAGTGAGAACTGAGGCAAAAAAATTACAGGGTACCTCAGCTTTCTTCATGTCCTGGGTAACCACATCTCCTGTTTCCTTGCAGAGAGGGACCACATTTTACCATCTTGCTTTTATCACAAACATAGCTGTTGAAGAAGCTTTTCTTGTTGTCCTTGATGTCTCTGGAGATGTTCAATTCTATCAGGGCTTTAGCTTTCCTAGCCGTATCCCTGGCTTCTCAGACATTCTGTCTATATTCCTCCCAGGCTACCTGTCCTTGCTTCTGCCCTTTGGTTTATGTCTGTCTGCAAACTCCTTGTTCATCCATGCAGGCCTGGCATTTCTGCCTGACTTCCTTCTTGTTGGGATGCATGGTCCCTGAGCTTGGAGGAGGTGATCCTTGGATGTTAGTGAGTTTTCTTGGGCCTTTCTCCCAGCCAGGGCTTTGTCCCATGGCTGCTTCACCAAACTGATCCCTGAAGAGTCTGAAGTCTACCCTCCTGAAGTCCAGGGTTTGTGCTTTTTCTTAGTGCTGTCGTGGTTGGAGTGATGTCTAGAATAGCTGCGTTTCTAGCCAAGCAAAAGTGACCTGGTAGTCAAATATTACCCGTGTGCATATAATCTCTTACAACCAACATTTTTACCATTCCAGCCACCAATACTAATCATGAGTATTGTTTTAATGTTTTTGTCTCTGTACTTTTCTTATGTTTTACATCAGTTTTTTTCTATAGGTATTGCCAGGCATCTGAAGTGGTTGACTAAGACCTAAGGATTTGGAACAGTGGTGAGTCAATGAAATTCTGATCGTATTTTCTGTGTTTTCACATGATGAAGTTTTACTATTGCAGAGGAAGGATGAAAGATGTTCAGTAGTTTATACCTTTTGAATATTTTCTTCTGAGCACAAAGTTCCTGTCCAGAGCATTAAGCAGAGATTTTAAGGAGAGGAGGAGGTAGTCTCATTGGCTGCTCTTGATGAGTGAAGCCTCTCCTCATATCACCGTGACTTTGAAGAAACCTTTAAAGTAACAGTTCAACCTGTACTTTTTGAAGTGGTAACTTGACCCATTGTATTAAAATAATGATGCCTGAATTGCCTTTTCACAATAATGTAATTTTATACAATTAGTGATTCTAAAATGAGATATCATTCTAGAATTGATCATTCTAGAATATAACTCTAGAAACCTGAAGTAAGTTAATAAATTACTTGTTGAATTTAGCTTACAAGACAAATTTTTTTTCTTTAAACTGCACTCTTTGTTTGTAGTTTTTAACTCCACCTCTGCAAGCTGTGGAATCCTTTGTAAAGTTAAATTATTTTCCTGATCTCCTATGCTTATTGCTGATTTTTTGCATTGTGTGTGCCAAATATGTATCATTTTGACTAGAGAAGAGTGCAAGAAGGATCTAAGGAAGAACTTAAAAAATATAAAATACTTTAAAAAGTGAGTTTTGTAATCTTTTTATAAATATATTATTTGCATTTCCCTGTCTGTAGGTGTAGGCTGTCAAAGAGAGCCTTACAAATGTGCCGATAAAATCAGTGTTACTTGTACTTAACAATTATATAGTAGAAGAGAATCACAGAAACATTCAGATTGGGAAAGACCTCCAGGATCATTGAGTCCAACCTTTGACCAAACACCACTATATCAGCTAAGGACATGAAGCGCCACATGCAGTTGTTTCATGAACACTTGCAGGGATGGTGACTACCACATCCCCTGGAACCCATTCTAATGCTTAACCACCTTTTAAGTAAAAAAATCCTTCCTGATGTCCAACCTGAACCTTCCCTTGGTGTAGTTTGAAGCCATTTCGTCTTGTCCTGTTGCTGGCTGCCTGGAAAAAGAGACCAGTGGAAGAAGAGTAAAATAATACTTCCAAAAGGCAACTGCATTTTCTTACCAAGAGACAGTTATTTGGAATAATGTAATGTTTCTAGTTCTCTGGTTTCCATGGCAGAGCCAATTTATGTGAAATATTTCATATTTAAGGGATTTTGTTTGATTTCAGTGCTGTTTGCAGCAAATGTTTAGAACCCATGTATTTCGTTCCATGTGCTGTTGACTTTGGTGACCAATGCACTGGGAAGCCTTTGCCTTGGCTTTTTTGTTTTTTGCTGTAATGGCCTCTGAAAAGTATGTTTGCTCTTCATTTCAAAAATTAGCATTTAATTACAACTTAGAAGGCATCTATCAGTTTAGAATATTTGCATTCATGTGGGTCTATATTTACTATGTCCTCTTTATTTCTGGTAGCATGTAACTAGAAAAAATAGATGAGTGAATTTAAAGTTTGTCAGTTAGTTCTGGATAGTTCTTCTTTGCCTACATTTCAATCTGCCCTTTGCTCCCATCCTCCACTGCCTGACAATTACCAGGACTAAACTGTTGTATCCATGTAATCATCAGTGCGCAGATGGAATGAAAGCATTATAGACAGTTCATATATCTATATTCAACAAAAAATACAGATATTCTTTTCTCCAAGTTTGACGCTGTTTTAGAACGTGATGCTTAAGAATTGAAGTGACTCTTATTAAATTCTCTGGAATTGCTTTTTGGGTAGTGTTACAGGTAATATAACTTACTTTATAATGGTGTGCCTCAGACCAGCTGAGGCGGAAGTCCTATGACACTTAACAACAGAACAGAAACACAGCATGTGCATTAATAATCAAACTTAAAAAACAACTTGAGCGACTGTTAGCAGCAGCAGGTGGGAAACCAGTGTACAGGGTTAAGTGTAGTGGTGATGACAAAACTGCACAACTGATAAGATTAACTGTGAGGATCTAATATGTTTAAATGAAAATTGGAATGATAACTTCCCTTCATAACAAAATATGTAAATAATGTCTCTCTCGTGAACACAGCAAAATCAAGTTGTCCGCATTTTATTCAAAGGCATTGCATAATTTGTCTTGGGGAAAGATTTGAAAATAGCTAAGCACTTATTTGCATAAAAATCTTCAGTTGTAGCAAAATAATTAATAAGATTGTAATTGGAAGCACTAAATAAACTAAGATAAAACTCTAAAGGAGTAAATTACCTTCTGCTAATCTCTTATTAAATTCTTTGGTATTTTGCTTACTCTTTTGAGCATTCACATAGTTCTTCACTTGTGTGTGCTCCTTTTGTTGAAATATAAGTGAGATAGAAGCTTATTAATGCCTTTTCTAATAAACATAATGGTTAGACTCCGTAACTATATTAGGCAAGAAAGCACCAGTTATTTTTGGTTTTCGTATAATATTAGCCAAAAAGTGATTGCTTAGTGCAGGGGTGCTAAGATCCTTCCAGGACCTCACATCACAGCTGATGGTAATCCACACTCCAGTGAGATGACTCAGCAAAAGCAGATTTTTCCTGTGTGCTGAGTCTAGTTTAGACAGCGTGCAAAACTTCAGATAAGATAACAATAAACAAAAAGCTAAAGACCAAAAATGTCCTGTGTGTCTCTTTTTCCTAGCACAAAACTATCACAAAAAAGTTTCCCCCCTCTGATGAACCCCTTGTAGAGCCCAACAATAAAAAACAAACACCCATAATCTAAAAGTACTGATTCCAAATTGCACCTCACTTCTATTTAATAGAAACAAAAATAAAATTGGAAATTTTTTTCAATTTTCTTTCATTTTGTCTGTCATTAGAGGGAATAAAGGACATGCTAGTGAGTCAGAAAAATATTATGTTTTCAAGTTCTTCGGAAGGCCCTGGGAACTTTCAGGTGGTGTAAACCACTTTGAACTAATAATTTACTTATGGATTAGCAAATGCAGTGGTTCATTTTCGTGTTATTATTAATGGAACCTAGTACAGTTCTTGACATGGAGATATTATACCACAAGCAGTGAGTAAATAGCAATTGCTGCTACAGGAGGAGGTGTGATGTAGTGCATAGAGCTGCCTCTCCCAACTCCTGCATTTGACTTCTGCCTCTGTTATTAACCTGCTAAGTGATATTAGGAAAGGTAATGAATTTCTTACTTCTCTTGTCAACTTAGATTGCAAAACCTTTTGTCCACATATTGAGCCTCTGTCCTTGTCACTGTGTTGTCCTATGGAGTCCTTAATTTGCTATAGTATTACAATTTTTTCTCTCAGAGTTTCCCATTAGCTCTCAGAAACTCACTGTATTATGTGGAATCCTGAAAACACTTGAATATTTCTTCTGCAAGAAGAAAACTAGTAATGTTTTCCAGAGCATGGTTTAATATTGCATCTGGTCTTGTGCAACTCAGGCTGATGCCAAAAGGGATACTTCAGCCTTTTCTTTCCCTCTCTTGCATCAGCCCCCAGTCCCAAGGTGAGTTCAAGGTAAGCAGCTGATTCAGGAAAAAAACCCCTAACTGCCAATGAAGGAAAACTAAATCAGGAAACTGTGCTGGCCTGGCTTGTCCTGTGGATGAGAAATTACTAGATGCAACAAAAGGGACAAAGACACAATAAGCAGCTGGAAGTAGGTGGGAAGAGTGATGCTGTTTCTTTCAGCAACAGGTAATAAATATACCAGATGAGACATAGCATGGAAACCTAGGCTTATTAAGAGCTGCATTTTACAGCTCTTACAAGAGCTGTATTTTGAACTCAACAGAAGAGTGTCTTGCAATGGTTGTGACAGCCCAGCTACAGTTCTGATGATGTTAATTGTTGATACTAGGTGTCCCTCACTGGGTGTATTTTTTTCTAATACAACTTTCTAATTGTTTTTTTTTTTTCCTGAAGTAGCAGTTATCTTTGTTATCTGCATTACAATTTCAAGGCGTATTTCTGATGCCTAAATATAACCTTTTATTTTAATTTCAACTGAAGTCAACCTAGCAAATTGGATGACGGGAGCTGCTGTTGATGTGATAGTTTCTACAGACCGTATATTCATAATTTCTCCTTTAAAGTCTGTCAAGAAACTTGATTTGTCCTTGAAAATTACTTGTGTAATTGGAGTTGACTCTTTGAGGGGCATTTTTCACTCACTGCCCTTTCTCTTAAAAATGTATATAACAGATTAGATTGGTTTCTTTGATCTTGCTTTCTTTGTGAGCCTCATGTAATACGATCTTGTCTTGAAGGACCTGTCTTCACCATAAGTTTCCATAAAACAAAAAAAGGGATGAGCAGGACTGAGGAAGAGAGACATGAAATATTAATATTATTTTGGAAAACATAGTGACTAACTAAGTGAGGAGCCTTTACACATGCTTGTGAGGACAGGGATGTTTCCCATCAGTTGCACTCATGGGCGAGGTTGCTGAGTGAATTCAGCTAAGCAGTAGGAACAATTCAGCAGCAGAAAAAGCAAGTGTGCCTCTGAGAATGCTGCAGCCCAACAGAGACCCTGGCTCTCAAGCATCTGTGAGACTGACCTAGCCAATGATGTTACTGAAATTTCACATCTGTTATTTCTTACTGCCCACTTCTTTGGCAACAGCCAATCTTCATTTTTTCCATTATAGGCAGCTGCTGGAACTAGAACGAGCTTAAGCTTATTTTCAGATGTGCTAAATAGACTACATTTTACCTTTCTTCCTTCCCCCCCCTCTTTCTTCCGCCACATACTGCAGCATACTGACTTGTTTCCAAAGAGCAGGATCTGTGAGTTGCATGCTCAACATGTGTCTGGAGATAAGCAGATGTGTTATCCTTGTGCATGCAAATAATTCTTTTAAAAACAGGGCCATCATGATGTCTGGGAAAAGAGATATTCTTGAAGAGAAACTGTCAGTGAAATCTATATCAATTGCGACAGAACTCACCAACAGTTTCATTGAAACCTGCTTTCAACCCTGGATGACTAGACTTACTTTATGAAGAAAATGCACAGAGCTCAATGGTGGAGTCAAGTACTTTATTACCAACTAGAACTGAGCTGCTTGAAATAATGAATTCCTTTTGCATTTCTTGAGGCTGTCTTACCATTTTTCTTCAATGTCCCACAGAGGAATTCTCTTACATCCTTCTGGCCTTTCTTGCTTTAAACTATTGGAGCTGTTTGATTACTTCCCAAAGCAATTAAATGGAGGAAGGTATTACAGCCTGTAAGCAAGCTGGAAAATAACCTGTTGCCGGCTGTTCAAATTCCTGCATCTAAAATTGCGTAATTGGAGTGTAAGAATACAATATATTTTTCCCCAATAATTTATGGAGGCAGACCATGGAAAAAGCATTCAATGACAGTTACAAACTGAGAACTGGCCAGCCTGATGAGCAAAGGTTGCTGGCTGAACTTGTTACAAATAGCAGGGAACCACCAGAATTCCTTCACTGATTTTTAAATCAGCGTAAGATAATAGATGTGACTTAATTGAGGAAGTATACTAATGTATGTAGTACGGTATCCCTGACAGTTGGGTGCTGCGGTCTGATCATGTTGCTGCAGTTTTGCATAGGGATAGTGCTTCCCTCAGAGCACTAGTCACAGATCCCTGCTAGATAGTGCAGAAGGACTTGAGACAAGGGCTGTATTATAGTGAGAGAACATTACCAACTTTCAGTGCCATGTGGTGGATGGGAGGAATGGATGGGAGGAGGTGAGGTAACATACCTGACCCAAAGGTGGGTCAATCTTATGCTATATATGCCTCCTAAAATACTTCAATATGCCCATGAAAAATGCCTTTAAAATAAGTATTTTATTGTTTCTAAATATTAAATGTTACTCTGATGAAATACAGTTTAAAAGCCTGATAAAATTCTATATTGCTGTAATTAAAAAAAAAACTGCTCTACCAAATGTAGGCTGATTATTTTCTTTGGTTTTGTGCTTTTTATATCTCTTTAAATCTGTTTTTTTCCCTAAAACAAAACAGTTTTGTCTGCTTGTAGAAGGTTGCCATTGTCCTTTACCAGATTGTTTTCTAATCCACTTCTTATACAAATCATGCAGGAAGATAAATATTTTCCTAAAGATTCTTTTGGGGGTAAAATTTAGTGCAGTAGACAGTGAAAAAAATTTATAATCTCTAAAGATTTATGGATTTTATTAAATGAGGGAAAAATCTTTCCCTGCAGATAATTTTTTTTCATGCATTGGAAAAGTTTAATCTGAGAAGAACAAAAAAAATTCTATATTAGGGAGCTTGAAAACATCCATTGAAGTCCAACTAGTTTTCCAGATTGTGTTGAGCATGAAATTGGCTACTGTTGCTCATATTTCTTCCCGAAACTGTCAAATCCATTAGATGTATGATAATAAAATACTCTTGCATGGGTGTATGTAAAGACAACATTATATTTAGTGCAATTAAAGCATTTTTTAAAGTCTGCCTCCCCGGCATTCTCATGGATAGTTATCAAGTTCTTTTTATTTGTTGCTGTATTTTTTTTAATGATTGTTTTCCTGGCAGCTGGAGCAACTCTACCTCAGAGTTAATACTAGCATACTAAGGCTGTGTCATGTAGAGGGCATGCTGCTTTGTCTGCGTGTTAAGTAATCTAAGTGAATCAAAAGCAGGTGGACCAGATGCCACGACTCTCACTTGGGAAACCTTTATCCCATTTATTTTTATTTCTTTTAATCACTAATCTATGCGTATAGTTCCTTCTTTTGAAAGGAAATGCATGAACAATAATAGCACACTAATCTGTGCTGCATTTCAGCAAGTTATTGCAAAAATTCATCACTTCTGTTTTAGGATGGTGCTCAACTAACAGTGATAAAATAGGAATTAGGATTAGCTGTGCAAAATCATATTTTTTAGTATGTTTTATGACAGTCTGAAAGACTGCTATGTTCTTTTTTCCAAATGTGTCCGGAGGCACAGCTCAAAACATTAAAAAAATCAAAACCTATGGAAAGGCTATCAGAAGTTTTGTGTGTTTCCAGGTATTTGAGTATCCTTAGAAGTAATCTGGTTACGTTGGCACACTTTTAATAATTTTACCTATTAAAGCATCAAATATCTACGTAACCTGAGCAACTTTCTAATGTTGCCTCAGTTCAGTTCAAAATGACCAAATTATTATATGTTTGAAGTGTATTGCAATCATCAGAGAAAAGAAATTGTTTCTTGGCTGAAGTTGTGGAATGTAGTAATTGCCTGTAGTTGTCATGATCTAAGGAGGCACGCATAAAGTGGGGGGGAAAAGGGTTTTCAAATACATAGATCTTCTATAATACTCTGGAAAATATACGCATGGAAATAATAAGCGTGGAAAAGCGAGAAGTTTTGCATGCACTTCTGAGTATCAAGTCTCAACTCCTCTGTTAAAAGGATTTCTGTTTTTAAAAGTAGACTTTGTGGAGTTTCACAAAGGTTGATGAAAATTAGAGAAGCATATTAAGAAAGGGATGAAGAGCAAGCAAAAGAGTTAAAAAAAATGAAAGCCAGTGGCTAGAGAGCAAGGACACAAAGGTTGAAAGCTTAATTCCCTGTCTCCCACGAAGTGAATAACAGTTGTTCTTCCTACACCCCAAGATGGGAGCTAGTAAACTTTCAGGTGTCCAAGTGTGAGGTGTCTAAAGTGTTAGACTGTTGCAGGAGCTTCTGAGGAATAGTGATGGTGTCACTTCAATTCAGTGTTGTGCCCAGCTGCTTTGGGGCTTAATACTAGGGTGGAAAGTATAGCAGAGAGCACAAAACAAATACACTTCTGAGAAGGGTTTTGTTAAATCATTTTAAAACTAGACTGTAGAAAGGACAAGAAATAAGCTTTATTACTCTGGTACACTGCAAGAAAACCACAGGGCTCACTTGCTTTCTCAGAGTGTAAGATGTTTGTGCTTAGACATCTGCAAAACTTACGACAGAGTTTTCATTCCTTTTCTTCTGTAGGCTAATGATACTGAGTATGTTACAGCTCCTGCTCTGCAAGTTCCATTTTCACTTCTTCTTACGGGAAAAAAGAAGTTATTTCTACTTGAAATACACTGAAGTGTTTTGCATAAGTAAAGAGTTCATTTTCTTCAGCTGTTGCATTACTTCCCTTTTGAAAAAATATTTTGAATCTAAACAAGGACTTTGGTTCCATTCTTTTCCTTCTTATTATAGACTAACCAAAAATTGTCAGCTCCATAATAGATCATACAAAAATTCTGTTTACTCTTTGAATGAGTTCTTCAATCCATCTTTGCCATGGATATAGACATCCCTTTCACTAACTTTGTTGCATTTAATGACTAGAGAAATGGGGCAGCCTTTGTCCCCATTTGTGACTGCTGTTGTGACAGAGCAGCTAATCAGTACATTGAGCTCAGCCCACTTGCTGAGGCCATCAACTTCATCTGGGGCTTGTTCTTGTTCTCACAGTTTAGTGACCAAATTTTGGTGAGAGCCTTGAGTAAGATGCAGTCCATTTGTTCTGCTAAGAGCCCAGCTGTGGATATATAAAATCCCGTTTCCCTATTGCTCCTTGCAACAACAGGTTTAATTGTTACGGGCTCGTAGGAACCAATTAGATTAACAGATGTTAAAGGGAGCCAGTTTCAGGTCTTGGTGGGAAACAGTAATTTGAGAAGCCTTGTGTAAGGGCTTGCTAACACCTAGGTGATGAGTGTCTGGGTTTGAGGCTTTGGGTGCCATGAAAACTGCATCACTTTTCTCCTGTTTGCTGAGGCCAGATGGGAATGTTTTTAAGAATAGCAGCCAGAGCACATTCTTACTTATTTTAGCAAATGACAGCATGTTCTAGAAGCTCATCATTGATTTTGTTGCAAATTTCCCATACTGCATTAAGCTCTGTTGACCCCTTATGTTCGTGCTTGCTTGAATGTGTCTTGTGGAGAGAGTTTATTTTGGGGTCTTTTTGGTTTTTAGTTAAAATATGAAATATCATAACAATTCGATGTGACAGAGATCTGTTAGTTCATCTGCTTAATCCGTTGTGGAATCAGAATTGCTTCCTGCTGGGTGCAACCTGAGAGAAAGTTTTACATGTTGGAAATGAGGGCAGAAGAAGTTTTTTTTTTCTTGTTCCTCTACTGCCTTAAGTTGTTTTGGTCAGTGCTGCAATAGCAGAATCTGCTCGCAGCAATGGCTCAGATTTACAGATGTTTATGTAGATATTGAAAGGCAATTTGTTTATGGCTTTTCAAAAACTTAGTGCGAGTTTCAAGGCTTTTCAGAGAAGATGAATTTTAAAATATAAAACTATGTCTTCACATGTTTTCTCAGTCACCTTCTGATTTATAAAGTGTTGATTCTTACATGCCCACTTGTACCTTGAATAACATTTGAATGATTTTGAAATCATAGAACAGAATAAGAGCTTTTAGCAACCAAGGCCCAGTCAATGTTGTTTACTTACTGATACTACTCATTAATTTTACTTGGTTGGTAGTGGAAAAAATAACCCAACCATAGGATTTAACATCATCTATGCCCCTGCAGTTTTGGGCTTGTTCCATCCTATACATGGGTGGAATGGCATACGATTGCTATCAAAAGCTGTCCAATAAATACTTGTTATTCTCTGTGAGGAAAAAAATGAAAGTTCTTTCAATTTCTGAAATTTTTACACAGCAAAGGAGATACATTGGAATTCCTGTATGTGGATCTTGTTGTGCATTCGCTCAGAAATTACCAGTTGCAGATGAAAAGCACTTTTAAAACTATGTCTTGATTTTGTATCACCAAAGTTTGATACAAAATAGTCTGGCATGTGACCAGGGGTGTCGCCTGCATGCTTAATGTCTTGATGCATATATGTAAACTGACAGATTCCTCTTTCTCACCGTGGTAATGAAATTGTAAAATGTAATTATGGGCACCATGGTTGAGGCTCCTAAATGTGTGACTCAAGGAAAACACTAGATATGACTCATGATAAAATCACAAGAGTTGGAAATCATTTGAGCTCACTTGGTTTCGATAGGTATCAGCTATAGTTGCACATTTCTTTACAGGATCATGCTTGTAGGTTCAGCTAGCAGCATATTTTTGTGGTATTATCCATGCTAATAAAAAAGAAATTAATAACACTGGGAACTGTGCAGTGGTATTTTGAGGATGGAACTTTGTTTTCTGTGCCAGCTGATGAAATAATAAGTATTGATTTAAGTAATTATACCCAATGCTTCACAAAGGGACTATATAAGTTTGACTTCATATTCGCAAAACATAATATATTAAATAATGTGACACAGAACTTTACAGTGTGATTCATTGGAAGCTAATGTAATATAAAACGTAATGTATTTAATAACAGGATCACGTTCCAAAATAGGTCCATAAAGCTGGACTTTCGATATTCCTATGAATATTTACAATCTTACCCAACAGAAACAGGAGTCAGAATAGCAGACTCTTGGGTGAAGAGAAAGTGAGACCATTTTCCACTTGAATTTAATCTATAGTTCTGTATTCTCAGCTGTTTGTGTATTAGTCCCATTTACTAACTGGCAAAGAGTGCAGTGATGCAGTGTCTATTGTATAGGTCCATCAATTTGCAGCATGCCTAAATCAGTGAGAATTATATGAAGTTATGTATTTTGTCAGATTTTCCAACCAGGGTGGCCTAATCCACCCAATTTTTTTATACATTTTTAAAATGTTGGTGATGTTAAAACTTGGAATAGTCAACACAACTGTAAGAGTCATTGTATGATCCACCTGAGTTTAATCCTTGAAGTGAGAAACAGCTGTGGCTTTTTCAAGAGCTATTCATGCGCTGTTTGTGTGCATGCAGTTATGTTTGAACAGGGAAGGGTGTATCTGTATCTGTAGTGACACGGGTACACGTCTGCCCAGTGTTCTCTGAAGGTATGCGTGAAACTCCAGTTGGCTTCAGTGAGAGCTACTACACCTTTAGTAGTGAAGTATGTGTTGAAACACACCTCATGCTAAAACAGTCCTCTAGAACTTCACAGAATTTGGCATGCTATTTGAAAAATCCTGCAAAAGGTTGTTCCTAGAACACTATTAAGTAGCTTTAGTTCTTCTACCTCATTATATTTGAGACTTTTTTTTCACTTTGGGAGTCCATAAATCAGAAGGTTAAAAGATGCTCAGAGAGAAATTTTGCAGATAATAGCCATGGATATTTCAGAAGTCTTTGAGAAGAGGAGAGCAAGAGATAGAGAACAGTATATAAAACACTGGACCTTTTGTCATTATACTAATTATTTTTGGAACAAAATCAGTGTTCGTCTTTGGGACATGAGTGTATTAAGATGGAAAAATCCATTGAATCTTTTGTGAATGGCTCATACTCTCCTGCTTTTTAATTTATAAATAGTTTACAACTCACAGCTTAATTTGTTTAAATTCTTTGATTTGAGGATCAAGAAAAAGATATTCAGACTGAACTCTGTCTCTCAGGGCACTAACAGTCTGATATTTCTATGATACAGTTTAGAACAAAGTCTGTTGAGTAAAACTTGTATCATTTGATATAAATTTATTATAAAAAAATAGATGGTTTTGCCATGGAAAAGTTATTTTAAAAGTGGTGGAATGAAGGGGTTTGCTGACGTGTGATGAAGTACATACTGCAGTAAGGAACATATTATTTTAATTAAATGAATGGACAAGTCTTTGTGATCTTACTATTCTGATCAGCTCTTGATAAAGATCTAGACGGAGTTTTCCAGTTGCTAAAGCATTTTGCTGACTTGTGCACGATGGCTAACACAATAAGGGTTGACAGCAGCTATACTGATTAACATTCTGGCTTTATAATTTTCGTAAAATAAGAGGCATTGTCCCAGATCATTATTACTACCTTTAGTTCTTAAATGTTAGCATTAGTGTTACTTATTGCTGGATAGTAGTTACATCTGTTAGTTATAGCTGAACAGAATTACCTCCTTGCTCCTTTTGAAAGGTAAATTAAACTGTGCCCCTTTGTTTCAGGGCAGAGCTCCGCTTTTGGTACAGAGCAATTCTTGGTAGGTGAATTGTCCTTTCTAAAGTAGAAAAGACTAAGGGGAGCTATAGTTTTGCAGAAGGAGAAAAGAAAATCTTGAGATGCTAAATCACGCAGACATTTGGTAAGTTGTATGCCTTATATTGATTATTAGTGAATCAAGAGCAGATTCAAGTCCTTTCTTTGCTAAGTGGAAAGCTTTCCTACAGCTATATTCAGAGAAGAGCATTCCATACTGCTTAACTTCTGCTTCTTTTTAGCCATTGTAGGAATACACTCCAGAGTTTGCAGTGTTGTAGAAACTATAAATTATGTAGCTTCTGTCACTGCAGTATTCTAGCACAGTATTTTGTTTACCCATAGCCACCACCTTTGAAATGCAGAGTTGCTTCATACAGTTCTTTGTTGTTCTAAGCTGACATTTACATTTTATAAAAACAATTCGTATTCAAGCAACGATTTTAGGCCTGAGAGACAATTTGTAATTCTTTATCTAAAGAGAGGGTGCTACTGTACCTTTAGTGAGAGCACCCATTTTGGTTGTGGTGATGTACGACTGAAGTGGGGACAGTGAAGTTTGATCTGTAAGTTTTAAGATGTTCTTCCTGAAAGTGAGTGATGGTTTTGTTTTTTTCTTATCCCAGGATTAATAAGAAAACACTAGTTCTTTACAGAGTTTGATGTTCTCATATTCAAAGTCTTACTGCTATTCTCCTCACATTTTCAAGATGACTTTTAGCTCAGAAAGGGAAAGAAAATAGAAATGCAGAGCAGATGGGAGCCTGATAGATAAGCTCCTATAGCAGCAGTTTCAATGTTGGTCAATAACAAGTATATACTATGCTTGTTTGGAAAAGGATATTGAGCCAAGACTGTTTTGAAATGTGCTTTTATCAAATCTCTTTCTAACTTAGTGTTATCCAGAATAGTTTGCAATTGTTTCAACTTGCCATTTACCAGCTGATGCTGCCTGATAACAAAGTGATGAAGAATTTTCTCTGATCTTTCTTAAAACCTGAAACTTTATGATGTTAGTATTTTTCACAGGTCTGTATTACAGACTTTGACAAGAATGAAATTGTTAGCACAAACTAGAGAGATTAGTTTGCTCTGAAACAGCAAGCAAAGCTGGACACAGTTCATCAAGAAGTCCTGAGTTGTGTCCTTGTTCACTCATACTAGGTAAAGATTTTGAGTCTTATCTGTGTTTGATGTAATTAACTCTTGTGTTGAAGGAGAGTTTGAATGATTTCTCTTCCCCATATAGACTATGTCTTTTAGCTGTAGTGCATAAGTGGTCCTTTGTTTGCCTTGCTTTGTTTTACATACTTTTTGATAGGGTGTTGGTTTGGGGGCATTTTTTTTCTCCCAGTGTAGAATAAAAAAAAATTCCAGGAAGGGACAATAACTGTCTAACAGACAAAAATTGCATATTAATGCTAAAAATCACTAAAATACTTTGAAAAAACCTTCTTACTGTGTTGGTTAGAAAACTGGGTCATCTGTATGTTTCATTACTGTGGTTTGATTTATATTGTCTAATTGCAGCTAGATTTTTTGGGGCTTTAGAAATGTTCACTCCATTAGGAAAAGCGGTACTTCTTTGTTTAAAGAAAAATTGCTGGCAGGAGGTAAGAAAATCTGTAAATACACACACCTGTTTTGTATGTGTACATATTTGCAAAATTTTCACTGAAATATAAGTGCCTCTTTCATCATAATCAGAGGCTGTTGTGGGTTGCTGGCTGAAAACAGTTTGAGTCCTTGAATAAGATACAGCATACACTGAAGCTGGATTCCTCAGTATAGTCTCTTTTGTTTGGTTTTATTTTAATTTTTTTCTAAGAAAGAGTGGCTGCACATTAATTCTTCAATAGGAGTGGGAAAATATTTGATAAATTTGATAAAGGCACTTGGCAGGGATTCATTTTATAACAAAACATGGCTTGAAAGTTTGGGGCAGTGAATCATATCTTGGTTTCTCTTTTTTGTTTAAATAACTTATTTGGAAAACAAGCTAGATGAGTTTGCTTGAGGGCAGTGTAGGATAGGGTGGACAGAAAAATTTTGTCCAAGTTTATGCTGGAATTTTCATTGGATTTTAGTGTGTTGAGTTTGTATCTCATTTATGGTGTCAGACTTTATGGATAATGTCTCCTCAGAGGTGATGGGCATCAATGTCAGACCAACCCCTTAGCTTCTGTTTTGGTGTGCTGATAACATATGAACAGCATGTGAATGAGGCAATGCAGTGGCTTGACCAGTGCTGCTGAGCATCAGGGACTGTCTCTGGTATATGAAAGTGGTGATGTATGATCTGGGATCTTCTGCAGCACTTTTATTTCATATGCTGTTGTTGTGCATATTTATGTTAGGCCAGCAAATCTGTTTTGTGGTGTACAGTTCCTCTGCAGAAATCAGAAGTAAAATTGTGAGAAGAGAGAGATTTTTACATCATCTTATTTCTGTAAACTTCCTGGTTGATTGTATTAATTTTGGAGGAGACATCTGGAAATCTGGCTCCAAATATGTTAAAACTCAGCCGGCAGCTATTAGTAAACATACAGAAGAACATCTGCAGCAGCTGCAGCACGACTTTCTATGCCTCTCCTCACGACCTAGCTTCAATGACAACTTCTCTTACGATCTATCTATTAAGACTTTGATGTAGAAGTGAAGAGAAGCAGATGTAAGATGTGATCCCTCTGAGTTACTAGTGGGTATTATAAAACAACAGAGATGGAAGTGGCTTAGCAGCTGTTTCTAGTTAGCCATGACTTCTTGTGTAACTTGGTGGTGATGCTTTAAGCCAGGGATAGAAGAGTATGGATTTCTCTTCCACTAATGCAATGTAAATATTTGCACAGAAGAAAAACAATTACGCAGAGCATTATTCAGTAAGGTTGTGAGTCCCAAACATAGAATCATAGTGATTATCTTTGTTTAAAAAAAATGGAAAATTTTGTAAGGCTAGATGATTACATATGCTATCTCCATGATAATTTTCAGGCCATTAATATCTTTATATTCTAGTATTTCATTCACTTGAATGCTTTCTGTTTTCACCACGCATTCTCCCGTTTTCACATAAGGCATAACATGTTTCCTCAATTTGTCTTATTTACCTCATTAGTTTGTCATAATTTTCCTTTGTTCTTCCAATGCCAGCCAAAATGGAGACATTTGCTTCTTTATTTGTAGTTAAATGTTATGAATCTCAACAGTGGCAGGGAAGAACAACCAACAGGACAGGCAGGCTGAGTGACAGGGTGAGCTTCTGCAACTGCTCCAGTCTGACAGCATTCAGGCAGTGAATTTTGCAAAAGGTCAGGTCTGCCAGTAGCAGCAGAGCTTTTGTTTGGAGGATAAGGTAGATGATTACAAAGAGCTGACACCTTTGGGTAGAGATTGCGAAAGTTTATTGCTGATTTTCTAGAAGTTAATGCAGGATCTCTTTGAAAGAGGAGATAGTGCAGTGGAAGTTTGCTTCTTCATAGAGATGTGTGGATAGTGAGACAGATGGGTATCTGTGACACAAAGCCTTAAGAGCATGGACTGGCAACACATGAAGTTCTTGCTTTGTCTTGCTACCATTGTGGTTCAGTGGTCCATTTTATGATTATACTGGTAGACCAAGGTCAAATACACCCCTACAGAAGAATATGACCTTGTTTTTTTAAGGACCTCTGAACTGGATCTGCATTATTCTGTTTTAATTATTCGTTAAAGTGTTCTCATGCTAGCTATGGAAGAAGGCAGTTTAAACCTTTGATGAGCAGGGCAAATCTCTTCCTTTTGTCAGGAAGCCCAACTTCTTGGGCTTTAAATGCCATTTTCATCAACCCGTGAAACAGCATAAGGAAAATTTAAATCGAGCTTTCATTCTTCCTACTTAAATAGAAGCTTCCTACTTAAAACAGAAATCTGACTTCAGGCATCAGCTTCTTGTGTAAGGACTTATCTTTGACTTGCAAAAGATTATCTTAAAAGATATAAAATGTTTTCCCTTGCTCTTAGGATAATAACAACAGTGACAAATGGAGAGCCTGTAGATTGCACTTCATGGGGGAGAAGTGAGTGACTGGGGAGGGAGAAGTAAATACAAGTATCCTTCCTTTTTTCTTTGCCAAATGTTATATTAACTCTATTGAAAGAAGCTAGACAGAAATTGAGAAGTCCTAATTAAAATGACAATGAAACAGAACAGGAAAATCAATTCAACCCACACCTGAGAAGCTTAATTTTTTTTTTTAAGGAAGCTACCAACAGAATGAATTAATGTTGAGCTTAAAGGTCATTAAAAGGTTATTTTCAGTTAGTAAGGTGTCTTGTAGCTGAATACAATTTACCACACTAGAGAAGAATTTTTTTTCCAACTGTTGTACATATTTTTCATATGTGATTTTCTTTTAACTCTATGAGATTAGAGAGTATATTTTCTCTGTATGTTCTAATGTATGTAATGCAGTACTCCTGGAATTGGATACATTTTGAATTTTCAGACTTGTTTCAAACATTTGTCAGCTCTAGCTGATGGCTGCAGTTGAAGAATAATGGATTGTTTTCAGCTTTGTGAATGGTGTTTTTCAGCAAGCGGATGTTAGAAGCATTGAAATTCAACTTGCAGAGCTCCTCATAGCAAAAAGCAGTTTTTTCTCTCAAAAGGGTTGTTTGTGTTTTGGGTTTTTTTAAGTAGCCCACCCCAGTAATCTTTAATCCTGCAAGACTGGGACAATTGCTATGGACACAAAACCCAGGCACATTTGTATATTTATTATGTAAGTAAGGAGAATTAAAAAAGAAACATATTCTTATAGTCTACTCTGTGAATAATGTTTGCATTACAAAAATGAAAGTAAAGGAGGATGTTTTACTTTCTTTACTGTCAGAGGCTTCTGTTAAGGAGAATGAGGTGGCTGGCTGAGAAAATACCCCAAATAGACTGTGAAAACTTTGAGTTTCACTTAGGATCTTATTCTGTTTGGGCATGCTAATGCAATAACCTGGGACTTTGGGCATCAAATGGCAGCTTGGCCCACCTCAGAGCATTTCCCATATTGGCATTTACTGTGCACACTTCTTGCCAGTTAGCTCTACCCTACTCAAGCCCCTTTATTGCTTTCAAGGTTTCTTTGTTAATTCAATTCTTCAGCCTCTGTTACACTGCGAAAAGCCCTGAAGGGCTGAGTTTTGTCGTTTGCCTAGGTGACTAAAACAGGATTTGTGTTAGAGAGCCTTAATATGTGGCTTAAGTAAGAGAATATTCCATCAATAACTGCTTTTTACCATTTTGGTATTCTGTTTTCAATCTCCATGGCTAAATCAGTGCTAAAAGCTTTTACAAAATCTGCCTGGCCGCATAATTTATGATTAGACCTGAGGGATGAAGGCTGACTCAGCAGTGTATTTCACATAAACAAGTGTGCTTAGAGTTGTGAGTTGAAAAGGCAATTTCTCTGGCACACAGGCAATGTAGGACATTTTCAAAGCCTAGACAAACCGAGACAATGCAAAAAAAAAAAAAATCAAAGACGGGAATATTTCATGCTCTGACTTGTAATTTTAATTGTTTTGGGGTTTTTGCTGTTCTCACATGCCAAGCTAGCAGCAAAAGCTTGCTATTCTTTTACCTACATTTTGAAGATTGTGTGTAATGTGTCTAAATCCAAGTTCCTGAAAAGAAATGCTTGCTTTTGGAGTGTCTGAACTCTTTTAGGAGCATAATCTACTTTCTTCTCTCAGCAGCATGTTGAAATAAGTGGGTTAAACCCAAATACAAGTCAGATACTTCTCTGACAGGTTTGAAATCTGAAAAATGGCTGAATGTGCTCCTCCCTATAAAGTATTCTGGAGAGTGGGTTGAACAGGTTAAATGCAACTTCTTCAAGATTGGCTGTAACCTCTTACACAAGTTTCAAATCTATATTCAGTATTATTAGATTTGGTTTGTAACCTATTTTGTCAGTAATGAGTACCTAAATTTTTCCCTGTTAAGAATAGGATTACTTCTTTGTCTGATTGACCTGTACATTTCTCAAGAAAAGCATGGAACAAGGGGAGCCTTCTGCTAAACTTATGTGTCCTTCCCTCTCTGACCTCCAATTTCTTTGTTGAAATATGTTGCTCGGGAGTTTTTTCCTTAGAATTTCAATTTTTGAATCAGCCTTTGGGACATATAGTTTAGAATATGGTAGGACATCCTGACTACCCAGGAAGTATTTTCACAATAGCAAAATATTGTCTTGACAAAATGCAACTGCTAATGAGTAATTACTGCTGAAAATAAATGGCAGTTGAACTGAATAGATCATTACCATGTGGAAGTGAAACCATGTGACAAATATCTGAAATCTCTGTTTTGTCCAAATAGGCAGTGAAATATCTACATTGAAATCTTGAACTGAAGTAGTTTTTTCTCTTCCCCTTACTTCTCCATCTAACACTTTCAAGGGAATTCATTTATTTCTCAGCTCACATTAACACAATGGAATTTTAGGTTGAAAATAACTGGGAAACTTAATTCAGATGTTTCATAAATAAATTGAGTTTTGTCTCAAATAGATTTTTATTGTGTGTTTCACAACTGAGTTTATTTATAAACTTGCACAGTCTGCAGTTTAATTAAGCCTAATCTTTCCCCAGCACCCACAGGAACTGCCAGTGATACAAACATTTGGGAATTCTAATTGTATATACAGTGTTAGCTAAATCCTTTCATCTCTCTCAGAGAAATTCTTTCCTGTCTCTTATCTGGAAACCAAATTACTGAAGTTAGTATCCCCTCTTCCTGAAGGGAAAAAGGAAAATGTGATTTTTTTTTTAATACAAATTTATTAACATCCTTATTATTTGGTGGAAGCTGAGTCTTGTTGCTTTCTTTACTGTGTGTCCTTAGACATCTTACAGATGTACTTTATTTTTCTATGTGATATACACTTACAGCAGTTTTAAACTAAATATTTATTGCAGTTGGAATTTTTAAATATAAATGTTAACACTGATTATTTAAAACTCTGAGAGGACATATTTTGTGTTCAGGATTAGTATACCCAACTCACATGAACGAGTGTAAAGGTGTTTTCAATTAAGCATGTAATATTAAAAGCACAGAGCACTTGACAGTCTAGAAAGAGATGGAGTTTCTCAAAAAATATATTCCACTTTCCAGGAGCCCAGAGAAGCCTCCACCAGAGGCCTTCTGTCACTAATCCCATGTTGGGAAGGCATATCTAATGTTCTGATTTCAAAAGCATCCTGCAATAAAATCAGTATATTGAAGGTAAAAAAAAAGGCTGGAAAAAAGTAGATTGCTGGTACTAGATAAGCAAACCAACTGGAAGTTTGTTCTTTGAGAGCTCACTTGGACAGTGTGTGCATATTTAGTTTTTTTAATGTGCATGTGTAGTTGTAGTTCTCTTAAGCTCCCATGAGGAAATGAGCTCTGAGACAGAACTTGGAGGATAGTCATGGTAGATGATGTCAGGAAGAGAGCTCGGCCAAAAAAGCCCTGAATGCAGCACAAGAATGTGATGCAATAATCTTTGATTCTTGCTGCAGACTGCTCGGTGTGTGGTGGGGTTTTTGTTGCTTTTCCCTTTTTTTCCCAAGTGCACAAGTCTAACCTGTCAGCTGGTGTGATGAATGATGCTGGTCTGTAGCTGGAGAGCGATGTGGCAAGCCCTTCCCCGCTTCAGGACACTTCATGCTGCAGATCTGTGATGCAGACCCAGCTCTGTCCAGAGGGCTGTGGGACAGGGAGAGGCCACAGCCAGATTTGTCTGTCTGTGCAATAAGGATTGATCTGCAGGGAATCATTTGGAAAACTAAGTCGTGGATGTCTTTCTGCATGCTCAGGATAATCAGCAGCTTCACAATTACGATTAACATCCTTGCTCCTAGCTCACGGCATGAAGAGAGCTGTTCTTCCCAGGTCTCTCTGAAACTTTGGGGGGGTCTTGTCTAGCACTCTCTGACAGGTATGTGGGGGACCACAGGCTTCTTGTGTGACTCATGCTGGTCACAGCAGCCCACCTGCTCAGTGTCAGAGCCAAAGGCTGGGCTGTTCAGTGCAGGGGCAGAAGTGCTGCTCCTCAGGCCACTTGCTGCTCTAATTTTCAAACACAAGTGTTGCAGCTGGGAGCTGGATCACCCCATCCCTGTTTTTGAGGTGGGTTTAAGGGCTTATTTATTTATTTTAACTGCAAGGGTTGCCAGGATTTGGTGTTGTGGTGGCGTCAGCAGGCTGTTACGTATGAAGAATAGAAAGAGAACTCTCAGAACTTGTCTGGAGTGTATTGTTTGAGTATGGGTACAATTGTAATGTGGGTAAGGAGGAAGAACTTTTAATGAAAACAGAAGAACTATTTTTCTAGTTTTAATCTGGAAGTGGGTGGGCTGCCCCTGGATAAAATTGGACCAGTGTGACTGAACTACAGAAAAATAAGAGTGACTGCATAAAATTATATTGTTTTCTAACCACACAGATATGAGCTAAACAATAAAGATGAGTTCTCTGTGGGTAATATACTGCACACCAGCCAGTGAGTCACTGAAGCATTGCTAAAGTGAAATAATTCCAGCATGTGACTTGACTTGTGACTCCAAATGAAGAAATATCAGTCATTTTGACATGTTTTCTGGAAGGACATGTTTTCTTTTTCTAGGGACCCCAATTAATGGGGAGATTTAAGCAATTGTTGTGTCCCACTGTAACTTTTGTAATAACGTCCTTCAACTTGTCATGGTGAAGGCCTTTATCTGGTTTTCTCCCCTGTGCTCCCTGGGGTCTGGTTCTGCCACCTTCCTACTGCCCAATGGGGTGCTTTTCATCTTCACTGGAAGCCAGTGCAACTTGCACACTGAGAAAATGCCTGTGTGCTTCCTTCTTGGTTTTCTTCCCTACTCTTCTCTTCTGGATTAACTTTTTACTGGCTTGTCAGATTCAGTCACCTCACAGAGGGATCCAGTGGTTACTAGAATGGTAAAAGGAATGAGAAAAGTGTGTCAGGGAATGGGAGGAAAAGGATCGTGTTTGGTCTCCAAGGAGTCCCTGCTAGGCTGGCTCTGCTGTAGCATCGAATTCCACTCTCACGACGCGCGTGTGGACATTGTAAAGTCGTGATGCAGATGTAAAACAAGGGACCTTTGAGAATGCTGTCATGCAGAGTTTTTAAATGCCAGATTTGAGGGTACTTGTGCAAAATCGGTACACTTCTAGGTGCTTTTCATCTGTTACTGTTAACCACTCGCTTGCTATCCCTGAGTAAGTTCGTTGGGTTGCCTCCTGGAGAGACCTTAACTGTTTCTTCACTAGTGAGCCGTGTCTCACTGATCCAGATTCTCCATCTTCTTCCAGCTCACTTCATTACTTCAGCCCACCCAGTCTCCAGATATGGTGTGGTTATTGTTGGGTTTTTTGTGTGTGCTTGGTAGGTTGTTTTCTTGGGTTTAGTTTTTGAAGTTCTTTCACTGTTTCCTTCTTAAGCAGCCCCCCAGCATGGCCCTTTGCATAGCTCAGTCACTGGCAGGAGAAGGAAAAGCATGCTCTGAATTGAGCTTTGATTTCAGCTCTGATCTGACATGGTCCACAGCTGATTGAAATCACGTGTTGTCCCCCAGGGAGGGTGACTGCTCTGCTGGTCTCAACAGGACTCCAGCTTGGCAGAAAGGTATACAAAGTAAGGATGCAGACTATGGAGGTTTGAGTCACTGGGCAAGCCTACAAAAGGCCTCCAGCTGCCAAATCAGGGTAGATGTGCACTCCTCAGTGTAATGAACCATCTGATGGAGTAGAAGAGTTTTTCTATACTTACAAAGCTTTCTTTCTTGAAGAAAAGGTCACCAAATGCTTTTAATACTGAAAAACACATCTTCATTTTCTAGAGCATCTAAATTGTTTGGCTGAAACTTGTGCAAAAAAATTCAGCCTCAGGCAGGCATCTGGTGTGGAAAGTTTCAGCCCAAACTGCTATTTTGGCAAAGTTGTAAGCAATGAAAATATATTTTAAGAGTGGAAAGTGTTGAATAATCTTTGTACTAAGGCAGAACTTATATTTTTGTAGATAAAGGGAACCTGTCATGAAGTCTGAGCCTGAACTGCAACAACTTTCATTCCACTTTCCTGTAGAGGGATGCCCTTACCCAACTTGAAATTCTCCATCAAACAGCTGTGTCAATTGAACATTTTTCTAGCACTTACATAGTTATTTTATGCAGCCTTAGCTGTTACCAAAGGGAATATGGAGAGGCTCTGGGCTAACATAACTATAACTTGAGGAAAAAATTACCTTAGATTGTGATATCATACAAAGGCATTCTTGCAGGTTCCTGCAGCACACTGCAAATGTCAACAGGAAGACAAGCAGAAGATTCTGTTATGGGATCTAGTTTTATAATTATTTCTGGACCATTTTGAGCATATACATCACCTGGGCTGGAAATTACTGCAAACCCCCTTGGGTGTCTTGCATCTGCATCCCAGAGGAGGTGTTCAAGAAACACTGCAACTGCCCTGCACATCCTGTTTTGATTTGGTTGATTTATTGTCCTGTAATTTATAGAGTGGCCATGTGAAGGGCATGAATCTCCAGTTTGACTGATTGCACTGTAAAAGAAAGCTCTTTTCAGTTCACCCTGAAATACTTACCACATTTCTGTCCAGCCATTCAAGCTTACCCCAGCCACAGCTGTTTTCATGGCTCTTGCTGAAACTTGAAACTGGAAGAAAGGTAGAGAAAATCTTTATACAGATTTTTTTAATGGTAACCCTACACAAATTTTTTTTCTGTTCCATTATGTTTCTTATGGCTCTATTCAGTGCTGCAGTTGTTTTTACAGCTACCCATATAGGCTTCTGTTTTCTGTTTATGGTCAAAATTGTTTGTTGGACAAAACGTTAATCTGTGGTGGGTTTATGGGCTGATTGTGAACCAGAACTCTGTTTCTAGGATCCTAGCAATATCACTTCAGTTACTATCATATCTACTCTTCCGTATGAATCAAGGCTTCTTGTATCTTCCCTCCTGTCACATTTTTAAGACCTCTGGCTGTTGGTCTCTCTTGCCATCTCTGTGTATTTTGCTGAAATGTTAAGCAAGAAGCTGGATGCTTTGAAAGTGCACGTAATCACTGCTTTCTGTGTTTTGGTGGGAGTACTAACACTTTTCTGAATTAGAACATTTTAGTTTTGCTTTTGTCCTCTTGTTCTTTTGACTCCTACTCAGTTGTGACCCATTTTACATTCACTTCCTTTTCTATAGTACTGCTAGCTGTTTTTCAGTCTGTATTTATATATTTCTCTTTCTTGCTACTTGCCCTCATTAAATGTTGTCCTTTTTGATTTCATGCTAGTTTATGTTGTACTTTTAGGAAATACTTGAATTCTGCTATGTCCAGATTCCTGGATGCTTCAATTGGTTTTAAAAAATAAAACTAAAACTTCATTCACCATCCCCTTTCAGACAGGGAGAAAATTGAACAGTTTTGATGTAGGGTTTATTCTGATCCTATCTCCCTTTAAGACCCCCTTCCTACCCATCCCCGCCTCCGCTTTTTTTTTTTTTTCCATTGCCAGAAACATTCCAGATCTCTCTGTCTGCAGTTCTCTGGACATCTGAGCACATATATACATTCTTGAGATGTAGCTAAAGATTATCTGTTTCTCATGTACTATTTCTAGGTGAGAAAGCACATAGCTGTTTCAAAGTGCATCAGTATCCTATTAGGCCTTTTCCTTTTCCTCAGTTAATCTCACTCGTGTTTGTTAATTCATAGCCCTTGATATACACCAAGGCTTCAAGTTCATTGTGTTTATGATATGCAGTTACTCCAGGCAGATCCAATTACTGACTTCCATTTCAATAAATTGAATTCCTCTACATGAATGCCTCTTGGATTTCTCTACTAAAGATCGTGTCTGCATACAGTGAAAGGTTGTAAGGGTTACCTTTGATTTAATCACTTTTAGCATTCTCTATTTTTTTTTACTGTCTTTTCCAAATGCAGTTTTGGAAAACCCCTAATTGTATTTTCTGATGGTTGTTTGATGGATTTAGTGTAAACTACTGTCTGAGCTCCCAATATGCAACACAGCATAAGAATTTTTGTGACATGGGTAGTCTTCTAGTGTTAACGGCATATATGGGGAATGTGAATAAAATCTAAGTATGGGTTTTAGTTAAGAGGAAGAACAAGCAACTCTGCTTTCTGTAGAGGGCTGGTGCTCAGCCTTGTTGGGTTCAAAACATTGAAGTCAGGATGTGTCAGATACGCATTCATTCTCAACTAAGTTTCTCCATTACCTGTTTTCTTTAAGAAGCTGTTTCCCAGTGATTTCATGTTGCATGTTTATTCTTCAGAACTTTTAAAAGGTCACTCATCATTTCAAGGGCTCTCTCAGATGATTAGTAATCGGAGTCTCACTTCCTGAATGCCAGCCGATCTAAGTGAAAACATAGTAACTGAGTCACATTGTTATTTCGTTTCTAAGATTACAGTTGTAGATGTGTGTTTTGTGTCCAAAGAAGCTTTTACTCCTGTGATCAAATAGCAAGGCAAGCCTCATGGAAATTATGAGTTCATAAACTGTTGGAAATTAAATTAGAATTTTTAAATTATACTGAACATTTACAATATCCTATGAAATCTTTCTCTGCAGGAGGAAAAAAAATCTGTGCAAACTTATTTACTGTTTCAAAATCTTCACTGTAGTTGAGAAGTCTGATATGTCTATAGCCTTGGTGTTCTGTATTACTATCTTCTGGGAACTGAATTCAGACAATGTCAGAGGGATTTGTATCTTAATATTCTGGTGGGTACATGAAAGCATTTTACCAACTCAGAGTATCATAGTCTGTATTTGTTTTGTGCTTTAAGCCACAATTTCAACTAGGAGCTAAATAATATTATGCATGAATATATCTTTACATCTGCAGAATATATCTAACAACGTTTTTCGAAGTAAAACAAAATACACATCCCCATCACTCCACCTCAAAAAGCATTGCCTGAATTTTGTTGTTGGAAAAAAATGGGCCTAAATTTCTAGTTTTCATGGCAGGGAGAAAAGGTGGATGGGGTGTATTCTCCTTTTTCTCTCTGTCTAGTTTTTACAGAGCATCAGTTTGATGGCATCCATAACAGTTTATGCATATTGGAATAACAGTTTCTCCCTGCAAAACTCTGGTGGAGCATGAGTTTGAATTAATTTAGATGTGTTTTAGTATTGTCAGACTTGAAAATCTGCTTTATGCTAATGCTGATTTTATCAAGTTACATATGAATTTTTAAAAACTATGTTCTTTGTATGCTACCTCGCTTAATCAACCAAGGCATAGTATATTCTTATAATTGCATACTTTTGAAAAATGTGCAGTATCTCCAGTTTTTAACTATTAATGCAAATACAACTTATGTCTACTGAGACAAGGAGGGAAAAAAAGGCAAATTGAGGTTTTCTCTGTTAATCGTTTGCATCCTTCATTTGTCTTAAAAAGGAATTACTTATTTGTGAGTGATAAGTGTACATAAGTACATAAGTACACTGCATACAAACCTAAATGAATGCTTTTTTTCCTCTGCTGTCTTAGAAAGCAAATGAGGGAATGGACAAGTCAACATTATTTTTCTCAGTGTTGCTAGGCACTTGTTTTTTGATGGTTTCAAACAAGCTTAGGGTAATTCCGGCTTTCTGAGCAATATTAGTATTCGCTCATCATGATCTTCAGGACGTGACTCTGCAGAGTGAAGGGAAACTGCTGTTAATCTTAGCAGCTGTATAGACCTCTTGAAGGCTGTGATCCCTCATTTAGAAGACTTTCAATGGTAGCCTACCATTATGAAACTGGGTAAATTTGGACTTTGAAAATGGGATGATGAATCCATATTTAGTGTAACTCAAGATGTCTTCAGCAGCATTCTTCTGTGCATTTCTTCATAGTATTTTCAGGAGACAAAATATAATTTAAATTGCACAGAGGGATCACTGCCTGCTTGAAGACCCTTCTTGGTCTTCTCCTCCCACAGGAATAGTAATTTAAGCTTTGGGGTTTAGCATGTCATTCTGAAGAAACAGTCCATTTAAAGGTTAGACTTACTTCCATAATCTCATGTTCTTTATGGATTTAAGGGTGTTGCTTATAAGAGTTTATAGGTTTCCTGTTTCTTGTCTTAGTTGAATATAGGTTGATTTTTTTACCCTCCAGCATTATATTCTTCAATACAGAAATGTTACTGCTGTTTGATAAATATCAGTCTTTTGTATTAAACTTATTTTTACAAATTCCCCAAGAGTCTCCAAAGGTTAAACAGTGATTTACCATTCTTTTGCACACATTTAAATTATCTGCCATTCTTTTACAGCTTCTTGTAGAATTCAGTGTCACTTTTCATATGTAATCATTTAACATCTGCATTATAAGACTTCTGGTAATGTCACTTTTTGTACTGGTGAGTGTTGAAAAGAATATGTAAGGTGCAAGGACACCTTCTTGTGTCAGACCTTCCCCAGGTCAGTCCACTGTTTTTGCTCCAGTGCTGCCAAGAAGTGGTGGTGCTGCTGAGGTGGCCTGCTGGGTTTTCTTGGGGAATGGCACAGGCTCTCTGAGTTGGCTGTCAGCAGTCAGGCTCTCGGAGTATGAACAAGCTATCAGTCTCCACACAGGTACAGTGGAATGTCCAACATTCCTATTGTTCCTCTTCATATTTTAGCACACTGTTATTGTCTCAGATTACAGTAATACTGCATTGACCTTCTCTTATGCATGCAGCTTTCCTGTACAGGTTATTATAACAGCCTGTGTTTTCATTCCCATAGTGTGCTTTGTTCCACCATGCTCTTCCTCTCACCAGCTGGTTCCTATTTATTTATTTTCTTTTTAACTGCATTTGCATAAAGACATGGATGTTTTACTGTTACTTTGCTTCCTCACCAGCTTGCAACTGCTCCAGATTTATTTTTAGTATTTCACCTTATCTCTTCCTTGCATTTGTTTGTGGTTTAAGTACTTTCTGCTTATTGTTTCTTTTTATAGCTTCCTGTGAAAAAAAAAGACCAAAAAAAACCCCCAAAACAACCCTTAAACAAAACTATGAGTTTGAAAACAAGGGAGAAGATTGTTTTACTGGGTATGACTGTGACCAGCATGCTAATTTTACATTTCTGACACACACGTCTAATTTAACCTAACCTGTCATGTTTGTTTGTTTGTTTGTTTACAAACCAACCAACTAGACTATTTGTGTATGATCTTGTTGTAACAGGTCATAAAAAAGCTGAAATCTTGTTCACACAAGTTTTTTGATATTTGGGGAAAGGAGCTATGTGCATTCTTGTTCTTTCAGCATGTTTTGTTGTAGTTTCAACTGTTTTAAGCCCTCCTGAATACAAGACAGGGTTTGTGGAATACAAAGGATTTGGGTGTGCACATGCTGCAAGCAGTATTTCGCTCCAGTGCAATGCTACTGTACAATTTCTGCAGTTTTTTATTTCAGCCTGCAGTGGGGAGACAAACTACTGGGTGTATCCTAGGTAAAAGGACTAACACTCTGCTAAATGCTTTAGAATTTTTCTGATAATTTGTTAAAACACTTTTAAGTGAATACTGGTGTTCTTCTTTTGTTATTCTAGTATTTTGTAAAAGCATTGGAGAGTTCAGGACAGCTGCAAGGACTCAGAAGCCTTAAATCACACTGCCAAGGTCATGATCATGATGAGCAAATACAAATATTGCTTATAGGGCAGGAATTACCCTAAGTTTGGTTTTGAAACTATAAAAAATAAGTGTTTAGCAGCACTATACTAAGAAAGAAAAATAAAAAAGGATAACTTTGCCATCTAATATCTTCCGCTTTCTATGTTCCTTTTCCCTGAATAAGATAGCATATTTTGATTATAGTAAAAAACTAACAAAGTAGTTCTTTCCTTTCTTGGAAAAAACATGCACAGTAAACAAATGTGAATGTTCTTGAAGCCAAAGACGCATACCTTGAGCACAGAAGAACACAATTGCCACCAATTGTGGCATTTCCTGCACCTGTTTGTGTATGTCTCTTCCAGTCCAGAGGAAATGGAATTTTCTGTGAATTTTGGTGAAAGATAAGCAATTTTTCTTGTGATCTATCCAGAATTACTCAGGCAGTATCTTAAAATAATGCTGCAAAACAGGGATCACCTTCAGTGCAGATGACACCAGGAATTAAGCCAGTGGTGATGGCTTCACTATCAAAGGTGGTGCATGCTGAGTTTTTCCAAACACAAAGGTGAGCATTTGATGTGGATCTCAGCCCCACAAGGGCAGAATGTGCAAGGGCACAGATCACAAATTTTAGCTGTGAGAGGACAGCCTGCTGCGAGGAGGCTGCTGCAGCACTGCTGGCAGCTCTGACCTGGCTGTGCACATGCACCAACTGGACCATCTGCGTGAAGAGCCTCTCGCTTCTGTCTTACAACAAAGCCTTCTTTCTAGGAGAGCTACTACTAGAGGAATCTAGATTTTGCAACAGCAGTTATGACATGTCAGGCAAATTGGTATTTTCACAGCTCAATTCAGATGAGATCATTATCCAAATAGTGAGTCAGTCCAGTTAAATCTTTTGTTCTGCCTGTGCTGCAAATAGACCAGGCTGCACCAAAAAGCTTTGAGAGCTTCTTTTCTGTTACTCCTGCCATCATGACAGTTCAGGGGGAAAGTGATTAGAGAAGCAAGGACTCAAATGCTTCATTTGGGTTTTGGTTTTTACCTTGGTAAGTTCTTGTTTTACCCTAGTAAATAAGAAGAAAATGCAATGTACACCAACAAGGGTATTCTTGGAATTAATCCTATGCAGAACACCAGATAGATCTGTCTGCTCTTACTCTACATAATGAAATCAATTGTAAAAGATAAGCCATATCCAAGAGAAACAATCTCTTACTTTTTCTAAAAGTGGTATTCACTGAACACAGATTAATGAGTTTTATTTCCAGTTTCCTGTAGAATTGTATTCTCTGACATATATATAAAAAGGGGAGCCCGTTGTGCCATTTTGGCACAAGAGGTGCCAAATTGGTGATCTGCAAGTGTTGTAGGCACTGTTCATCCAACAGTGCTGGGTACCGGGTGTGCATTGAAGGTGTTTTGCTTCCTGTTTGATTTATTCAGTGGATTGTGGAATTTGTTACAGTTTATGTTTTTTCTTTAAGCCTTGAGGTGATAACTTTTGAAATTTAACTTTTATAGAAATATTTATGCTGGTTAAATAAAGTAAGAATTTTGGTGTCCTTAATCTTATATATGTTGAAATAGATAAATCTCCTGATTCAACTTTTATTCAGGAGGACTGTAAAATTATTTTGTAAGGGAAGAATGTTTCCAAGCTTTTTGTAATGTGTGTGTGTTTTTATATATATGTATATATACACAAGACAAAATTTCAGCTATGTCAGATAGCAAGATTTTACACATTGTCAGAGATCTGGAGCTCAGTAATGTGTAGCAGTAATTGGAAAACATTTCAGTACATTAGGCAGTGCCTCACTAGGAAAAAAACTCAATCCCCCCATCCCCAAGCCTGTTTTATAGATTATAATGTTGGTCTTTCTACCTGCATGTTTTTGTCCTCTCTATGTTTAAGTAGTCCATTTTTATTTATTTTCATTATTTTCTCTCCCTTGATGCTTTGGACATCTCATAACTATTTCTCAAAAGTGAGAGAACATTGGATTAAGCATCTTTTAAAAAAACAAACAAACCAAAAACCAGAGAAAATACGGGTTTTTTCAGTATGTTCTGTTTTAGGCTGAAATGGTTTTGCTTATTTGATTGCATTACCACAACTTTTAATTCTGCAATCTTAACATAACCAAAGAGAAAAAGACTAGCAAAAGGGACTGTCCTATTTGCCTGAGATAAAGGTAAATATTCAACATAAACTGGGACATTTGTCCTAGACTGGGGAGTTGTGGTACAAAATTCTGAGTAAAATTCTGATAAGCTTTGTACATGATATTAATGATTTATTCAAATCTAATTAATTTTGCCTCTGATGAAATTAGTTGGTTTTTAGGAGAGCACTTATTAGGAAAAAGAAGATAAGATTTATAATTTGCAACCATGTATTTTAAAGAACCAATTAATGCTAATAAGAATCAGTATCAACCTACAGATTGCAATGAGTGCATTGGTTTTAGAATTGGTTTTAAACAGCAACTTCCATGATGGACAGTTAATGAAATTGTTTCTTGTACTGTACTTCTAATTTTGCCATGAAAAACTTGAAATGCAGTAAGGAGATCTAATAGATAATCTTACATTTAAAGATAATTTTCAGAATTCAGTTAAATGTTTGAAACTGACAGAGCAGACAGATTTCTATAAAGGTTATGGAAGCTTTAAAAAGCTTATGCAGGGGCCTTTTTCTTAGTAATAATTACCTGCCTATTCCTTGGGACATCTTCAGATACACATTTTGATTCATTTGCATTTCCAATGGGAAAGACATAATCAAGAACTTTCTACCTTTTGGCAATGCTACAATCAGATGTTACCCTTCCAGCAGTCTTTAGACTGCATTTACTTTCAAAAGGATTAATGTCACTGAGAACTGAAAGAAGCTAACCAACCCAATACCTAAAAAGGTGGTCTGTTGTGAAGTAAGTCCACTCCCTACAATCTGATGGGGCCCCTGAATATCTGTAGCTTCATCCTCTTCAATGAGGTACATGTTTGGGAAATCATCTGCTACAGATATTAGGAGTAAGTTTATCTTCCTCTCTGAAGCACAAGTGGAGAAAGCTAGTCATGGAGCTAAGTTTGTTTCTTTACAGGTGAATTTGTTTGAAGCTGTTTTGACATGTTACTGTGGTAATTGCCTAATTCAGCAGTGGCTACTGTAGGAAAAAACCTCTGCAGTTTAATACCTAAACCTTTTCTCAGCGAGCAGAAAATCAACGTCAGTATTGGAGATGTGACCATATTCACAGTCCTCCTTTGTGGAGAGGAAAGGTACACCTGCATGTCGTGTGTCAGGGCTAGAGATTCAAAGTGACACAGGAATAGCTGAGGTTTGTGTTAGAAGGATAACAAGAAAAGTGTTTGGCACAGGGCAAGACGCTGCAGAGTATATTAAATCTCCACAGTTTTAGGGTTTCCAGTGGTAGCATTGAGGTTCAGTTCGCAGTATTGCTACAGACTTCATTACCTGAGTGAGGGAACGTCTCATCTGGGATGGTTATTTATGCTTTCTTCCCTTTTTTTGCCTATGTATTTATATGGCAGTAAGGTGGATAATCACCAGACCTATATGTATATCCCCACACAGGTCCAGTTTTAGTTTGCACATTAAGAGTTTCTGTGACACAAGCCACGTGACATCAGAAACAGAGGCATGACAGCATTTTAGGAGAAAGTGAAGCTGAGAAAGCCCTTTTCAGTTTCTACAAACATTCATTAGTTATTAATTGTATACATTTTAAGGACAGAAAAGGACTGTTAGCATTATCTAGTCTAGCAAGTCAAACTGCATTAAAAGAAGCCAGAATTTTGCGCCTGGCTCAGGTTGTAGAATTATCTTCAATCTTGGCTTTAAAATTAAATCTAGTTGCTAAAATAAATAATCTGTTTATTTTTGCTTCTTGCTCTAAAATGTGGTTTCCAGAATTTCAGCTATTGGTCTAGATGTTTCCAGGCTCTTTGCAGAGAGCTTCCATTTCAGAGATCCCAACTAAATACTGCATTCCTGTAATTACTGATGAATGAAATATGCAGTATTGAAAATATGTCATTTCAGTACTTCTCTTTGGCCACAGTCAAGAGATTAACCATTAATAATAACTATAGCTCTATACATTTAGTTGATGTGCACAGAGATATGCCAATGTCTGAGTACTTTGTCTTTTCCTGGATAAAAGGTGTTTCATGAACTCTTTTCAAGTTTACTGTTATATGTGGTGCCGAGATACTTCAGACATCCTTGCCAGTATAGAAACAGCAGCTCTGATCAGCAGCTCTGGCAGCTCTGGTCCATCACAGCCCTTTTCACTTACCTGAGACACTGCTGCTTCTCCTCAGCTCAAGTACAATGAAAAGTTACAATGAAAGTGTTCCTGTAATGTACACACAGTTTATGCATTACTGTGCAGAGGAGCTTGTCTGTATTGATTGTTTTTGAACAATGCTTCACTTTCAGTTTGAATTAAGAGGAACAAGAATGATTACATACATTTTGTGACAAGATAGGTTCTCCATCTCATCAGTCACTGCTGTCATAGCAGGTAGTTTCCTTGAGCTGTGTGTCTTGGATCCAAAGTGCAAGGATCCTGTTGTGCCAAAAGTGTGTCCTTTCCTTACTGAGGGAGTGTTACACGTCATGAACCTGGGGAGCAGTCGATACCTGCCAGGTGTCTTTCTAGCTGGCGGTGCCCTGAAAGGACTGATGTAGAAGATTGTTTGCAGTGAGTAACAGTGCAAACAACTCTGGGTCCTTCCTGCTGGGAAAGGTCAGTTCTTGGGTCTACAGCCTTAGGTCTCGTCTCAGCAGAAGAATGATCCACCCCTGACTGTTCAAATAGGCTGTAGAGAGAGCCATAACCTTTATGGTTGCTCTGCTAACAGAGCCACAGAAGTGAAAGGAGATACTGCAGTGGTTTCCTTTCGGGAATTAACTGAAGTGGTGTTTCCTTCATGCATGGAACCAAGGCTGTTTGCAGGCTGTCTGCTTTGTCTAAGGGCAAGTGAGGAGCCCAGTATGGTATTCCATTTTGGCCTAACTTCAATAGGCACATCCCATAGGTGCCTTTCTCTTAAGCTTGTTTGTCTAAAACAGCTTCTCTTCCCTCCAGTTTGAAAGACTGTTCCTTCCTAAACAATCCTGAGGTCTTTGATCTGCTGTGTTTGTGAGGCTTTTCCTGAGCTAGTTTTGTCTTTTTAGTAAGCAATTCCCTAGAGTTTGCTGAGAAGTGTCACAACTGAGTCATCCTTTCCTTTCCTGCCTGTTTTTCTCACTAGTCTCATATTAAACAATAACCAATGTATTAGTATAATAAATATCTTAGAACAATATTAATAAATTATTAAGAATAGTTCCAAATCTGTCACAATGAAGTCATGAGGGTGAACCGTTTTTTACAATAAGCACAGATTATATGTGGTTTTGGTCTGATGCTCTAGTTTATGCACACACCGTTAACTATTTAAATAGTCATAGTCTGGGTTCCTTTTAAAGTAAGAATCCTTAGTATAAAAATAGCAAGGATTTGTTACATGTATATATTTGTTAGTATAAATATTATAAATATTAGTAGTTTCTTCCTTCTGACTTCCCATTTTTCTGCTAACCTTCCTTTTTTTCTGATCAGACTCCTTTAGGGACTCTAATTAATAGTTTCATGAAGTAATCACAACACAATGAATATTTGAGTCTCCTTGCATGTATGATAATGTAGGTAACGAAGAAAGGGGGCTTCAGATGAAACTTCTGAAGATTGAGACTTCAGTGAGCTACCAAGGAATCAAACTAGGACAGAAAAGTCATGATTCTGTTCCCAGTTGGTAAATTCCTGAGCAGTTAGACTATCACTAATTGTAGCCAAGATTGCTCCCTTAGTGATGATTTTTGATGTGATGTGTAATTTTCTCCTGAGAGGCAACAATAGAAATAACACACATTAGCTTTTCTTAACATTGTAGGCTTTATTAAGTTTTGGAATTACAAAAGATCCCAAGTAAATTTTCAAAACACAATGTAATGGCTGCAGATTTAAGGAATTTTGTAAGTCAATAAATACAGAGCAATGGAACAAATCTCCAGCTTGAGAATTTGCGCTTCAGAGGCAATGCTGGAAGTCTGAGTTCACTTGATATCCTCTTAGTGGGGGGGCAATAAGCAAAGTTTTGTCTGGATGAGGGAAGAGGGAAATGAATTCTGTGTTTAAACTTCCCCTGCAGTTGGTCTGAAAATTTGGAAACTTTCATTCTTGTAGTGATTTTTCAGTGATGTATTGGCCCCATTAAAGTCAGTGGGAGTTTTGCCATTGCTTTTAATGAGGTCAGAAAAAAATAGTACATTTCAGCTGCTTTTTTTTTTTAATTGGAAAGAAGTTTTATATTTGTTTCTTTTACAGTGATGTTTTCTAGAAACAAATCCACCTGTAATTAGATGTCATGTTCCATAGCATTTGCAAGATGAAATGGAATAAACATCATGTCCAGCTTCAGGAGACCAACAGTCACTATCAGAATTATTTTCTTTTGTTTTATACATTTATTTTTCACTTGGTGTACATAATATTTGGGCACATAAGGGGTAGTTTAATTAAAATTTTACATCTACATTCCTTGGGTAGGGAGATAATTTAAATGAAAGACAAGGAAATAGTGTTTTGATTAGGATACTTCAGTGAGTTTTGGCTATTTTGAAAAATATTTTCGTTCATAAGTCTGCATTCTTTCCACTACCAGTAAAATTCATCTGTTTAGTCTGATGTGTTTTCAACCGCCTGTCACAATAATGCACTCATTAATATGCCTGTGCAGGTTTATAATGCTTAAATATTCATTAGATATGCAAATATTCACTCTCTTTAATTCACAAGTGAAGACTAATCAAAACTTTACTCTTTGTTCTTCAAGTAAAAAGCTCTGTTCTGGAATGTTGTTTAGGTTGGCAATAATTTGATGAGAATTCGTAGGTGAATGGAGAATCCTTTGTTTATTCTCAGCTATTTGTCTGAAGCTGTGCAACCACTTCAGCTTTAAAGCACCTTCTCCATTTTGTTATCTGATACTGAATCTTTTTGATCACTTTGAAATGTGTTACATTTAGAAGATGAAACGAAGGCACAATGAAGTGTCCTTCCCTCTTCTTGGTCCAGGTGCTTCTTGTGGTGAGTATGCAGTGCTTATCAGAAACCACTGTCACCAGAGCTCCTTGTGGTCTGCAAAGAGAGCCCACACCAAGCCATTTGGGACAACTGGTCTTTCCCAAAGTACATTTGCAAGTCACCTCCAAGTGTGTGGGGTAGAAATGCAGAGGTGCACCTTTCTGTCTCCTCACAAATGCTGCTCGTTGTCTGCTCTGCTGCTTTGAAGACTGCCGGGAAGTTGGCAGAAGCCTGCCATCTCCTTCTGAACAGCAGTTCTTGTAAGAATGCTGAGAGGACTGAGTGGGAGGAGAAGTTTATTGACCAACATTTATCATTTACCCAGAAAATGAACAATTTCTAGTGGTCATACCACATTGTCTTAAGTGCAGTCCCTCTTACCCTGGTTTGATGGCTGCCTCACTCCACCAGGCTGGTGAGCTCACAATTGAACAGTTTGCTTGTCCAATAACGCCTAAGGATGGAAGCTTTTTAAAGGGGGAGCTCATGTCAACCTGGGTGGGGGTCAGCTTGAGGTAATTGAGTCTTAGTGTGTAAGCCTCTTTCTGTTTGTTTTAAATAGTGAGTAAACATCAACACAAATAGGAGCCACTTCCACTCTCGTAGTTCAAAGCATATTCAGAGAGTTTATTACTGCTAATGAAAAACATTTCAGAAAAAGCAGAACCCAGGCTTCCAAGATTTGCACATTTTGCTTTATGAGATGCTCAAGCTTATGTATGGTAAACAAGACTTAGAAATTCCTCTATGTGGTTGTATTTTGGACCCCAACAAACTTAAGCAGAAAATGTCTAACTGTGCTTGGATTTATTTTATAAACTGGATGGCTTCAGCAGTCTGTGTGGCCTTCCATTCAGCGGTTTGCTTAAGCCAAGCCAAAAGCCACTTATCTAAAAATTATTTATTCTCACTCTTGAGCTGACAGAACCAGACTGGAAAGGGCAAAAGCTGAGTCATAGTCCAAGCCTCGGACTTAAGTTAAATCAAAAGGGGAGCATGAAGGACTGGCCACAACATTGTTCTGCAAGGTACTTGTAGTTCGCTTGTACACTACTTGTCAGACACCTTTTTAAAATAAACAGCCTCAGATTTGTACTTTGCAGCTGTTTCTTTCTATCTGCCTGGTATGCCAAAGCAAAACCCTGCAGCTCAACATCTTCAAAATCAAAACCTTAATTCAAATACTATAATTTGGATAGGCTTCTCACTTTCTGTTTTTGGCAGTGTAAGTAAAATGAAGGCAATTTTGTTTCTTTATCTCATTCAGAAAAATATGTGTTGTTTATATACTTTGAACATAGACATATTGTATAGTAAAAGGCAACAGTTGAAAAGTCCTAGCTAGAGATGTGAAAGTATGACTGGAGGCAATGTATCTGGTTGTCAGAATTGAATCTGAAGAGAAAGAAAGTTTTAGCAATGTTTTAAGTTGTCTTGATTTGTTAGATTAAAATAACAAAAAGAATTTTGCATTTGAGAACTCTTATTCTCTTTGATACTTTGAGGATCTGATGTTCTTGTTGATATCTTTTTCACTGTGTTAGACTTCACTTAATGCAGACCATGACTATGAGCATGGTTCTGGTAGCCATGGTAAATGAGGCCGAAGGTTTAGTCTGAGCCATCCAAGAGCTGTGCTGTCCAGACAAGGAATGTGGGTTATGTGGTGGGCCAGAATGGCACTGCCAAGACCCTTGTGCTGCTGTGGTGTGTGGCTCATGTGGGCACATGCTGTGCAGGGCTGTTTCCCAGCATGAATGGCCTCCTTCCACGGCAGTGTGATTGAATGCAGTAATAAAAATAGGGAGAGTCCCAAATGACTA
>NW_005054440.1:716964-734743 GCF_000277835.1 Geospiza fortis
TTGAATTTGGGTTGTCAAAGCAAATATTTTGACAGTCGGTCAGAAGTGGATGCTGAGTGGCGTGCTGTGAAGAACATACGGCTCTGTCATGGAAAAAACTTGTTGAGGGATGGGAAACTGACAGGAAGAATAAACAGCTAGTTTTCAGCCTTGCAAGGGCCTGGTTTGAGTTTCTGCTGAGCAAAAATGGAGGAAAAAAAGGCAGGGGGTGAGCAGAGTGAAGCTTTATGAAGCACAGTTATTTAGCACAGCCTGTAGCTGGAAAGGCTTCCACGTATGGCACAAACATATAATTGGAGGCACATGAGAGATGGTTAGGTTCATTGGGAAAGCCATAGAGGGGAGGAGGTTGTTGGGAGGAAAAGGGGGAAGAGGTTGTTGGGAGGAAAAGGTTAACTTTCTAAACATGACTGAGCTAGAACTTGTCTTCAGTACTTCATCTGCAGTCTTTCCTTACGAAGTCTCAGAAAGAAATGCCTCTGCCCCTCCTCTGAGCTCACCATCCTACTTTAAATGTTTTTGTCTGTCTGATAAAAAGGACTTGCAGGTGAGTGGTGCTCTTCTTTGAGCACGTCACTAGTGCACGGAAAAGCTTATGCAGAGGTTCTCCCAAGGATGAGGATACATTGGTATGTGTATTGACTCTTGGTGTTTTGCACCAGAATAAAGTACTCATTGCCTAGGAAAAGCCAAACCAAAGTATTTTCAATTGAATTGTAGTTCTCAATGACATCTACTACCTCACTTTTAGATGCTGTAAAGTTTCCTTCAGTTGCACAACAGCGAAGTGAACTCCTGAGATTTGACATGACCTCCATGTCAGCTTTAGACAGGCTGTTTTGTTCATGCAGTGACTTTTCCGTAGATACTGTCATAGAATTTTGTTGCAATTTATTGTGCTTACATTACGGTTGGGAAAGAATAGCATGATTCAGTCCTTTCTTCTAGTACAGCATCCCATGTTTGTTATCAGTGATATATTTTTATGGCTACCAGTGTTCATCTAGAATATCCACCTACCTAAGTAAATATGAACTTTGTTTTCATCTGTGTTCAATAAAGGGTGTTTCATATCCAGTGGTACAGAGTCAACAGTAACAACCATTATGGGTGTTCAGCTCTGACGTCCCTTCCCCCTCACTGAAAATCCTGGAATTACAAAGATGAGTTCATATGGGTGCAGTTCTTGCAGAGAAATACAGATTTTAGAGCTTTCTGGAGCATATTTTAAAAAAATAAAGGCATTTTCAATTAAATTCTCTTTAATCATGCAGATGACATCAGAAGAAAATCGGTTTGTAGTGGACATTTTCTACATTCCAGTCATTATTTTCAGTGGAAATACTGAGCAAATTAACTTCCTTTGGCAGACTGACACTTCAGCTCTCTGTTATTACAAAGGGTGTATTCAAGTCATTAGCATGTCAGGTTGCTTGAAAATTTAATGCTCTCCCCCCCACCAAAATGGAAAATTAGCGGAACTGCTCACTATGTCTAAAGGCCCTTTTTAAGGCAGTGCCGTAACACTGAACTACAGGAGACAAATTCTGTTGTTGGCACATCAGCTTTAAGCCTCTTTTACCAAAGGAATCTGCAGATCTAGACAATTCACTACAACTAGTACGGGGAGAGTAGAAATTGCTGGACGAAATCTTGCAGATGATTCACTATGTCTAATATAGGACGGAGTAGAAATTCCTGGATGAAATTCTGAATGTGTGAAGCTGCATGTGTATGCTTCATTTTGCATTCAGTGGGACTAATATTCAACCACCTGACTCAGAACTCCTAAGAAATTAAATACCAATCCCATGGGAAACCTAAAAAAAATATTGGGAATGCCTGTTTTTCTGGCATCTGGTGGCTGCAGCAGCACAGCAGTGAGGTCCAGATCTGGTTCTTTACTCTTGCCTCCGGTTCAACGTCAGTATTTGGGATTTGGTGAAGAAAACTTCAAAGTGCTACATTCTCATCCTGGAGGGGGTAACATGAAGGCATTTCCTGCTCCCACCCTTGCTTTCAGGCAACACTGTTTCAGTTCAAGAGCAGAGGCGTGTGGAATGACCTGTTTGTTATTTTGAGGCCGATATTTGGATAGGACTTGGAAGTATAGTGATCTCTGCCTCTTGTACTAAGATAAGTGTAACTCTGGGAATGTCATCAGCCACTGTTGAAAGGCAGTGTAATGGCTTGGGGAAAGCCCTGGGGAACATTTTGCTGCAGTTGCAGCCTACACAGGGCTGTGGAGGAGGGGAATTGAGGGGATTTGGGAAGCTCACGGCTGGCTGGCAACCCTTCTGACTGGGGCTTTTGGCCCTTTGGCTGTGACTGGGGTGCTTTTCCATAGATTCCTGTTCACAATGGCATGCATCACCAGAGGCTGCCAGTGCTGACAGCAGTTCAAGATGAGGTGTGTGACATACCTGCAGGCAGATTGCTTTCCTGAAACACTGCTGCAAACCTTGATCCCAGACCCAGGGAGTCGCCACTCCTTGCAAAATCCAGGCTTCAAAGGGGTCACCACATCACAGGGTGAGCTGTCTGCAACTGTAATCTTGTTCGCCTCTTCCTGAGGCGGGGTTGGCTCAGCTGCAGTCAGCAGAAACCCGGAAGGTTGGAACAAGGTTCCTTCATTGCCCCTTGCACCTAGGTGCCCATGCATGTGGAGCTGTGCTCAGCCTCTGTCCCAAAGTCAGGCTGTGCTGCCTCCCCGAAGTGAAGGCAGGAGCTGCACATCTGTGAAACTGCTTAAACATGTCCAAACATTTTGCTGGGTGACTGCCAGCACCCTTGGTAATTTGGACCAGAAGAAGATGATGGGGGTGTGGAGGTAGGAGTGGGTGGGACCACTGGGTGTTGCTGGGACCTTTGCTTGCAAAGTGTTTGACAAACACCCACCATGGGATAGGGCACAGCAGATATTGTAAGTATTGGCAGCAGTGGGAGGGAGATTAATTACTCCCCTGCAACAGAGCAGGGAGGTTTCCAGCAGGCTCTGTTTGACCAGCCCTTGTTAGAGCTTTGTATGTTGATGTGAATCTGTGCCAGATCTTGGTTTGTTGTGGGGGTGGAAATTACTTATTTCTCACTGCTGATGTGTTTTCTCTTTTCTTGTAGGTGTATGATGTCAAACAGTGGGCAGTCCTTGTAGCCTCCCCCACCAGCCTGCAGTGTCATGTGCCAGTATGAGTGTTAAGAAAGAAACGCATACTTCAGAGCTCAGCATCCCAGAAAGAAAAAAGGAGGAACTAAACAGGGAGAGCAAATGATTGCACTGCTTGCAAGACTTGAGGCTGCTCACTTCTTCTCCTGAGAAGCTTCATCTTGGCCTTTGTGAGAGAGTGGAGAAAGTAGTCAGAGCAGCCACAGTGATATTCTTAGGGTCCTTTTCCTTTTTTAATTTAATTTTTTCTCCCTTGTGTCTGGATTTTAAGTGTGCTGCACTGATCACAAGCACTGGACATCAATATGTGTCATGTCATTGTAACGTGTCGGTCGATGCTATGGACTCTCCTGAGTATCGTGGTGGCTTTTGCAGAGCTCATTGCCTTCATGAGTGCAGACTGGCTGATTGGCAAAGCAAAGCCTTCCAGCTCCGAGGAGGTGGACAACAGAACAGGGGGACAGCAGGAGCCCTACCGTCCAACGCTGGGCATCTACGGGCGCTGCACCAGGATCTCCCACATGCAGTTCTCCAGACGAGACACGCTTTGTGGTCCTTATGCTGAAAACTTCAGTGAGATTGCCAGTGGGTTCTGGCAGGCAACCGCTATTTTCCTAGCCATGGGAATCATGATTCTCTGCACCGTGGCATTTGTGTCTGTCTTTACTATGTGTGTGCAGAGTATTATGAAGAAAAGCATTTTTAATGTCTGTGGGCTGCTACAAGGGATTGCAGGTACGTGCACTTTGAGAGCAACTAAATTTTTAATTTTGGGGTGATTCAGATGAAGAAACATAGCAATTCTGGCCTGCTTGCAGACAGACTTCATTAGGCAGACCCAAAGTGATTCTATATGCTGGTGTTTATTCAAACATAACTGAAATTTATAGCTACACAGCATGCAATACATTGACATTGGCAGCAGAATTGCAGTGTAATGTGTGCCAAAATGAACTGACCAGTATTCTTTTGTTTGCTGTTCATTTTTTTCCTCTGTTTGAATTTCTTTCAGTTACAAAAACTTCTGTGCTTTGCTACCAGCAGAGAACAAAGTTAATACTCATATTAAGGCAGTCTATCTCCCTCTCGCTACTTTAGTAATTTTTCCATGGACCAAATGCAGTTTCCTTAGTGTCTCAAAGGCTTCATGACTGTGGTGAGAGTAAAAAGCACCCTAGGGCTAGGAGCTGGTTATAGTCGCACACCCAATTCCTCCAGCATTTCATGTGAAGCAGCCTCCTTCAAAGCTGTGAGCTTGACAAGTGATACCTTGAGATAAACCTTTCCTTTAGCCAGCTTATTGTTCAGCTGCATTTACACAGCCCAGTGAGCTTGTCTTTTTACTGTTCAAGGATCAGCTGTGCTTTGCCTGAAAAGACGAATTTGTTCTAGAGATTTGGTGTTTCTGCTTAAACCCATAGATTTTAAAGAAAATACATGACTGTTAGTAAACCAACCCTGGACAGCCTTAGTTAGAGAAGTATTCATTTTTCTGTAGTTGCCACTGTTCCACAGGGAAAACCTGTCTCATACACAAGTTTTCATCTTTTGTGTTCTCTGTGTGTGTGGTCATCTGGAGGAGGAGAGTGGTCTTCAGCCCTACCTCTGGCAGCCCCCAGAGATCTGTGAGGAGGGAGGGAATGAGCAGGGCCCCCTCCTCTTTTTATCTCAGCGGGGCTCTTAAGCAGATGTTTTCAATTCACAAAATTATTTAATCACAACAAAAAATTAGGTTTTAACTTGTTTTGCTTGAAATGTGAATCCAGCTTTCCCCCTTCTCACCTCCACTGAGGTGGCCAGACATGTCTGTGATGGCTATACCTTAACAGGAGATGTAATGATAGATATTCAGACCTTTATCTGAAGCTGGATGGTTTCACTTGCTTAGTTGAGACCTAACATAATCTTATTCTAAATACACATGGGTAAGTAAGTGAAGACTGACTTCACTGCCTGCTGCAACCCTCCGAAGCCAGCGTTACATGCCAGGGACTGGCTGGTGCTGCCTCCTGAAGCACTGCCACTGTGGCTCTCACTCTTGGCTACTTCATTCATCTTCAGTATGGAAGCATAACACTTATTTCATGTCACCCACAATGTAAGGTTTGTGCTTCTGGAGCAGAATTATATCCCTAGATTGGCTAAAGATGCTTCTGTTCATATGATGGCATACAATTAGCATATCAGGTCCTTCAGATGAACGTGACAGGTTTTGCTGTAGTCAGTCCTGGTGTACAGAATTTGCCCCAAGCAGTGTGACAAGGAAGCTGCTTGGCAGTGCAGATTAAACCAGGGGAGGCTGTTTCATTTCTTGCTTTCTTACTCTATACTTCAGAAATAATCCAAGACTGTTTTTCCAGGAGGTGCAATTATTGCTTGTTTTCTCTCGGAGGGGCATTTTTATGGAAGAGATTGGTTAGCAGCATAAATAGATCTTTGGCATGTCAGATTTGGGTCTTTTGAAAAGATAACTTTACTTACAACTCTGGTACCATTTCAAAATACCTAGTCTGTCACCTAGGATTAGCAGGTAAAGGATACTTTTATTTTAGAGTAGTGTTCTGGAGACCCTGCATTTGTGAGAAAATGCATGCTAAGACAGTTTGATGTTTTATTATCAGTCCAGCTGTACCCATAATGGGATTTGCAGCTTAAAACATTGAACAGCACAGTTGACAAAGCATTTTGTATGTGCTAGGGCATAGATCAGTCCTTCTCAAGCTGTACTGAGCATAGAAGCACTTCCCTTCTTAAAATTCAGGTAAATGACACAGCATGAAACTGGGTAAGAGGAAGGTCACCTTACTGAAACATTGCTGCCACTATTTACAGCCAGGCATCTTGTGGCTTACAGCTTGTTTTCTCAAGATTAATTTTATTGGGTCCACTGCTACTTTTGTTCCAGTAGTATTACAGCATCTGCTTATTTAGTTGCAGTTATTTTCCTTTTGACTAATGATGGCTGCTAATTTAAATTTTATCAGTTCCTGAGTTTTGAAAAATGCTTTTTTTTAAAGCAAGTTGCTCAAGAGGGATAGTTGTCAGCATGGCTAATTCAGACAGGAATCATGATAGATAAACTAATGCCCTGACCAGAGAACAAGTTATAACCCTGCCTTAATAATTTTAAGCATAGCATCATTCTTTCTAATGTGAACAATTGTTTTTAGTAAGTGTACAAGAAGAATTCACAAAATAATTTTGTTAATCAGCCTATATCACTACAATATTTGCAAGTATGTCAAACATCTCCTTTTTAAACATGAGATGCACACATGGTAGAGTCGTCTACAGGAACTCAGGATCTTGCAGACTTAATCTCCTTTAAAATCTCTATATCTTTGTAGTAGAGATTAAATATAATTAAAAACATACAACAACCTAATTTATTCCTGGAATTCATCATGACAAAACAATAACAGACACCGGATATATCTTTCCAGTCTAGCAAGATTACTTGTGGATGATGCCTACGGTAAAATTACTGAACAGAAAGCAACATCTTTTCTGTTATGGCCCTTGGACAAATGTGCAAACTGTCATTTAGATCAACAGGAGGAAGCCATACAAGTATCTGGACCATATCAGGGATTCTTTTATTATTTTTGTGGCAGAAAATGAGAAATACAAGGCTATAAGGGAAGAAAATATGGCTGTTGTTTAAACTCCTGTAATTCCTTTGTTATAGAGCAAGAACTTCTACCACTTTACTTTCAGACTGCAATGCCTTTTTTTCTGCAGCTGTAGAAATGGTAATCAATAGCCCTGGTTTTGGAGATGTTTGAAGATTGTTTCATCTGGATAAGCACGTTTTCTCTGCATTAGAGAGTGCAGAGAATGGAGACATGTAATTGAACAGATAATTACTATCCAGCAGCAGGAAGACCAGGCAGACTTCCATTTGTATGTCTTTTTAGGGAAAGTATTCTACTTTTAGTCTGTGAATCACTTGAAATGCAGAGGCTGGAGGAGAAAGGATATTATTACATTCTAACTGACAAGAATCAATTCAAAGTAAATTTTCACAGTAATCATGTAGCTATAGGAAGTAAATAATTGGTGATCCGGTACTGACATATCTTGGTATGTCTATAGTGTAATTGCCTGTGTATTTACAAGTCTTATTTGGGCTTGTGTACTTCACTTTGTTGCTAAGTAATATAATATAAACATAACCTAGCCTCAAAGGAGGGTGGGGAGAGCTTAGGACAGAGCCTAAACCAAGTTTGGCTTTCATCTCTGATAGTTTCCTTTATGAAGTTCATAATCAGCAACTTGGCTTCCTTTTTTGGTCTCTGCCATGGCTGGGCAGACACAACCCCAGCCCCACAGCCAGTGTCTGCCTGACTTGCAGCTGAGCCACAATGCACCAGCAGCACCCTGACTGCACACCAGGGGGAGGAAGCTAAATTAGCTGCACCAATATTATATCAACCACAGAACTTGAGCAAGCCCCTGTGGTTTTTTGTGGGGAGCTTGACATCGTGTGCCTGCAAAGGCTTTGGGGAGAGCAGTGGGGAAATGGAGCTGACACATCAGGAAGGCTAATGGGTTTGGGAGTTCAGTTTGTTTTACTTCTGTTTTACTGTGCTGGAGCAGGGCTGCCTTGCCAGGAACATTTACCAAAAGAAGATAAAATAGTTCTTCTCTCAAATCTTTCCAGGATGCTGATGGTTTCATCTGGAAGGCCCCTCATGAGTCACCCCCTTCTCATCTCTTCTTCTGTTCACAGTCCACTAGCTGTAATGGGGCTTGACAGAAGCATGTAAAAATTGGGTTGCATCTGTCAGAAGACATGCTGTGTCCCAGGTGCACACCAAGGAGTGTCTCTGTTTTTTTCAGGTGAATATATGGCTGCATTTTGCTGTAGTGTGGCTTAGCTGGCTGTGCCACTGGCATCTTTAACAGGTAGATATCCAGTCGGCCAAAGCAGAGGTTTGTGTTTTCAAAGGCTGCTGCAGGCAGGCCAGAGAGCATTAAGTTCCCTTGGATGCTTAGTTGAAAACATCAGGAAAACATCAATTGAAAACATCAGAAAAAAAGCAGGTTCTCTGTCTGTTTGGGCCCAGATGCTGCAGCTTTGGGCCTCTCTCTGCCACCCCAGAAGTTTCTTCTTTTCCAGGGTCTGAGAGGTTTGTTTTTCCCCCTGATTGTTGTCCTGCTCAGTCCCAAGCAATGATAGCTCTTCCACAGTACTTTCTCTTCTCAGGTGTCTCAAGAGCTCTTTTGCATTCTTTCTTTTGACCTTTTCATTATTTCTCTCTATGACTGTCCATGTCCTCTCCTTTTCCCTTCTTGGTATCTTGGAGGGTTCCTCCATCAGGAGCTGCTGCAGGACCTTGGCAATAGTTCAGTTCCAGGAGTAAAACTTTACCCTCAAATGCAAAGAAACTTCTCTGCAGCTTTCTAAAATGAAGAGGTGAAATTCAGTTTCAAACCAGCTGTGTGTATAACAGTCTGTCTTCACTGCTGAAAGAGTTTGTTTTACATCTCTTGAGCTGAGAAATTGTTCAGCCTGTTATACTTACTTGGCATTGTTTCCATTGTGGGAGGCTGGGTGATTAGGAAGATGGCCTGAGCAGAGTTGTGATAGGAACCATCTGAAGGGGATGAGGATCTGGAGCTGCTTGTGGGGGTGGGTGAAGTGGGATGCAGCCACAGAGGGTGGGCTCATGGTGTGTGCAGCCATGCGACTGCAGACTCCTGGCTGCTGGAAGTTAAGGAGGCCGGTGGGAGTTGTGGAGGAGGAAGCTGGGGAGGAAGTGGGAGGTCAGCCAGGCCTTTCATCATAGAGGGGAGAAAAAGCAGGAGACACAAGCTGTGGTAGAAGGGGCATGAGGCTTCTAGAGCTCTTTGATGTTCACACCATAACAGAAAAGGTTACAGTAGTTGCAGCATAGTTTAGGGTATTTGTTTATAGGTGGCATCATGCTGTACAAAGGCATTATTTTGTCTGAGAAGGAGACAAACTGGTGAATTAGGAGGAAGGCACCTTGTGAGCTGATGTTGCCTGCAGGCAGCGGAAGCTGTTGTACAGCCAGGAGCCCAAGCAGCAGGAGAGCAAAGCAAGAGTGATTTTGCCCTTGAAGGCAAGGAAGCTTCTTGTTTGCCTTTCTAAAATGCAGAGCATGCATTTTTCAAAAAGCATATTTCCTCTTTGGATTCAGCTCAGGGTTTTTCTTTCCTGATGCCAGAATTTCAAATTCTTGGGGTGGGAAGAAAGAAAAAAGAGAGGGGAGAGGGATTTCTGATGGAAATCCTAACTGTCTGAACTGCTTTTGCTGTCTGCGGTATAGTGCTTCCTGTAACCTATATGGCCCAATGCCAGCATGATATCTAATACACACTTGGCTGCTGAAAGTTCAAGCAAAGGGGACTGCTGTCTTGGAATATGCCAGGGAAGGAAAACTGAGTTCAAGTGCTAAATTGCTATTGAGCCTGAGGGAGACCATTAGTAACTTCAAAGAAATAAAATGCAGATTTCAGTGTTCTGTTAGATTCGGAGGTCGACTCATCTCCTACATTATCAAGGTGGGCACTTGAAAACCAGCAGACACACAGCAGATTAAAATGAATAGAAAAATAAACGAAAATTTCAGGCCTTCAGTGATCAAGTTTGGCAGTTGATTATCTTGGCAAGCATAAATCTCTTCCAACAAACAGCTCTTAGGGTGAGAGAGACTCCCATGCTACTCACTGAGAAAGATTTTACCTGTGGCACATGTGCACACTGAGGTCTCTTAGTTCTACCAACATAGGTGAAATACCCCAAGAGGCCATGGGGATATCTGGAGGGCATAAGGGCTCTGTTTCTGTCAGATTTTTGGTTCTAGGCCTCAGAGCCACAACAGATGCTGCTATTTGTATATAGAATGCAAACACAAAGAAAACATTTAAACTTAGCAAATGCTGTGTTCTCACTCAAACACAAGAAAAAAAGATAAAAGGAGCTCTTTTAAGAAAAGGGACTATCTTTTGCTAAGCTTCTATCTTTGGTGTTCCTGATGTGGTGGTGAGGAAGTAAGTGGATTTGAGTTGTGCTTTCTTACCCGGTACAGATGCCCTGCACTGTGCTGCTGAATAGCTCATGAAGCCACAGGAAATTCTCCCCTTCCTGCGTCTCCATTTGCCTTTTCCTTCAGGCTGAGTCCTAGTTCCTCTGCAGCTCCTCTCCCCCACCCCCAAACTGAAGGTTTGTTTGTACTATGGGATCAGTATTGAGGAAATGTAAGGCCATGAAAAAGGTGACCTTGCAGCCCTTTTACCTCTGTTTAAGCTAAGGGAGGTGGTTGTTTTGGCCTCCCTTACTGAGCTGTGGTCATATTTCATTCCCTTTCTGCTAAGCCAGCATGAGTGATTGGTGGTTTGGAGGCAATGGCGCTCACTGGTTGAATAGCAGTGGAGAAGGTTATGGTGAGTGGTAGGGAATAGATGGGATCTTGGCCCCTGCTTCTTTCAAGAACAGAATATTTAATATGGCCTTTCTTTCCTGACTCAGAAGCCTCCTTGAATTTACCACCTAAAATTGAATTTCTCAATTAGGAGCATTGACTGAACTTTTTATTGGGTCATCCTAGATGAAAAACACTCAGTGCTTTTTGGGGTTTTAAGGTAAAATGTGAGAGGTGGCTGTGCCTGATCAATGGCCCAACAAAGGAGAGTCTTTGTTTACTTCTGTACTGCTGAAAAATTTTAAACATTTGGCTTTTCCCTTATAACATGCTTTATCTTGACTTAATTGCCTGGGTTGACAGCCACCACATGGGAGCCCCCAGAGTGGTGACTTTACATGGCTGACAGCCAGCAAAGAGACAGCAGTGTCACTTCGAGGCTTGGGACTGATTTTACTTTTAGTCTACACATTTTGTTCCCTCCCAACTAATGGGCACTCTCACCACATACATAAAAATTATTAAAAACTAATGGTGAATTTACCATCTCCTCTCTTGAAAACAGCAGTCTGTAGGCTCACACTTCACTTCAGAGAAGTCTAAGCAGTAAGATCATACCAATATAATAAACAACCCCCAAATTGCTAACATTGAGCTAACAGACTGAGTTATTTTGTGGCTTCTTTTGGGGGCTAGTAAAACATCATGGTTGAGTGTCCCACCAGTAGTCCCTTGCTCTGTATTTCTGTTTCCAGATTGCAACAGCGCTAATGTCATCAGAGGTTTGCATAGGTTTGGTTATGAGTAAGTATCTATGATTTGTGTAATACATGGGAGAAGAAACATGAGAGTAAGGGCCTGATCCTCTTCCTCAGCTTGGGGAAGACAGTGATTAGGGAAATATTTTTATTCTTCTTGTATATGCATAGGCAATTCTAAAGGGAAAAAGAAACCCATGTGGGTTTTGAACCATCACCTGGTTGGAGTATTAACCTACTAATTCTTCTGCCTTAGCATAGGGTATCCCAGGTATGCTGAAATCTCTATATGTGAGCAGTTATCTGCAGTGATTAAAGGTATGAAGGTGAGCACTTGCCTCAGTGCACTGCCTGCTGGCAACCTTGCCCCTCTCAACAGCCATGCTTCCAACATGCCCCAAAACACACCTGCTTGTGTTAGCCTGCACCAACTGTGGTGTCCAGGTAGGTATATTTGAAGCATTGATCTTCATAATGCTGTGAATTTTTCTCTTGTTTCTCATGCAGCATTTATGAGTGGGCCAGAGGCCATTTCCAAGGCACTAGGGCATGCAAAGTCTCCCCTTTCTTTCTGGACAAAGACCAGGCAGGTCTGGGGCCCTGTGCTGTGGGTGCTATAAGCAGTGCTCCATTCAACATCTCATGCTTTTCCTGTAGCCAGTGTGGAGTGCTAGAAACACCATGTCAGCAGGCCTGAGCCCATCTCTTGAGCTGTCATCTGATTAAAATTGTATTACTGAATCACTGCACAGGCTGAAGGTGTCTGTTGTGCAGCTGCCAAGTGGGAGGCTGTTCCTTCACCTGTCTGTCAGGGAGCAAAGTGATCAAAAATGCACGAGTGGGAGGTAACCCAGTAGCATCCCTGCTGGGTTTGTCAGGAAAAATTTGCATATGTGGAAGCCTTCTTGGCTGAAGCTAGACTAGTATATTTGCACAGATATTTAAACATGAAGTGTTCGGGTAGCATACTGACACAGGTGGAAATGTGAGCAATAAAGGCAGGGTGCCTGACTGATGCAGTGTCCCTGGGCTGATTCTTAATCCCCTGTGGTTTTGCAGAGGATTAAAACAATCAGGATCAGTGCCACTGGGGATGCAGCCCCACCTGCACTACACTGCAAAGCTAGTCCCTCCCTGCTTTTACCCTTTTACCCTTTTTCTTTTCCTGTCTTAAAATGTTGCTGCTCAGTTGAGCGGCTCCATAGGAGCCTGTTGCAGTGCCACCTCATTGATCACAGCTGCTTAATTTCCTGTTTCTTCAGCAGTATTTAAAAGCTCTTTTTACTATTTTGCTAGGAAATGAGTAGATGGTTTCAGGCTTTGCAATGGAAAGTGGCTTTGTTAGTATATGCTCTTGTTTAATATGGCACAACAACAGCTGCACAGGAGACTGTTAAAACTAAAGCATGCCTTCATCTGGCTAAACAAGCCTGTGCCCTACCTCCTGTCTCAAGGGTTGCTTCCAAGGAAGAAGAAATGTTTTCCTCAGATCTGAACCCCAGCTCATAACGTAACATAAAAATGCCCACAATGAAAGGCTGGTCTGTTGGTTTTCCACAATGTTGACCAGGCAGCATTGCTGCAGTGTATAAAAACCAGGAGGAGCAATACCTTGCTGCAGTTGCCGGCCTGTAAAAGGGAAAAGTTCTTGGCTTACAAATACAAAAAGTCTTCTCCTATAGGAGAAAGCATTAATCAACTGTCTTCTGAAATATTTTTGCACAGTGATGCAGTCTGCTATATTGATACTGATGTTCTCAGTGTGCTGTAAGGTTTTGATTTGGTGTTTAAGGAGAAAAGAGTTGCTTTTACACATTTTAAGTAAAGAATGCCTGATGTTTAATAGGCTGTTGTAATCAGGAGATACATAGTAATCTAATAGGAACATTAAAATCTAGATCTCACAAAGACATCTTTTCAAAAGCAAGTAATTAGGGCCTGATAATAAAAGGTTATGTGGTCAAATTGCCTTCAGTGAAAGATGTAAAAATGTTCTCTGCTGACAGAACGTACACCAAAGAGTTATAGGTGAGGTCTCTGGGTAAAAAAGTAATTTGAATAGTTTTCTGTTGTCATTCTTAGGCATCTGGCAGCATTGTGTGACATTCTTTCATACCTCTGTTTTGAGGATTCCTCAGAGAAGAGGTAACTGAGAACTGGCAACAACTAACAAAAAGGAAATTTTGAAAAATAATCATACTGATTTCAAGAAGTGGGATTGTGCTGCTTAAACAGTAGGAACAGCAGTATGTGTACAGCAGGAGCTGCAGTTTCAGCAGTGCAGCTGTGCACAGAGAGGGTGTTAAATCTAGAACAGTGCGAGCATGAACTCTGTGGATGTGCCTGTAGATGAGCACAGTGGAAAACAGCTTGTAATGTTTTCAGAGTGAATTTGTTCCTCCCAGCAGGGTGAACAAACAGCAGTAATTCCACAGGTAAGTTGGCTGTGAATTAAAAATCATTTATTGTACAGCAGCACAAAGAACTGAAAAGATTCATTGTAGAAAACTTGTTCAGACAGAGCACTCAATTTTTAGTCTCTGTTCTTTTTCTTGAGTATTGGCTTCTCTTCAAAGACACAGGGACAAACAAAAACTGATTTATTAAGAGAAAATCTCTATAATTAATATTTACTGTCCTCCTGCTAGACATGTCTCAAGGCAAACTGTCAACAGAAGATAGTTTTTTTTCACCTTGTCCCTTTGCATCCATGTTTCCAGGAGTAGAGGGGGTGGATCTTTCTGAGGGGTGTCTGGTTGCAAGTGGCTGAACAGTTAAGTGCTTTGGTTTGCTGTCTGCTGTTTTAGGCAATTTAGGCAATGGTTTGCACTGTTAGTGCGTGGTGGAGCATTATCTGCCTGTTTTGTTCAAGCTGTAGGAGTCATTGAGATGGGCTCTGTGACTGACTCTTCTGAGATACTGGGTAGCAGGAGGCAAAGCTCCTCTTTAACTGAGCACTCCTTTCTGGGAGAGTTGGGAAGGGACCCTGCACAGCTCAGGCAATGCTCTGGATATGGGAGCTTTGAGCTGAATATGCAGTGAGGGGCCTGTGCCTCTCCACTTGCTGTTAGCATGAACCGGAGGAGTGCCTTTCTCCTGTGGGTATTTTGAATTGACTTAATGGAATCACCTTTATTTACTTTTCCTGTCAAGCAGGAACCAGTTATTAATGAAATAAGAAATTGTGATAAATATTAGATAGTGCTAAGAGGCTCATGAAACACTTTCTGACTGCATTGAAATGGAGAAGTAGAAAGGAAGTTTATTAGCGAAAATGCTACTTTTTTTTTGTTTCATTATGCTGGTCCAGTATGCTGGTCCAGGAGTTACAAAGTTAGCTGTCTGAAATCAGGTACATACTCTAACTGTATTCAAGTCCATAGTCAAGGCTTTCCTCCAGATTTTGTTTTCATCTGTGAGAAAATAGATGAAGTTTATCAAATTTTATAGTGGCTTTTTATAGTATTTATTATATTTATATATCCAGGAATTTTCTGTACTTTTGAAAAAAAAGGTCTAAGTCAGTAAAATCCTAATGACTACATTTGGCAGCAGTGCTGTGCCTTTTGAGAGCCTGAGTTTTGGGTAATGGCTTTTCAGCTTGGGGCATACATTCCACAAACCAGTAGCTTTAAGAGTCGCTCAGTGCTCTAGTTTTGATAAAAAGTGATGGATGTGTCTTCTTGGTCCTATTTGTGACATTCAGCAGCCGTAAGCCGGTTTGCTGTTAAACACAGGCTGCCTAGGTTTGTGAGTGATGGAGTGATAAACTTAAAAAACTTCCATGTTGGCAGCAGCTATGCTGGCATTTCAGATCCAGCTTCTTAATTCAGTGATGGTGATTTTTACCTACCAAAGGGCTTGTGATTGTTAGAGAGAGCAGCAACTGGCCCATACCAATGTGCAGTCAAAAAGGTACATAGTGTGGTCATACTGGTTGCGCAGAACAGGAAACTAGTGATGAATAGAGGAGAAGGAACTGCTGGTGTTTAGTCTGAAATGGCTGCAGGGCTCAGCAGGATGAATGCACAGCTTATCCAGGTCTGTCCAAGATAAAGCAATACTTTATACTTAATGTATTTGGCCAACCAGCCAGGAAACACTGCGTGAAATTTGTCACTGGTTCTTAAATGTAAGCAGTGATGAAATCCCTCCAGAGAGAACAGTTATCACTCACTAATGGATTTTGCCGCCCCAAAGAGTAATGACATTTAGGTCATTCATGCCCATGGTGTTGTGTCATCATTAGAAAAACGCTGGAGGAAGGACTTTCTTTTGTGAAATGTCTGGCATTCACAGACATTAATTTTAGACAGTTAGATGATGGTTTTTGCATTTTGCAAAAATTAACTGCTTACTAGCTAGGACCCACATTTTCATTGTTGGTGAGGAAAATTTCATGCATCTGGCCAAATTTCTTTGAATGAACAATTAAGGAACCCTAACATACTGCAGAGAAGTCTGCTAGTCTAACTGAATGGAAATTATGAAAACAAGTCTTTAAACCTGTTCTTTGTAATCTCTTGGTTACAAGAAAGAAAAAAAAAGACTGGTTTTAGTGCACAACTTTTAGCCGACTTCTAGAAGGTGACAGCACTTTTAGCAGCTGTTTTCATCGGCATACCAGGTTAAATAAAGGGCTCTAAAGTGCCTGAAATGTAAATCAGAAATATTTATGGGATCTGGAAAGCTATATTAATTTTCTGGATAAACTGACTGTATTTAAACAAAAACTGTTTTTCATAATTTTCCTTTTAAGTAATTTTTTAACAGAAAGCAAATTTTGATACAGTGAGCTGTTCTTATGCTTAGCTCCTTCTTACATTCCTTGTAGGAGCGAGGCATGTGTTTAATTCATTGTGATTTTTTTTTAGTGCCCGTAAGAAAGCACTGTAGCCACTAGCATATTAGACATTCTGATTAAATCTCCTTTCTTTGTTCAAAGACACATGTGCAGGGACACTAATGTGACTTTCAATTTCTTTAATGAAGCCCTTCACTGCTTAGATGGTCTTCATAGAGAAACCTATGAATTTGAGAGACAATCACATGGGCAGAACAATTAGTCTGAGCATTTCACTTCCAGCCTGAGGAACACCAGACTGTTGGGGGTGCTTAGCAAGATGGGAAGTTGAGGCTTTTGCCCCTGCCACCACTGGAAAAGTGCTTTCCTTCTAAAGTAGTTAGTCAACTGTTTGGAGGATCCCAGGGTTACGTATGCACTGGCTATGGATACTTGGATCTGTTTGTTTGAGGCTGACTCCAGAATCCTTCTGTTATGAGAGCAGCTCACTGAACTGGCAGTATTATCTTTCTACTATGTCCTAATGTGGCCAGAAAAGTAGAAGTGTAACTGGTTTTTTGTGGTTTTGGTTTTATTTGCATTTCTTTTGTTTTGGTTTGGGGTGGGGTTTTTTTTGTTGTTTTCTGTTTGTTTGTTTTTTTCCAGGCAAGAAAATCAATGTAGGCAAAATCCAGAGGAAGACAGGCAAACACGTTTATGGTGAATGGCTAAAGAAAGTTAAATGAGGGCTAGCTAAATACAAAATCAAAAGTGGATGCAAGTATTCGTACATTTTTGAGAAGTGCAAGCATAAGCAGTAGGTGGAGATGCTTGAATATTTTGTATGCTCTGTATTGGTAGCAATAATGTGTGAGAGGAAAGGACATAGGAGGAGTACAGAGATTAAAATAAGGAATTAGGCCATCATCATAAAAAGTAAGCCTTTCACATACAACATAAATCACAAGGTAGCTTCAGATTTAGTTGAAAGACTGCCTGGCCTATACTAGGGAACAATCAGTAAAGGAAGATTGGATGGATGAGATGGCAGTTTTCTCCTAATCCTGGTAAATTATGAGTATTAGTGACCATAATAACAATTACGAGATGTGCTGCATTTGGTGTTAGACTGATTGTTTGTAAAACTTCTTTCTGTTTTTATTTCTAGGGCTCTTCCTTATCTTAGGCTTGATACTTTACCCTGCAGGTTGGGGATGCCAGAAGGCGATAAGCTATTGTGGACCTTATGCTTCTGCTTACAAACTGGGAGACTGCTCCTTGGGCTGGGCTTTCTACACAGCTATCGGCGGCACTGTGCTGACCTTCATCTGCGCAGTCTTCTCAGCACAAGCTGAAATAGCCACATCCAGTGACAAAGTGCAAGAAGAAATAGAAGAAGGAAAAAACCTTATCTGCCTCCTTTAACTCCAGTGGGGAAAAATACCAGCACCTGGATCTTTATCTGCTTTCCATTGACTGGGCAAGCAGATCCATTTACCTGTTTTTAACATTTGTGTGATTGAGCCCCATGCATTCCAACCCTGAACTACTGAAAGGGTTTTTCTTCTTTGCTGGGCAATGAGGATCAGAGAAAGGATCCCAAGAAAGCAGAATGTAAATACTTGGGGATATTTTTAGTTTCATTCTGTGATCAGGACACAGTGGAATATATTAATCCGACTGG
>NW_005054440.1:734762-739087 GCF_000277835.1 Geospiza fortis
GCAGGAATGTTGTTAAAACTGAAAAATTCTGATTGATCGGATTGCCTAACCCACCTTGGTCACTTTGAAGAATTTGGGTTTAAAATAATAAAAGCCAGCACATTTTTTTTTCTTAAGCAAAAGCGAAGCCTATTTTAATGAGGCTTTGTTTCCAAGGGCTCCCCTCACTGGTGTATATTTCTTCACCATCACCTGGTTTGGTACCATTTTCATGGAGGTGCTTTTTGGTACTGAACTTCCTAGAAGTACAGTGCCTTCTTGGATATTAACTCTATGTTGGAGAGAGCAAAGCTGACGTTTACACCAATCTCAAGGCATTTAAAAAGTCAAGTCCTTGCCAGGTTTCTCTCCCTTGAAACTTAAAGCACAAGGTGTGTGCAGCTTATTACTTGGCAGGTATATATTGTTTCCACTGACTAGACAGAGAAGCTGTTATTAAACTGGTTCTCACCTGATTCAGATAAAACTGAAATATTTCTACAGCCTTTTTTAAAACTTCTGAAATCCCAAGCAGACAACAGCTCCCCACAGCACTAGCCTTAATTGGGCTGCAGCCTCTCCTACAGCTGTGGATTCCACATTGTAATTCAACATTGTACCTTTTCTCTCATCAGTGAAACGTCATTCCCAGCCTACAGATCAGTCTGTCTCATGACCCAGACGCACATGAGTCATTAGGAAACTTAAATTTTTCAGGAAGCCTTTACAAATTCTATATGGCTGGGAAGATTTTTTTCCTTTTTTTTTTGTGTGTGTGTGTAGTAGTAGACCTTTTTCCAACTAAATCAGCAGAAATTAAACAGACGTTGCCACAAATGCCATTTTTTCTCAAAGCCAGCTCATTGTGTTATTTGTGGTGTTGCCTCACTTACTAGAACTACATCTGATACCAAGTTTGTAAGGTATTTTAACAAACAAAGGAATGATGCAACTGTGCCATAGGAGCATTGGGGATAATTGATCTGAGTAGTTCTAATTAAATACTAGGCGAATTTTAGATTCCTTTTCTTATTTCTTGGTAGTTTAACATCATCTAGTGACAGTGTTGCTTCACTATTACACTGAGCAGAGATTCTTGGTTTTGCCTGGTCAGTCCCTTAAAATGTGCCATTAGTTATTAAAAAATATTTACTGTCCAGGTAGGTAGCTGCTTTCAAGGCACTGCTGATGTGCTTCACAAGTCAAAAGCTGTTCAGCAGTCCTGGCAGCGGGCCTGGGGCAGCCTGGAGGATTGGCAAACAGAGCTGGAGCTGGGGTCACAGAGCTGGGGTCCCCTTCCAGCACCTGCTGCCCACCACAGTGACACAGCAGCTCCAGCCTGTGCCTCTGTGCCCATGGCAGCTGCCGCCTGTGCGCTGGACAGATACACAAGTGACCTCTGAGATGCAGTGTAAGAAGGCCAACTTTTGCCTGTATTCAAAAAGGGATTGTTTCAACTCAGCCTCTTCTTGCATTCACCTGCTCCTGCAACCCACATCCACCATCTTCTACTTTAAAACAGGGAACTCACTGTTCTTTTAAATATTTGTCTTGGTTTGGAAAGACAGGAGTCTGCTAAGGAAGGCAGGAGCCTCCCCTGAAATGGAGAATGTAAACCCTCCCCACCCCTCTGAATTGCTATAATTTTAAATTAAGGGGCTCTCAGGCAAAAATATGGGAGCAGGAAATAACAGTTCTTTAATAGGGAAGAAAAAAAAGAATAAAATAAACAATGCAGTCCACTAGAACAACACTGACAGAGTCAGAACCCAACCTGACACCCTGTGGGTCAGGGTGTTGGTGGCAGTCCGATTGAAAATGTGGCTGCAGTCCTCTGAAGTATCAGGTGTGGTTCTGTTGGAGCAAGGAGGATCTGTAGAGAAGGATGTATTCTTTCTTCTGAAGATCCAGGAGGAAGAGGCAGCTGCTGTTCCTCTGGGGAATCTTGTGGAAAAAAGCCGTGCTGGTGTTCCAGAATCTCAGACTATATCTGGGTAGCAATGCTTGGCTCTTCTTTCTGGGCGGAGCATCTCACAATGGGATGTTATAGTTCTTATCAGTCATGCACTGATATTCAATAGTCTGTTATCAGCAGAGGTCCCCTCCTGAGGGAGGTGTGAATGTGGTCACTCAAAGAGTGAGATAAGGCAAACTGCTCACTTGACAAAGGTAATCTGCCATACAGATGGTAATGGAAAACATCTTGCATTGCAATCTTCAACAATATTGAATTTATTGAATTTAAATTTAAATCCCCCTCCAAAAGTTATGGTCTGGGACCAACTGCCTGCACAAATCAAGATTTTAATGAAGCAAAATTACCAGTACAAAGTGGTGCTTGAGGGTTTGTTAAAATCAGAGCCCACACACCCTGTCCACACCTGTGTGTCTCATTGGCTTTGCCCCATACGCATCTTCCACCTGAAGGACATGCACTGGGCTTGTACCTGGAGTCCAGCAAGGCTTCCTCCAGGCATCCCTCCTGAGGCCCTTCTGGAGCATGCACTGAACCTGGGCCACCAGCTCAGCTCTGCCCTGCCCTCGGGGCCCTGCAGTTGTTAAAGAGGGGGTAAGCAGTTGTATGAGTACCATATAAACCAGCTAAAGATTAATTACTAAGCAGATGTATGGTTTTAGCTTCCTTAGGTGGGTAGCAATCCAAACTCCAGGTCACCACTGCCAACAAGTCTTGACACAGTATTAGGGTGAAAAATGCTGCACTGGCTAAAGAACTTGATTAGCCAGGATCAGGTCAGGTTAGTCCTTACAAAGGTTGAGAGATCATACTCTGCTCTGGTTGAGAAGTACACAATGAACAACCTTCCTTCATGTTACTAGCTGACCTCTGCTGTGATCCACATGCTGCTTAAAAAAATTTCAATAGTACATTTAGTTGGGGTTTGCTTTTTTAAGTATTAAAGAGATTTTCAGTGGCACATTTTGCTTTTGTTGGCATTTGTAACCAAGAAGAACCAGCTTTTCTGCTTGTTGCTGGTATATTATCAGCTTGCTCTGCAACAGCATAATTAACTAACTTGCAAGAATATCCATGTTCACATAGTACAGATAGAAGACAGGCTGGGAAGAAATACAGAGGAGAAATAATCAGAATTTCTTTTCTCAGGGTTCTGTTTTTCTAGCAAGTGATAAGGTGGTATATATAAGGTGAATTTTTCTTTTCCTGGATGAGGTTTTCAGGTGCAGGGTGCACTCATTAAATTTCACAGCTGTTTAAATTGCTCCTCAGCAGCAACTTCCAAAGGCACTCTGGGAAAGAAAAAAAGCAAAATCAGCTTAAAGCTAATTTAATTGATTTCATAAGGGGGCTGTAGAGTGTAACTGCTTCTTAATGTACATGCACTGCATAGGATCTAGAGGAATTTGCTGTGGATTCTTTAAAACCTGTGTGCCAATTAGTTCAGTTTAACTTTGTTTTGTGGTATTGAAGATTTCTTCAAACATCTGTGGTTTCATCAACTTCTTAAACTTATATCCAATAAAGTGCCATAGACCTTTTTTTTTAATTGTAGCATATTTAAATATATATATATATATATACACAGACTTGTGTGAGATGTGCAATACAAGGAATGGGTTTTGTGGTTTTTTTGGGGTTTTTTTTGTTATTTTGTTGGGGTTTTTGGGTTTGTTTTTTGTTGGTTTTTTTGTTTGTTTGTTTGTTTGGTTTTTTTGGGGGGTTTTTTTGGTTTTTTTTTTTGGTTTTTTTTTTGTTTGTTTGTTTGTTTTTGTTTTTTTTTTAGTTTTTGCTTTTAAGCAAGTGATTGGAAAAGGGACTTCCCAGGGAAGAAGTTGATGGAGTTTGATGGTGTGGATATAGCCTAATGCAATAAAATCACTGATGTTGAAGACCAATACAACAGTAGTAATAGCAGCTTGAAGATTTAACAAAAATAGCTTCTAGATTGATTTGAATTACTCAGAATACAGACACTTCCAGTATGAAGCTGTGTCCACCTCTTGCCATTAACACTCAAAAAGCTGAAAAAGCTCAGCAACATTTCTTAGTGTGCTTTATTTGTAATGTGGCACTACAAAAAACATTGCTACTGAGCTATTTCTGGGTTGTCTATATCACCTTTGTATCTATTTTACTCAATAAAGTTCTCTGGATTCTGAGAAATTTTTTTTCAGCCAAATAATTTCCATTTTGCATTTTTATCCCCTCCCCCACTGAAGTTTCCCATATCCTAGTGGTAAATGGAGGTGACTTCAGGCCTTCCTTGAAAGCCATGGACACTGGTGCCTACACCTCAAGGAAAGGGCAGAGTCCAGCGAAAGCAGAGCAGGGAAGCAACGCATACACAGCTCCTCGGTGTAGGAAGAGC
>NW_005054440.1:739105-760315 GCF_000277835.1 Geospiza fortis
GCTGCAGTGATCCAGCTAGAGTAGGTTTTGAGCCATGGTTTATTTGTGGTACTGTTTTTCTGTTCTTGACTCACCACTATGTACATTTGTTAGCATGAATGATGTACCTAATGTCTTCTTTTTAACCTAAATTTCAATTAAATTTGAGTTTTTTAACTTTTAACAGGAGTCTGACTACCTTAATACAAGCATATTGGACAAATTGAGCCAATCTGAGCTTTGATTGTAGCTTTAATAGCATTTAAGATCCCAGTCCAATGATGTATTTCAGATTCCCATCTGACTTAAACACTTACTATTGCTTACTTATCAGAAGTATGTGATCTGAAATTGTAACTATGTGTTATACAATACAATTGCATTAAAGAGACTTTCTAATTGAATATAGCTCTGACAAACTGTGTTTCATTTTGCAACTAAAGCACTGCATTTCCTTTTTCATGAAAAAAGGTAGTAACAGATCTAAAATAAGTATTGCTTCATCATACACAGATTTTTAAAATTATGTTTGCCACAGTGTTTTAGCTTTCAGCTGTGAAGTGACAAACACAAGAGAAAGTGTTACAAAGCCAATCTATAGCAGAACCAGGAGCAAGGCTTTCAGTAGTTTAAAGAAAAGTCAGCATGTCACTTATTTGTCAGTTGCAATGGTCCACTTCTATTAAATTTATATATAATTATTCATGTGTAGTTTAATTACACTTCCAATAGTTCCTAAACTTCAGAGAAGTAGCTCTTAGTTACAGGTTGGAACATCTAGAAACCTATAGTCCAGAAGTTAGGGGATAGATGCCACTGAATGCACCACTACCACCATCAATTTATGAATTTCAAAACAGGTAGAGATAGAGCACTTAGTCTCCAAATATAAAACACTGCTTAAAGAAATTATGAAGTACTGATCTGAACAGCTAAAAATATTACCTTCCTTTTTCAGTAAAGTTAACGGAGTTGGCAGTAGCACAGAGTTCAAGTCTACAGTTGTGTGTATTGTTACACATTTCCGTATTCTTATAACTTGTTCTCCAAGCTCCAGCTGGGATTAGAATAGTGAAGCAATCACAAAGTGGATGTCTATTATCAGAGTGACAGGAATATAAAGATGTTGTCTTGTTCTGCAGTTCACTGAAAGCTTGTTTTCAAACAAATGCCTTTTACTTGGAATATCTTACTATCAGTGAAATTCTGGGAGCGTAGGAATCAGTATCTGTAACTGGCTTAAGGTATCACTCAGATATGGTGGCATCAGTAACTTGGTCTGACCAAGGTAAAAGAGAAAGAATGCCAGATTTAATCACATCGGTCTTAGGCTGGGGTCAATGATCTCAGGAGTATTTAGGTCTTTTCTATCCTAATTGATTCTGTGATTCTGTATTCTGACTACCTCCGGTTGTTCTCTTACCCTGGACAAAAAGTGTCACCCCACTGCCCAATGCAGGATATGTATTTTTTCTTTAAAAACATCATGCCCTCCTCTAAAAAGAACATCATGCATTCTTCTAAAAAATACAGGCACAGCAAAGACAACACTTCTGCACTAAAAAACAGCAACCATGCTTTGGCATGTGTACAATGACTACAGCTCAGATGTACACAACTCTTTAATAGGGCTAGAAACATGATAAAATCTACTGGCAGCATTGCCAGCTGGAGCAGTGGCAGAGCAGCTGATGCCACAGAGGCAGCAGTGGTCAGAGGCAGCTGTTCTGTAAAGTGGTCTGGGCCCCAGCCAGTGTTGCCTACCCAACTCCAGCTGTACAGGGTCACAGAGCAGAAAAGCCGAGTGCAGAGTCACAAGTAACTGCGGCCAGCCTGTCTTCCAGGCCTGCACCAGCCTTGTTTTTACTAATACAGCCTCGAACTCTATTAATAAAAATCAGTCCCAAATACTTCCCATCTCTCCAGCTGGAGGTTTCCCTTCTTAAATCATGGATATGACATAAAACCTGGTATTCTCAATGCTATAAAAAGCAGCTCCTCTGTACTGAAGTATTTTCCTTCATAACTGAGTGTAATGTAACAGGAACATGAAGGAGCACTCACCAAAAGCGGGACAGTACACTTATTTTTTTATATATATATATATATATATATACACATACAATCATTACTTAGTCAACAGGAAGCTCCAAGTGTATTGAGAGACTGTATTGAAGCCACAACTGTTCCATGTAATCATTTTCATCCAACAAAATGCATTATTTTAGTTGAGCAGTATATTCTTCCATTAAACTGCTGGAATTTTTTTTTTCCAGAACAAAATGTATGGCAGCATGAGCCACAAGTTACACATCCTTATCAATGCCTTTCTTCTTTTCCCCTCAGTATCATGTGACATCATACCTAGTTTAATCCTTGTATAAAGTTTCACTGGCTTTTGCTGCTGAGCTAGATCTGCACTACTGCCTTTGTCAATCTTCCTGATTTTTCTAATTATGAAAATAAAAGCTACTTGCAGACATAAAATTAATTTGTAGAAAAAATGTACAAACTAATTCATACATGTTTTAATGTAAAACCTAATTAATTATCTGACCTACTGTGCCATAGTACAGATTAATAACCAGAATATTCCAGGTGTGTGCTTTTTACTTAGCAGAAATACTTCCCCAGAAGTATCACTGAGTATTTTTAATTACAGTTCTCTTAACCCATGCTTTTCTCTCAATGTGTGCATGCTTTTCCAAGTCCATGCTTACATTCTTGAGGAAAGTAACCTAAGCAAACCAGAGCACTATGCTATGTGTAATAACACTATATTATGTGTAATAATTCTAAACATAAAACATGACTGGATCATATGGCACAACCATGCTTACATTTACAAGAAAGTACAAAACCTCTTCCTTCAGTCTGCTGACACTGCCATTCTAGATCTGTAAATTACAAAGATCAAGTGGATGAAGAATGTCAATACTGACTGATGCATGCATGTAAAAGCATCTTCAAAAACATACGTCTGCCATCTCCCAAAATAATCCTGACCAGACCTCAGAGCACCGTTCAATGCATCACTGCAGGAATATAATTTGCAAACTTACCTACATCACAGTTGATGATGAAGTCACTCAGCCCTTCAGAGGAAACCCAGTAGTAAGGTGAGTACTAGAGAGCAGGTGCTGCAACTGACATTACACGAACAAAAAATCAACAGATTGTGCTAGTGACTAAAAAAAAAAAAGAGCAGGACCGCAGTAACACAGAAATGTTGATTCACTGGCAGAAATTAGGAAAATAAATACTACCAAGGCAAAGCTTTTTTCAGCAACTTCATTTTACTTTCAATAATGTTTTAAGAGTCAATACCTGTAGAATTCCATTCAGTCATGACAGAGCATGTTTAATTTTAACCCTTGTGAGTTTACAGCACAAGAAGGTAAACTGCAAGTATTTTAAGAATTTTCTTCGTAACAGTTGAGTAGACTAATTCTCTATAACCAGATTTATTGATAGTGGACATTTTGCTTCACCATTTCAGCAGAAATACAGCATCTATATACAGAATTATAAAAAGCAAGTCAGACTTTTACATAGATCATCCTCCCTGCACATGACCCTGACTGTTAGAAGAAAAATCCCCATTATTGGTCAAAACTATACAGAGCGAACACCTAGGAAAAAGTATTTTTTTGTTCTATGACACTGTGTTAATACAATAAATATACAAAACTTCTGAACTACCCAGACATGCAACAGAGGGACAGAAGAAGTGCATTTGTACAGAACCATGACATTCACCAAGATGGCTGAACAGTATTAGTAATTTACAAAATATACAAACATCCTCAGATAAATAAAAACTCCTAAATTACAAATCAAAGACTACTGACATTCCAGTGTTTAAACTTCATACCTTGTACTCTGTCACAATACTACAAAAAGACAACTCAAGTGGGCGCCATACTCTGATTAATAAGAGATTGTAAAATCTAAATTTTGTTAGATATAAAATATTTTTAACAATTTTAGCTTTCTGTTATCAAAGCTAAACAAACTTTTTCCTCCCTTTTGGGTTGCAAAGTGTCACAGATTTCTGGTTTAAAGAATTCACACGTGACACAACCCTGAATTTCACTCAGAAAGCTTAAATCTGTACATTCAACCCATGATATTACAAATCAACAATTCTTATACACAGAACATTACATATGTTTTCTCAAAGACCCTTCAAACATTTGAGAAAAAAAATCTACCTATCAAATTCAGGCTTTATTCCTAATATGTTTGCTGTTTTTTTCTGGTAATCTATGCTATTACGCAATCTTCAACTTCAGTTAAATTGTAAGGATGATGTCCCTAGGATTCCAATCCAAGAGATACCAAAAGACTTCCCTAAATTTAGATTTAAAAGTAATCCATAGCAGAGCTCCTAGATACAACCCTCAAGTTTAAAATATGAAAAGAACAATCTTGATATATAGCTTCTAGAATGATGGTCCCCCAATCTCAGCAGAGAACAGTGACTTTAATCTGGAAAGCTTAAAAAACATTCCACACAAATTTAAGTTCAATGTTAGCACGTCCACTATTATGACATTTTAACAGCCTTGTTAGATAGAATATTTAAGCAAGTATATTCATTAATGTGAACTTCAGCATAGGTGAAACTATGACACTTTTTCAAATTCAAGTGTGGTTTAAAGAATTTAGTAAATGAAAGGAGACTAATAGGAGAATTCATGCTACCACTATATTACTGATTCAGGGATTAAGCTAGGGGAGTATTTTTTTAAATGAGCTTCGTTATTATGAATACAGTGTATTGAAACAGAATACAGTGTACTGAAATTCAGTCCATTTTCAGAATGTGGAGGGGCCTCAGAACTTTATGCTGTGTTATGATTCACCTTAAGAGCTGAATTAATTTCAGCCATGGTGTGTACTTACACAGGTTATGGGATGTCATTTTTCCATTTTCTGGAAGAGTTTGAAAAACTGTGTAAGTATTGTATGTAAGTCTCATGAGGCAATCCAAATGTAAGGTCTTCAAAGCAGAGAAACTCTAGTATACTATACCAAATCCTGACTGTATTATATTCTAGAATATTGTGATAGTATGTGTACCATTATGGATTGTTAGTTTCACAGCATCAATCTAACCTCTTAGGCTTCCAATTCAATGAGTTAAAATCTAACTTTAATAAAGATAAAGTTTTATCTCTCCCTTTGCCAAATCAAAATAGTTTAAAAGCTTTTTTCCTATAGCTTAAATCACATCACAGAGATGGCTGTGTTAATATTAAAATTCATTCAAGTATCTGTTAAATGTCATTGCTGCAAGAGCCTGGTTTTAGACAATATACCTGTTAGAAAATTAAGTACTGTATATATAGTGTTTTGGACAGGCAGTAAACAGAGTGACTGTCCAGGATAGAGATTTAGTACCACTGTTAAACATAAATCTATACTTGAAAAAAATCCAAACAAAAACTAACAAAAAAAAATCCCAAATAAAACAAAAATACCACAGCACATAGAAGAGGGACAGGGGATATGTGAATACTGAAGTTAAAAATAGCAAATATATAATCATTTAGCTCTGTGCTTGAAATCACCAGTTAACTTCCTTAGACTGAACTATTCTATTACAGAGAATGTTTATGCCCCATAATAATTTCTCACAGGTAGAGAATACTCCATGGAAATACATACAAACAAATGCTATAAAATGGCACAGATAAATTCTGGACCAAAACACTACTTAAACAAGATCAGGTAACTCAACAGTATTCATGCAAACTTACAGGTTTATATCAAAAGACTTACCTTATAAAAAGAAAACAAAACCAAACAAGAAAAGAATTTATACTCTCTGCCTTACTTGTATTTGACCCCCAGCAGCTGCTGAAAGTGCAAAAACAATAGTCAAACCTAACTACATCTCTCAGTCACTGCTTACTGACCACTTATTACCCCACTTCTTATGGCAGAAATAGGGAAATCAGTTCTTGCAAAGAAAAATAATTAATCCAAACTGCTTTCCTGAACTTAAAAAAAAACCTGGTGTGAATTGCTAAAAAACCTTCCAGATTCTTACATTGATTTGATCATTATATACCAGAATTCATTCTCAGGCCAATTGTTGAAATTATTTATCCTCCATAAAATATGTAAAGCTTTACACTGCAGAATTCAACATGTTAAAGAAAGGGAAAAATTGGTTTTCTTCTTAAAATAAATAAATTCATAATAAAATAAACCAACCATTTCCCATTTAACCCATGCACAGCTGTAGAAGAAACAAACATGCTGTGTGAATTTTGATGTAGGCATTTAGGCAATACAGTAAGTGACTGGGAAATAAAGAACAGTTGAGGAGAACCAGGGTGACTTTGTTCCTCTACATCCGGTTACCCTTGAAGGCGTTCTGGGCCGCGCTGGTGGCCGCTGTTGAGGCGGCGTTGGCCGCAGCAGTTTGTACAGTTTTGTTGGACATCACTCCCGTGGCAAACTCCTGCTGCGCCTTCTCAAAGCTCGCACCAGTCGTGCGGTACAGCCCGTGCACCTACAGAGGGGAAAAGCACTGAGAAAGTGGTGCCACGCTTCCCATTTCTTAGCAGAGCAACAGCAAAGTCTCAATGCAAAGCAGAGCTGTGAGGTGGGGAAATGTGATTTGTTCATGCTCTGTGAATACAGAGATGAGAACATGGAATTTTTCCCCACAAACTTTTGAATTTTTCATTGTCCTGCAGCACACACAATTTGACTGTGGGTGTTACCTGTAATTATCTGCAAGTTCAGAGGGGTCTTATCATGGTCACTAAAATGTGTGATGTATATTTGGTGAATTTTTCTTTACAACAATATGTAGAAACATTTTAGTTACTGTGATTGGTTACAAGAGTAAGCAACACTCTGAATGAATATTAAAAATTTCAAAATATCGTTATTACACAGTTACATATTTGCAGAACTGGTGTGAAGACCAATAGCTCTGCTTAATAACCAGAGGAATAAACAATATGACTTACAAACACTCTTAACAGTATGGCATATAACAAAATAAAAACCAACAAAACCTGACAAAAAAATCTGATTAACTTTCAATTATCTAAGTATTGAAATTCAAATGCTATTTTTGACTCAGTTAAATCACAAAAAGGTTGTTAAATAATACTATGAAGACATTTTCATTCCAGTGTAGCAAGAAAATTAATGTAACTTTTTTCTCTGTTATAAATGTGACTACTTCTCATCCATAAAGATAAACCAAGTCATATATGAATATGCAGATTTTCTGAAAGAATCTTTGATAAGGAAAGTGTAAAAACATATTCCACCATACTTTTGTCTTGTTTGTTTCTTCTCATCTATAAAGTATTTCTACAGAAGACAAGAAAAGACATCTCCAGGCACACATGTATAATTTCTAGTTTACTGTGAAGAGGTCAAAAGAACTTATGCATGTGTAAAATCCTTAAACCTAACTGTAACTGAGGTTGAATTACTGGAATCCAGCCAGGACATCATCATCAGAATTCTCAGTTACATTTATCTCAATGACTTACTACCGCATCAGTATCAATACTTAAATATTCTGGGTGGAAATTCACCAGAAGTAACCATAGAGAAAGAGTTTATTTCCTTGAGTTTTCATGCTCCTGCACCATTAGCTGGCAATAAAATATTAAAAAACGGAGAAAGAGAAATAAAAACCCTTTTCTGAGGTGCTAAGCATCTCTCTCTTCTATTGATTTTAATGGGAATGATTTTGGTAAGAGCTGTAACTTAGCAATCATTTCAGTCACACTTCTCTGTGCCTGATAGACAACCCGGCATGTACAGCTACAATCATAGTGTCCAGTGCTTTCACGTACTCCTTTGTGGTGGGGTTACCTCTCAGGTTCTCTAATTCAGAGCTATCATTCCCCATTTGCAGAAAATACCTGCATTGTACAAACAACATTTTGTACCTCCACAACAGTATATGCAAAACTGTACAAGTGTTAATGGCAAGGCTCACTTTGAAGAATGTAATTTAATCCCCACTACTTTGTGAAAGAGTACCTCTCTCAAGACAGAAAGCAAAATCCAAATCAAATGTAGGAAACAAAAGAGGGGAATAATACGTAACTTACCTTCTTAAACATAACTAGTGAGATAACAGCAGACGCTGTGAAAAGTGCAGCTATGATTATCATCATAATGCCAACAGGAATACTCTTATTAAGTCCAGTAAGAGATGAAATCCACCCACTGAAGGAAGGAGAAATAACAAAGTTTACTAGTACAGCCATGAACCATTTAATCAGATACCTTCACCAAAGAAAATTTCATAACCTCCTGGTTCTTAACCATTTTGAGTATTTTTAAAGAAAAATAATGGGAATTTTACATAAGCATATTCTGGTTCTATTATATACTTTTTAAGTTTAATTTCCATTTTTTCCCCAGAAAATGCAGTGAAACTGTATGAAAAGTTGTTGTAAATATTATTGTCCTTGAGCAAAACTGTGGAGAAATTAGAAAGCTGCTTCTCAACTGTCATTTCAGATTGATTCAAGACTACATGAATTCATAGATGAGAAAATATCCCTAAAAAGATAGTTTCTAACTTCTATAAATACAGAACAGAATACCACACATACACAGCTTCTATAGGAAGACTCATTTAATTGTATCCACACAGTGATGCTTTCTCAACTGAGGTAAATATAATTTTTTTTGAAGTAGAGAGCATCAGATGAACTAATAGAAAAAAACTGCTCTAGAAGTATCTACTTCAAGCATCTCCCCATTGTTCAAAATTGAAACACCAACAGGCACCAACAGTTTCAGACCTGAAAATTTAAAAAGCAAGCTGCCTTATGAACAAAACCTATGCATTAAGATGAATAAGATTTTTCCACATAATAAAAAAAAAACAACACAAAAAGCCCCTAGCAAAAAATTATGTAAATCCAAACCTTAAAACTGTCCCCTACCTGCTTCACACTGCTTTGATATCCACTGTATCCCACTATAATCTACCACAAATCCCCAAAATCTGAACTGTATTTAGGATTTTCTGGTTTTTCTGATTATCTAGCTAATTTCAGTACTCCTTCCCCAAGAATGCTTAAAAGCACACTTCCCAGACTTGGATGAATAAGCAATAGAGGATTCCAAAGGAAAAAAAAGCATGCTCTTTCCTTAGATAACAATTCTAAAGCAGTACTGTTTTGTCTGCCTTTCATATATCTGGAGGTTTCCAGCAAAAAGCACTGATGGAGGGAAGTGTCATTACCCAACTACAGCACTGCCACTCATGACTCTTCATGTTACCGGCTGGCTACTACAACCTTGCTTTTAGTTAATTCCTTTATTTCAAGGACAGTGACTGATTCCCCATAGTTTCTCCTTGTAAAATCTACATACTAGACCTCAAAGACTCAAATAAAAGATAATATATATACAAGCTTCATGTAAAAGCTTATATATTTGCAAGCATTTAAAAGAAAGAGCAATTTATTGTAGAATATGGATGTGGCTCTAACCAATGTACTTTTCAAATAATATCCAATATTCACCCAAATGCCTTGTTAAGTCGTTCTACAAATTTTAGCCATAAATTTCTCAATAAGAAGCAAGTATATAAATATAATTAGAAATACATAATAATACGAAAAATATGCAAACAATATATTATGGATGTCTAAATTTTTGCTTTCCTTTTTACCTTAAATACAGAATGAGTAATAACTCCTTACACCACCAAAATAGAGGAGGTAGTGTATGAAAGAGTAAGTTCAAAGTGGTTTAAATTGAAGGATAAAATTTTAAGTAGCCCAGTAACAGAAGTACCTCACATTCTTTGGATACATTTCACCCACTTCTCCTAGTCAAGAGCACTCCAAAAATGCTTTCTTTTGAGAATTAAATATAACATTCTAGAGAACACAATATTTTTCCTTTGAAAATACAGACTGTATTGCAGTTGTTACTTCAAATAAGAGTGTTTGTCTCACAGACAGTACAACACTGAGTTTGTACTGTCTGTAAGACAAACACTCTTACTTGAAGAGGGCAAACAGAGTACTCACCAGTTTCCCCATCTTTGAAATCCTGCAGCTTGAAGTACATGTACAGCAAACTGACAGATATATACAAAGAAGAACACAAAGAACCTGAATGAACTGTCACTCCTGAAAGAGGTGGGGAAAAAAAGATTAAAGCAGACAGAAAATTCATTATTTTTATTAATATTCTGTAGTACCAATCTAAGTTTTTACTGCATTAACTAGACAAAAAGTACTTTCATTTATCAAGTGACCTGAAGTATCAGCAATTCTGTGGTTTTTTAGAGTGTTTATTTACAAGAACTGCTCTTTCTTCTTTAATATAGTGATTTTGCCACCTGCCTCTCTAAGAAAGATGAGAATAGTTCTGTTCAGCCCAGAGCAGGGCCCTTCAACTAACCATTTAAGTTTGCATTCTGCTCCACTTTCAGAGTGAAGTTAACAGTGACAGCAGGATGGGAAGAGAATATTTAACTTGTGAAAGGAAAGAAGATCTCATATGGAATTACTGAAACACATGGCACACCAGAATACTGAAGCAGCTGTTATTTTAAAGTAAAATGTACAAAATACATTTCCTGGTAAATTACTAAAATGCCAGCCTTACAAAGACTGAAAACAAATTTCAAAAACCGAGCCAAATATAAATGTACAGGCAAAATTTCAATGAAGACTCAACTTACTACTGTCAAAACTATTGGCTATATAAAATGCTTCCTACTAGAGTTCTTAAGAAAGTAGAAATCATTTAGTTAAGTCACAAAAAGAGATTTTGTCCTAACAGCTCTTCCTGCAGAAGGGAGTTTGTAATTTCTGTACAACCAGTTCAGTTCAATAACTATTTCATTTTCAGCTAAGCAACTGACTGAAAGTTGAATATGCAAGTCGAGTTTTCCTTCCTCAACCAACCAATTTTTTCTAAGAAAATATATGGATTTATTAGACAAGAAATGCAAGTTAAACTATATGATTCCTCGAAGATTTGTGGGTATAGCAATACCTCCTTGGTTAGCAAAAAGAAACACTTCCTGTAGTCTAAATGTTACAGTTAATTCCAACTTCTGGCCATCAATCTTTTAATGCAGGAATAAGGGTATTTCAACTGAGAACATCCTGAATCGCTTCAATGTAAAAAAAAAAAAACAACCCAAAACTTCATGAGTACAGGACTTGAAATCTCTACATGCTGATCTCCACTAAGAAAAAGTTTAATTTTGCATGCAAACACGCCATTCTCTTCTTAATCACACACCTTATGCTTCTGTAGTTTGCAAAGATTGCTAAAACCAGGAAAAATACCAGTTGTTTAATATATACCTGCTCTACTAATTCTTAAGAGTCTTAGGCTATTTCAATTAGAGATACTGTAGATGTCTATCACTTAAAATAACAAAAATACAAGATTTTAAGAGTAGCTGTTCATGAAGTTCATTCAGGAAGGAAAAAAATTAAGACACTATTTACTACTAATCTGCTCAAATTCTTGGATTGTAGAAACAGAGATTTATTGAAAGAGAATATGTTTGCAACTGTTACCAGCCCTTATTAACTTCAACAAAGTTAAGGATTTCGGACAAATATTTTGCCTGTGGTAAAAACGGTAAATACTTTAAAGGATATTCCACGGTATTACTAACTATTGGCATCTGTATTTCAAATTCAACAACTGAATTAATGGCAAACATACTCTTTGTTTCTAATGAAAGCACTTTAAAGGATTATCATCATGATAATCAAGCAAATTGTGGAATGTTAATGCATTTTGACAAGTTTTTAAATATACTAAGTCAAGTTGAAGTTGTTACCTGAAAGCTCCATAAAGTGGTCTGTACCAGCAGACAAAAGAACAAGGGGTAAAAAGCAAGAACCAGAGAATACTCAATCCAAAATCAACCCCTCGTGTAGCATCAACGTAAAACCAGGCCAAACATCCAAAGATATTAAGAAACAGTGTCACTGTATGGACTGTGGAAGCAAAAGCAAAATCGTATTAATTAGGTTATGTTTAAACAATAAATTATTACAACTGCTAAAGTTATACCCGAACTTTTAAACATTTTAAACATTTAAAGAAAACAGCATTTTAAACAAAACATCAGCATGTAGACAATACCAATACCATCTCAAGGCCTTCTGCAATAAATTGATTTTTATAGTTTTCTAAATTTCAGGTAAACCCTGTATTCACAAGTAAGAGGACTCAACATGAAAATTCAAGTACCATCACCTACCTAGCAATGGAAAATATCTCGTCATAAAAATAAAACACTTTCAAACATTAAATTAAGAAAAAAGACGTTTCTAGATGCAATAATTGATTTTTTTTTCTACAGTAGTAACTGAATACAAATATTTATGAGACCCCTGAATATTTTTTGAGAAAGCTTAAAAATGACAAAGTGCATCACAAAATGGACGCTCTACACATTCAAATTTGAAAACAACAATTTCCCAAATAGTCTTTCAACAGAAAGCTCTTTGTCTTCCATATAATAAAACAAATACCCCACTTACTAAGAATGTTCTTCAGTAAAACATGGTCTGCAAGAAGCTGTCCTAGATGTTTTAATGTATTTTGTATATTCAAATATTTCTTAGGACACTGGTCTTAGAACACCTGCCTTTTTTGGTGGTCTGTTGTTAGCTCAATAGTATAATTTTCTCACTGGCAGACCTTGTTACACAGTAACTATTCAATTTCTACTAAAAAAATGCATTTGCATTATGACTTTACATTTTATTTTAATTAAGTTTATTTCTTAGAACAGAATAAGGCAATATTAAGAAACATTACAACTACTACCTTCATGCTATCTGGCACAGAATTTAGTTCTGCTAGACTTCAAAGATGAACAGGAATTTTTCTCTTTGTTCAGCAATAACCAGTGATTCAGGAAGGATTTTGCTGCCTCAGAGAACAATTTCTTTCCTTGCGGATCAGGATAAAGTAGGGTATTTATAACTGCACAAACTGCTCCTGACAGCAATGATTTTATTTAAGTTCAGAGCAACATTTTAGGCATTCTTCTGAATAGCAAGGTTAACAGAACAGGCAAGATACTAAAGATTCTGAAAAAGGGAATCCTGAAACACTTTGTTGTTGTCTTAATTATGACTTGAGCTCTAAATCAACACAGTGGGGAAAAACTTAAAAGCAAGATGCACAGATCATTGCATGGAAGACTGATGAAAGTGAAAACATTTCCTCAGATAAATCATATTTTCCAGTAAGAGTTGCCAGAATCAAAATACTTTGTTCTTCAAAAAAAAAGGCAGTTATTGCGCCTACCTATCTTAGCACTGCCCCAAGGGGTAGGCAAACCAACTCCTTTCTGAATTTGTGTGTTTATGCCTCATAAAGCAAAGGAAACTATACAAATCCCAGTTCCTGCTTTCCTTTGATACATACAAGAAAGGGGTATTCTCTCTTTTTCTACTCAATACTGGAACACATGGAGACCCCTATGTTACTAGAAACATTCAAATTCTGGTGGAAACTGAACTTTACAAAATTACTTTCTTTTAATAACTACAATTATGGTAACAGGACAAGTTTTAAAAGAGTATCATCAGTGCAGAAAAGGGGGAAGCAACACACCCACTACTGATACTGAAACCAGCAACACAGGGGTCTGGCTTCACTACAGCAACAGAGTCTCAGCAGTAGAAAACAAGTATTAGCAAGCAATAAAGGAAAACAGAAGACTTGACTGAAAATTCTCACTTCACTGTGCTTGCCATTCACTTGCCTGCTGCAAGATACAGAGAATCATTTATCCTTTGAGCCAATGCCTTCACTAAAGGGAGGCAAGCTTAAACTCTTATATGAACAGACATGTGTTTGTAGGTTCAGGGTACCAGTTATAAAGTACCTTCCACCTACTTGTCTCAGCAAATTAAACCATAACACAAGCTATTAGAAAATAATGACCACCTGGGAGCTGAAATCACCTAAGGCTTCGTGAGAAGTCTGCAACATGCAATTTCTGTATGACAGCCTCACAGCTATAACAATAGTGTACTCTGTGTGATTGATGGAAGCCTTCTCCTAGTTTGTGTGTGGAAGCAGCTGAAGTTGAAAAAAAAGGTGTTCATGCCAGAATAAGAGTCAACATTGGAAAAATACATTAGTTTAATAAATATTAATAATTTACAACTTCCCTGAACAGAAGAGTTCTCCTTTAGATATATTCCTTGTCTTAATTAACTACACTTTTTCATCCATAAATGTCTGAAAGTGAGTTGTAAATTAAAAAAAGATCACAAGTTGTACTGAAGATATTTGGCATGTACATTATTGAGATGATTTTGCTATTCCATTTGAGACCATATGAAAACAAATTTTTGTACTAAGCTTAATTTCAGTAATGTTTCATTGATTATACTTTCAGGAAACTTAAGTCCACATTAGGACACATGACTGTCCCTCTGGACTGGAACTGCCTACAGGCAAATGGGATGCCTGAAGAATGGAGAGTTTCGAAACGACAAGGCAACTCACAAGTGAGGACTGGGCTAGTGAAGTTTGATCACACATAACCTGGGAGCACCAAGGAGCTTCAGATGTTGTTTAGGCTTTTCTTCTTAGTCTGTTCTGCTTACCTGGGAGAGATGTGCTAATATGCCTTACAAAAAAGAGGAAGATCTTCCATAGGGAAAAAATAGATTCTAAAACAGATAACATAACCATTAAATAGCCTTGGATCAGCACATAAACATGTGCTATATAAAATGTGAAGGTACATTTTAAAAATTTCCTGATGAATAACAGTGAATTTGTATGACAGCAACCAGTCAAACCTTGAGAAAACATCACCCACAAGGAAAGGCTGAGTGAAATATGCTAAGTAAGGCAAAAGGAGATGACTAATGGGCATAAATGTATTTTCCACAGCAAGAGTGGATAGAACATGAAAGATCAAACACAGGAGGGGAGAATTAAATTAATATACCAATAAACATCTTCTAATTCTTAAAGTCAGCAACGCATTAGAACAGGCTCGGAGGGAGTTTGTGAAGTGTCTATCATTGGAGGTTCTCAGGGACAGGCAGAACAAATATCTACACAGACTGATATACATATATGCACACACCATCTCTCATATCCTCAGACAGAGGATGAGATTAAAATCTCCTGAACAGAAAGAGAAAAAAGTTGCCACTTCAGTGTATTATTTTTCTACCAGAATCTCTTCCATTTGTAACTTCAAATAAGAAATATTCTTTCAAAATCAAAGTGGTGTTTATTTGGCACATGCTATCAGCCTTGGGAGAGCAGCTTGAAAACATGCTTTTGAGTCTGTTCTTGACTGTTAGCACAAGTCAAGAGACATTGTACTTGACACAATAATAGCACAAAAAGATCTAAACAGTGCTAATGAGCTAGGAAAACTGTCATTTTCATGTGCAAGCCCTTAAAGCACCAATGGCCACACTGCCAAGACAGAACAGAAAAGCTCCAATGGCAACTGTGCAAAGTCATTGCTAATTGATTGTTATAGTTCACAAAAACATGTGAGCACTCAGTCTCTTGGAAAAAAAAAAAGTCTCTCCCCTGGGGAAAAAATGTGCAAAGATAAAACACATCAATGAATTAGAAAACTCTGACTTCTGATACAAAAGGAGAAAAGAGGGATGAGTTAATGAAATAGGGATACAAACAGGCTTGTTTTCTCATGAAAGGAAGAGCATATGGATCTTAAACAGGTAAAGAAGTTTCCTCAGAGACATAAAAACCAAGAATGATGATGTCAAATTAATACTAATGGTGGAAATACAGAGAACTAAACTAGTAAGCTTGTTCCCAGGGCTCCTACAAAGGAAAAGGACTGCTTTATAAAGTGCTGAGAATGTAGTACTCAATTTATCCAAATGTGATTATGTTCACAGAACCCCTAGAGCTTACAAGACATAGGAAGTTTTGGAAGAGGAAAAAAAAGAGGCAAGCAGCAGCAGGTCTACCATGGGAATAAATACCTCCTCAGAGGATAAGCAGTCAATGAGAAATTAGCCAAAGCACATAGATGCAATCCCAGGAACCAAAAGACCCAATTCAACAGCCAGCCCTAAGGGATGGGGTTCTACACCCAATCTTTTTTATCTTTCTTTTTTAACTGTGAAATAGATTTTAGTTTTCTTTTTTTTCCTTTATTATGCCCTATTCCTGCCTTCCTTAGTAACACATGTAAATCAGAGAGCACTACAGCTAAAGAAAAAAGAACGCAAGAAAACTTGGTTGAAACCTCAGCCTACCTAGAAGACAGTCATGTCAGTATAAAAGCACAGGTCCTATGTATTTTGAAATAATATAATATTGCTTATTTACTTGTTACCATAAAAAGGAAAATTAAGAAGATTATTAATATTCCAACTCTAACTGCTCAACTTCACCACATATTTGAAGCATATGCACTTTCAGAACTCAGTCCTGCAAATGGCCAGAATTGGTAACCATCCTGAAATTTTGAGTATTTCACCTTAGATTTCATATACATCTCAATTATCTGTCAATTTTATGAGAGTGACCAGTCATACGCTCTATAGTTGCTTATCTGAAGATTAATGATCTAGCAATGAATATAGAAAGCAGTAGATTATGATGAAGTGGAATTGATTTGATTCAGTGCTGCCTGCTCATTTCATGTGTTTCAATTACGTGGTTCAATCACAGCAATAAGACCATCAGAGTAATGTGTAAAATTATGGAGATTTCCTAACTACATCTTAAGCTACAAAAAAAAGTTCAGAAAACATCTGAAATCCCCATTTTCTTAGGAAGGCTGAAAATATATTAAAGGCATCAAAGTATCCAAATCTTACAATTTTGTCAGAGTCAGAGTATTTATTAGGCTTGTATCAATCACAGTGGACAAGGCAGAAGAAACAAGTATGGCATCTGCACACTTCTTTAACCCAGCATTTCTGCAGTGAAAACACAGACCCCCAGTGAGGACAAAATAAATCCTACAAAGATGGTGTAGAGCATTCTTTGCCTACAAAGGATAGCTTTAACACGGACTGATTCTTCAGCTAATTGACACTATTTCTTAAAATAGGGTAAAACGATATTAAGCCTTTGCTATAGATGAAAGCTATATTAAACTATATAAAATTATGTATATTAAAGTAAATGGGTATTCTACATCTTGGACTCAAAAGTCTATTAACACTAATTGTGAGATTTATTCCTTAACATGTAAGCTGATTTTAAAACCAGTAGAATTATTTCTAAGTTAATAAATGGTCAAAGTTCATTTTACAACTGGAGAAACTTTAACCAGACAATTGCAATAAATTAGAACCAAATTGCCCCAGGATAATCCTCCTTTTCTTCTGTGGAAGCTTTTATGATGTAATTCAATACTTTTAAAACAGAAGTTAACATAAAATTTTGCTTCAATATTTGGCTTCTAGATTTAAAATAATTCTTCATTACAGATGCTCCAAAAGCCAAAATAGCAGGTGTATATTACCAAGCTTGAACAGGCATTTTATTTTTCTTCAAAAGAAAATACTTACACATCCACAAATAGTACATAATCTTTACTGTCTTCTGGAATTCTACAGGAATGTCTACTGAAAAATCCTGGTAAAAACAAGGACCTACAGGAAAATTCTCAGGGAGAGGTGGCCAGTTATTTTTTCTACCTGCAAAACAGAAAATAAAGGAGAAAAAAAGAGATGTGTATAATGTAGTTTCAGTCTCTGTATACTTGAAAAAGATACATGTTTGAACTTGTTTGAAGTGTTTAATGCATGAGTTTCTCAAGTGGAGGGATAACTCGGGCTACCAAAACCCAGGAGCTTTAAGAGCAATCCTTAACATAAACTTCAGAAATTAAATACAATTAAGTGTAGCCAGGTCAAGGAAAGTAAAATAGTTATCTACATAAAAGACTAAGCAGGTATCTAACATTTCCTAAAAAGTAAGAGAATTTTTCACAAAACAGATACGGACAGAAAAACAATTTCTGAGAATCCCTTGACTTTTAAATGAGTAAGTCCCACCATACATAGTCTGTTGAACACAAAGACAGGGGACTGAAAAGCATTCTTCATTTTCAGAATCCTGATATTCTTAGTGTCAATGTATCTCTAGTTTCCAATATGATTTCCTGCCAAAACTTACCTAAATGGCAGGAAGTCTCAAGAAAGACAGTTACTGAAATGGTCTGTAAGTATCTTTTTCTAACAAGACTATGCCCTACAGCATCACTGTATTTTGATAAAGTTGTGTGACAGAGTGAGGACACTGCAAAGGACACAGGATCGGACACTTGGATTTCCTGAATACTTATCTGATTGCAGGCTAGAGTTTACACTCTGCTGAACACAAGTCATACCAAGCACAGACTCAGAGATTCAGTTGAGACTATCATTGCAACAAACCTTTGCCATAGCATTTCAAACTCAGAATGCAAGAGATATATTCACCATGTGACCGAATTAATTAGTTGAAATAGGAAGCAGCACACTTTTATTAGGTCGAATGCAATGCTGCACAGAACCTGAGCTGAGAAGGTCAAAGGCATCAAGCTGACATACCAGCTCGAAGATCTTTCACTGTAGTAAATTATGACAACATATGACAACAGTGTTCTAGATCTGCAGCCAGCATCTTAAGGCAAATGAATGCAAATAGCTAGAGAATTCCAAAAGACCCTGTTCTCCAATCAAGACCACTCTACAGTGTTTTCAAAGGAATCCAAGTTAGTGTGCATGTCCCTGGGATCCAGAAATGTAATTAATGGAATAGTTCAAAGTTGTGCCAGAGTAGGTTCACAATGGACATCAGGAAGCATTTCCTTACCAAGAAAATGGTCAAACACTAGAATGGTTTTCCTAGAGGAGTGGTCAACATCCTCAGCCTGTCAGTGTTTCAGGGCATATGAACAATGTCCTCAATAACATGCTTTAACTTATTGGTACTGGACAGGCAGTTGGACTATACAGCCATTCTCAGTCAGGAGGGCAGCAACAGCAACCGAAGTAAGTTTTGGGGGTGAAATCAAGCTCTCCAGAGGTTTCTTGAGCTCAGGAACACCTGAAAAGCAGCCCAAAACCTTTCAGGACCCAGAAGCTCTCACTAACCAGTCAGGAGCGGAGTGAACATTACGAGGAGCAGGGTGGGAGATTAATCAGCTTTAGGGAGCATGAGTGACCAGAACATGGGGCATCAAAAAGATGTGGTGCAGCAGGGAGAGGGCTGCAATGCGCAGGTAGGTCCATGCCTCAGGTAAGAGCTAAGTGCTCTGTCTGCCATAATGGTGGGCACTTGTCTCAGAATCAAAACAAGTGTGTCTACTGAGACAGTCCCAGAAAAGTACAACTGACACATCCACTGAGGGAACTGGTAAAGAAAGAGACAAGAGTACAGGTGGCAGTTTGCAATGGATGCACAGATATTTCTACTGGAGAAAAGGCTTGTACCTGCATGAAATGTGCATAGTTTGATCAACTGCTGCTGAAGGTACAAAATTACAGCAGGCAGTGTTAGAGGGACTGAAACGGTGACAGAGAAATGGCTTCAAAACCATACACCTACAATAGACATCACTGAGTGTGAGACACCTTAGATCCTGGTGACCCACAAATACAGAGCTCAAGTCCAACCTCTAGCCTCCAACATCCACACCAGAACAGTCCATTAGCAAGTCCAACAAGGAACATCCAGACCAGCAGCACTACAGTCACTACAGTAAGAAGAAAATCTGAGTAATTGTGGCAGGTGACTGTCTTAGGGTCCCTAAGACACAATCTACCAGCCCAATCAAGAGTTACAAGAGGCAATGCTGCCTATCAGGGACAAAGATCCATGACGCTGCCAAGAGTCGCCCAATTTGTCAAGAACATGGACCACAGCCCAGTATTCCTCTCTCACATGGGTACAAATGCTACCACAAGCCAAAAAATATGCAGGATCACAGAAGACTATGAAGTGCTGGCAAGATAAGTGATGAACACTAGTGCCCAAGTCATCTTCTCATATATCTTCCTGGTCACAGAAACAGGGACAGCCAAAAGCAGCCACACTGTGCAGCTCAACATCTGGCTTCCTGGCCACGATCAAGGTTTTGGCTTTTATAACAATGGGTTTTCCTTGAATGATTGTGGCCTGTTAGGGAGGAATGAGACCCCCCTGCTAAAAAAAGGGCAAGAGAATCTTAGGCAGCATACTGGCCAATTTGGTGAGATGGACTTTAGACTACAGGACTCAGGGGTAGGGTCCTAAGTAGCTATGATTATTCTAATGCTTTTTTCTAGGGACGAGGTCATGTCAACCAGTGCATCAACAGATGTTCCTTGACTGCTTCTCAAGATGAGAATCACGGGGCTAATGACATCAAGGGTGTTCATGGTTACAATGAATCCTGTTACGCTCTATCTAGGGAATCTGGATGTTTGATTACCTGTCTGAAGTTGCCTGTACACACACAGCAGCATGGGGAATAAACAAGAACTGGAAATCTATGTGTAGTTGCAAGGCCATCACCTCACTGCAATTAGAGATATGGTAGGATAGCTCACATGACTGGAATAATTTCACGCATGGCTGTGGATTTTTTAGAAAGGACAGGTCAGAGAGACAAGGTGGTGGAGTTGTTCTTCATATAAGAAAGCAACTGAATTGTATCAAGCTCTATTCAGGGGCAAAGAAATGAGTTGACAGTTTATGGGTGAGAATTAAGAGACAGGCTAATATGGGTGATACTGTTGTGGGGTGCTTACTTGTAGGCCATCTGATGAGCAGAAGGAAGTTGATGAGGCTTTCTATGGACAGCTGGCAATATCCACACCATCATAGGTTTTCCTGGGGACTTCAACAATCTTGGTATTTGTAGGACAACATGGCCCAGCACACATAGTCCAGGAAATTCCTGAAGATCACTGAAGACAATTTTTTGATGCATGCGATATATGAGCCAATAACAAAAGATGTGTTGCTGGACAATTGTGTTGGGGTGATTTTTCAATGATACTCTATTCCTTAATCATCTGCCTTATTCCCAGAAATGGCTACTGGAGCTTTAAGATAAATCAGGGGAGGGGCAGGGAGTCTTGGTTTTTATTCATGGGTTTTATTCAAAGCCTCTCTCCAGAGCATGCGGCTGTGGTACAGGCCAGAACATCACATTCTTGCTTTTACTAGATTAGTTTTTGCTAGCGTAAGCATATTTTTTTTTCCTTCCTTTCCCCTGGCCTGGAGGCTGCA
>NW_005054440.1:760325-764501 GCF_000277835.1 Geospiza fortis
CAGGAATCCTTTTGGTTTTTTTTATTGAACTGTTTCTGCTGCATTTTTGATTGGAGATCGAAGTTGCTGAGATGGTGGACCAGCAGGGTGGCTACTCTGAGCCCCCAACCTCAGGAAAAAAGGCTGAGCCAACAAGAGAAAGGACACCAAAATTCACTAGCTTCATCTGGTGTGAGGAGGACAACAATGCCAGAAGTTCAACAGATTCCCCTTTGTTTTGCCTGAGTTGTGGTGTGAACTCCTTTTTCCCCTTCCCTGAGACAAAGGGGCCAGCCACTATTTTTTTTCTTCCAAGTCACACCTCCAGGCCCTGATAAGATGCACCCATGGGTGCTGGGGGAGCTGGTAGATGCTGTAGCAAAGCCATTCCCCACCATCTTTGAAAAATCATAGGAAACGGGAACCTGGCCTGATGACTGAAGGAATGCCAGCGTTACTCCCATCTTCAAAACTGGCAAGAAGGAGGGGGATCCAGGAAGCTACTGGCCAGTCAGCCTCACCTCCATGCCTGGAAAGGTGATGGAACAGAACATTCTGGAGGTCAGCAGCAAGCATGCAGAAGAAAAGAAGGTCATAGGTGCAGTCAGCAGGATCTTCCCCAGGGGGAAATCATGCTTGACCAATCTGACAGCCTCCTGTGATGGCAGGGCAGGATGGGTAGGTGAGGGGAGAGCAGTGGTTGTTGTCTGCCTCCACTTGAGCAAGGCTTTGAACACCATCTCCCATAACATCCTCATAGGCAAGCACAGGAAGTGTGGTTTAGATGAATGGACAGTGGGGTGGACCAAGGGCTGGCTGAATGGCAGAGCTCAGAGGGTCAGGATCAGGGCAGCAGAATCCAATTGGAGGCCTGTAGTCAGTGGTGTTCCCCAGGGATCAATACTGGGCCCAGTCTCACTCAACTTGTTTATCACTGGCCTGGGTGAAGGGATCCAAGGTACCCTCAGCAGGTTTGCTGATGATCCAAACTGGGAGTGGCTGAAACACCTGAAGTCTTTGCTGCCTTTGGGCTGGGCCTTGGTGGGCTGGAGAGTTGGACAGAGAGAACCCTGATGAGGCTCAGCAAGGGCAAGTGCAGGGTCCTGCAGCTGGGGAGGAATAACCCCAAGTACCAGCACAGGCTGGGGCTGCCCCACTGAAGAGCAGCTCTGCAGAGAAGGACCTGGGAGTCTTGGTGGATCACAAGGTGACAATGAGCCAGCAGTGTGCCCTTGTGGCCAGGAGGCCCAGCGGGATCCTGGGCTGCACTGGGAAGAGTGTGGCCAGCAGGTCAAGGCAGCTGATCCTCCCCCTCTCCTGGGCCCTGGTGAGGCCACATCTGGAGTGCTGTGTCCAGCTCTGGGCTCCTCAAGACAAGAGAGAAATGGAGCTTCTGGAGAGGGTCCATTGAAGGGTCACAAAGATGATGAGAGATCTGGAGCATCTCTCTTAACGAGGAGAGACAGAGCTGGGCCTGTTTAGTCTAGAGAAGAGAAGGCTGAGAGGGGATCTCATCAATGCATATAAATATCTCAGAGGTGAGTGCCAAGAGGATGGTGCCAGACTTTTCAGGGGTGCCCAGATACTGGACAAGAAGCAATAGCAATAAACTAAAACACAAGAAGTTTCACTTAACATTAGGAAGAAATTCTTTACATTGAGAGTGCTTTACATTGAGAGCTTTGTGGACTGTCCCTCTCTGGAGACTGTCAAAACCCATCTGGATGCATTCCTGTTCCTGTATCACATGTTCCAGGTGACCCTGCCTTGGAAGACATTACCTCCACAGTCCCTTTCCAACTCTATTCCAATCATTATTCTGTGATTCATTGTATGTCCCTTCCAACTGAAAATATTTTATTCTAGTCTACAAAATCTCCTGACAACTTGAATTACTAAGGAATTAAGCAATTTGGAATTATAACACTGCATATTCAAAAAAAGACCAGCATGTGTGAAAATAAAACAGAACTGTAGATAAAAGTGAAATGACCAGATAAAGTCAACCTTTCATACAATGGTTTGCTTTGTTGGGTTTTGGGGTTCTTTTGAAAAGGAATATTCCCACAGATGTACTTGTAGCAAAACATCTTCAGTTAAGAGGATGTAAATCTTCTCACACATGTGAAATTGCTGTAAAAAACGGCTGATTTTGCACAGCACAGAGCTTGTGGCATACAAAAAATTTAATAAAAGTTTAATAATAGAATTGATCTTTCTGGTATTTGTGTAGAATATTATGTTTGTAACACAGCAAAAGAAATTAAATATTTCAAACCACAAGAGTTCTTATACAGGTGTAAATAGATAAATGAGAAATCAGAGATGTTACTTCAAGAAGTTGGTTTTACTTCATCTCAAAATGCTCCATTTTTATTCAGTAGTGTTACTCAGATACTAATCTAGAATAAAAATAGAAAAGAATAATAGATAAAAGAGAATAACATGCTACAGAGGCCACATTTAAATTTTTTTCACTGAAAATCTGAAAGGACAGCGCAGTTTATTCACTGCATTCATCTTCTCAAGGGAGATAAACTTCCTTTTCCTGAAGACATTACAAAAATCCCTCTTCAATCTGCTTCACAATGTCACTGTAAAATTAAAAAGTTTCTAAGGAAAAGTGACATTTCAGAAATTTAAAGTATATTTTTCATGCATACCTCCTTGCTGATTGAGACTCTGCATTTCCCTTTCTCTGCGATCTAGTTCAGCTGCTTTTCTTTCCAATTCTTCCTGACGCTTTAGCAGTTCTGCCTGGGCCAAGGCATGCTCCTGAACAAAACAAATATCACCAGATATTGACAAAAAGTATGAACATGGCATAAATATTCCAAGTCTTTTCACTATAATTAAGCGCCTCTACTTATGAAGACTGAACCAATATAGCACAAATTCACGTATTACCAATTACTTAAAGGCAGTATTAATTTTAATTTGGAAAGCAATACTCACTTACAAAATACATTATTCCAGAAGCATATTTAAATAATTATTATTAAAAGGAACCTAGTGCCTAAAAGTTGCAGACAAACCTTTGCTATTTGTGTGTAGGAAGATGGTTCTTCTGTTGGTTTCATTATTGCTGGCTGGGTACTGGGTACATTCGGCATTTTCACATTTCCTGGAGGAGGCTAAGAAAACAAAAGACAATTATAGAGAAATATTTTCCTATTCTAATAAACTTCTTTTCATTATGTCTGTAAGAACCAATTTAGATGTTTTAAAGGAAGTGCTACTGAAATAAACTGAAAACTCAATATGCTGCTTTCAATATTTATAATCTTTAGAAAAGAAGACATCAACTGAGTTCTGTGGTGCAGGTTATCTTGCATTACTTTCAATAAACACACAAAGAATTCTAGGAATTCAGTAAAAGTAAATGGAATTTTAATTTTGTTCAGACATGAATATTAATACAACCAGTAACTGTTTCAGAGGATTGCAGCATTTAAGAGTCATCTATTCATACTCTGAAACTCCATGTAATTTATTAATAATGTCTTCCAGAGCCTTCTACTTAACAAAGGTTTATATCACTGTCATGGTTTGACACTGGCACAATGCCAGTGCCCCATGAAAATATACTTCCCTGGTGTTTGCTGTGAGATGTGACCAGGAAATAAGCAAAGCAGGTCTCTACCTTAGAAAAAAAAGTTTATTAACTAAACTACAAAAGGAAAAAAACCACACACACACACACACGCACACACACACCTGGAAAATGAAAACTCCACAAAAAAAGCATTTCCTCCTCCCCCCCACCACATTTCCAATACATCTTCCAAATTTCAAGTCTCCATCCATCACCCTGTAAATACTCAATTCCAGTCCATCAAGAGGAGAGGAGTCCTTCTTGGGGCCATGCTGACCTCTTCCTTGCATGCCCAGCGCTCTCACCACTGGACAAGGAACAGAGCTGCTTCAAGGGTTATCCTTTTAAGGGTGCTTTGACCAGTTCCAAAAAAGCACAGTTTTCTCTCATCTCGGGACCTCTTGTCCCCCCCATACTTGTCTACCCCCTGGGGCCGGGGGGTCTCCAAAACTGAACCCTCTCAGTTCTGAGCCATCGCCTCCCCCCTGGATGCAGCCTCTGTGTCACAAGGAAGCACGGTTCTGTCCATGGCTGTACCAAAAAGAGTCCAGCAACCAGCTACTCCATCATCTCTTTCCGGCCTCTTCTTTACTCTCCCAGCC
>NW_005054440.1:764606-787064 GCF_000277835.1 Geospiza fortis
CTTCCGGGTGGGGGGGGGCGCTGCCCAAATCCTCTCGGGGCCTCTCTCCCTCTGTCTCTCCTGGGGGGGCTGCCCACCGCCTCCTGGTGCCCCCACCACCCTTCCATCTTGAGGGGTCAGGCCTACCTCTGCCGGGCCACAGGCTTTCCCTCCCCGGCCCAGCTCGAAGCCGGGCAGGGGAGGCCTTGCCTCTTTGCTGGCCGGAAATCAAAGAGAGAGCCCAAGGGAGTGCTCTGCTTCTAACCCCTGTGTTCTCAGAGGCGCATCCACCCTCAGTGGCCAAGCCTGGTGTCAATTTAAAATCTGAACACCTATTGGCCTCTGGCCACTCCATTCCCAGAAAACCTGCTTCCTGTAAACCCACGACAATCACCCAGATAACTAGAGAAGTAAGGTAACATATGAAACTTTCAAATTCAAGATCCATAATCTATTGCTTTACTATTTCACCAATTTTTGCTAGGTATCACTCCAGAATTTCTCCTAGGTTAATACATGTGTTAAGAATATAATCACAGCAAAATATACATTTCAGCCATTGTATTCAGAAGATACAGACTGCTGCTGAAATACAGTAGTATTTCTTTCATTAAGCACAGAAAAAAATACATGTTTTTGATACTACTATATTTTCATACTTACGTAGTTTCATAATAAATGCTAGAAGTTCAATATGGCTTTCATGCGTTTTCTCAGGTTACTATTCAAAGACCACAGCCATGCAAAATAGGCACAGGTATTATAAATTATCTATGATAGATGAAGAACCTAGTGAAGAAAGCATCATGATCATAGAGCACTTCAAGTTGAAAGGGACATGTAAGGATCATGGAGTCCAACTCCCAGCTTAAGTTGGTTATGCAGGACCTTCCCCTCAGGGACCAATTCTGGCTCTAATGACTGTATTATCTCTCAAGTGTTTGTCCCTTGCTCACAGAATAACCTTCTCCAAAATTTTACCAGGCACTGGAGTGAAACTTATTGGCCTGTAATTACCAAAGTCATCCCTCTTAGTCTTACTGAAAACTGGGACAACATCTGCCAGCTTCCAGTCAACTGGTACCTTTCCAAACCCCCATGACCATTGAAAAATAACATGGAGAGGACCCACGACAATGATCAGCTAGCTCCTGCAGGACACTGGGATGAATTGCATCAGGCCCCATTGACTTATGTGCATTCAGTGGGAACAATAAATCTTGAATACCTTGAGAGTTTACAAAGCCTTCAAGTCACAAGACTACAAGGGTCCCTGGACCCATCAGTGGTGTTATAGATAGAGGTAAAAAAGACATTAAACTGCTCTGTCCATACCCCTAACTGTGAAGTGACTGACCTCATCAAGTAATAGACCAATATTATCTCTGAACATTCTTTTGCTGTTGACTTTTTTAAAAGGTCATTCTGTCATCCACCACAGTGCTGTCCACCTTGGATGGTCATCAAGCTTTAACCACACAAATCTCCTCCCTGCAGTGGCAAACAGCATCTCTGCAAACCCTCCTGTCTCATCTGTCCTTGTTTTCAATGTACAAACATCTCCCATTTTTATTTAAGTTCTAGAAAAAGATCCCTGCTCAGCCAACTTGGCCTTCTGACTCACTTTCTTGAATAACAATACTTTGAAATTGCTTGCTCTTGAACTCTTAAAAGATGACTCTTTAAAAAATTACCATAATGCTTTTTAAACTCAGTTTGCTTTAAGTCTTCCTGCCAAACTAAAGTACTTATTTTTATAACCCTAATCAAAGCTGAGAAGCAAAAATAATACCACAGCTACTCACAGTGAAACAAACAGAAGTATTCAAATGCCTTGGAAAATCATTTAGCTCCCAAAATAATGCTCAACAAAAAGACCTGCAAAACGTAGCTGCACAGTCTGGGCTTTTCATAGAAGTGAGGAGTACTGAAGTTGTATCAGTATACTCTCAAGCTCTAGCATTGTGCTCACAACCTGGGCTGCATCCAAAGAAGCTTAACCAGAAGCTGCCCATGTCAGGGGAAGCACTTTTGTTTCTCCTCTCTCCTCTCGTGACACCCCAACTGGAATACTGCACCCAGGTCTGGAACCCCCAGTCTAAGAGGACCATGAACATAGTGAGTTCAGAGGAAGGACACCAAGAGGGTCAGAGGAATGGGGCACCTCTCCAGTGAGGACAGGTTGAAAGCTGGGTTTGTTCAGCCTGGAGAAGAAAAGGCTCTGGGAAGACCTTGTAGAACCTTCCAGTACCTGAAAGACAGCTTAAGCTGGCTGCACCTTGAGAGAAACCTAGAACAAAGAAGTCCCTGGGCTTCTATACCCTCACAACCCATGAACTCATTCTCCACATGTTCTTTATGTGCTCTGCATATGCCTTTTGGTCCCATATGGTTTTTGATGTGGGGCCTACTAGTTCCTTATGGAATTGTTTATGTGTCACTGTTTTTATCTGGACAGACTTGCAGCTTCAGTTGACAGTTGCAGCTTTTTAATCACTCAGCCTGCATTTGTCTTAAAAGCTCCCTTCACAAAATTAAGTAACAGTTAAAGAATAGTTCAACTTCCCAAAGTGAAAGTTTGTAGTTTGCAGCGTAAAGTTTCAGCAATAGTCAGCTTAAAAACAATCAGAACACAGTTGAAAAAAAATCATCTAACTAAACTTGTTTCCAACAGCTGACAGGAGATAGGTGTTCAAAAGACATTCTCTCTTGAATTGATTTCCTCATACAGGTGAAGTTTATTTATTTGGGACAGGTTAAAAATTCCAGAATAAGTTAGGAGTGGATGATCAGTTTGATTTCTTACAGAATTCTGTGTTTTCTGCTGTGTTTAGACACAAGATGGAATGATAGGGAGCTACCCAGGAATTTGCTGGACAAAAAGAAGTCCACTGAAATACATCTCTTGAAACAATAACAGAAAATCCAACCTCACTAATGATTTTATCCCAATTTTCTAGTGCGGCAATTTGAAATTGGTTGCTATATGCATTATTATGTATAGGTATGGTCTAAGGTTGGAAGATGTAGCTGGCGGTTTGTATTCTATCACAACCTGTCAGAGGTGGGGCAGTTATCCTCTGGGGAAGATAACTTTAATTGGGCAGTTTTCTCTATCTCTCCCACAACCAATCCTCCCTCCAGAGAGATATCTTCTGTTAAGATGGACCATTGAGTGTCACTGCATGACTGATAAAATTACATCATCCCATTGTGAGATGCTCCACCCAGGGGGAGGAGCCAACCATTCCTACCTGGATATAATCTGATATTTGGAACACCACAGTTAGCCTTTTCCCACTGGATTTCCAGAGAAGCAGCTTTCTTCTCCACTGCATTCCCAGAGGAAGACCAGGCCCATCCACACCACCACAGGACCTTCAGAGGAAAACTCCACCCTTCTACAGGATCACTGCTCCAACAGAACCACACCTGGCACTGTAGGAGGGCTGCAGCCACTACTGAATGGGAGTGCTACCAACACCCTGATCCACAGGGTGTCAGGCTGTATTCTGACTCTGTCAGTAAGTTGGTTTTTTTTGGTTTGTACTATTACATTTGTATTTTTTAGTTTTCCAAGTAAACACCTGTCTTTTCAAACCAAGACAGGTATATACGGGTATACAAGCATATATGGGTGTATAGGCTTATATATATACAAAGAGTGCTCTGAAAAGTTCTGAACATAGAAGCAGGAAGAGATTAAAAACTCTCTTTAACATAATTTCATTAAATGATGAAGCAGAAATACTAATTGTATAATCTAATCTTCATTGCTGATCTTCAGAAACATGACAAAAGATACAATGTAATCTCCATGGTGACTATTGGAGCTGGAGACAAAACCACTGAAGATCAGCCAAGGATATTTAATATGACATTTACACCATTGCCTACTTTTTTTTTTTTTTGTTTAACAATCAAAAACAAGACAGATTTTGAAATCTGATAAACATAAAGGGAAAAAAAACCCTAACAAAACTGATTTCTTGTGTTAGATACTAAGGTGGTGACATATGAGACCAAAAACCTCCCATGCCTACTTGCTCTTCTCCATACATCTTACCTGTTACCTTCCTACCACTGAAGGTGAAAGATGTAGGAATCTTTCCTACAAAAGTATCAGAAGCCAGTAAACAAAATAAGGAACACTGAAAAAAGTAGAACATAGGGATTTTTTTCCTGTGTTGCATCCTGTATCCAAAAAATACTGGTAGGAAGTACCTCACTTGACAAAGGGAGCACAACTGAGACAATGCAATACTAGTATTCAGTTTGAAATCACTTTCTCACACAATAATCACCCATTGAAATCCATCTGGATTTGAAATTGAGAAATATTTTGGACTCTAGCATACTTCATTAACTTCCATTCGGAGAGAATGGGGAAAAAATCACAAACACCAGTCTGGAAGGAGACCTCAAGGGCCATCTAGTCCAACCTTTCCTAGTAAAAGCACGGTCTAAACAATATGGCCTAGCACTCTGTCCAGCTCAATCTGAATGCTGCAGAATCCAACACTTCCCTGGGGAGATCAGTCAAGGTAAATTGTTGATCAGGTTGTTCTCATTGTGAAACATTTTGTTCTTGTGTGCAATTGAATGTCCCCAGCAGTAACTTTCACCCACCACCTCTCATCTTTCACTTGTGACTTGTAAAACCAGAGTCTCCATCTTCTCTGTAACCACCTTTTAGAGGCTGGAATATGGACTTAAGGTCTTCCCTAAGACTTCACTTCTCAAAGCTGAACAAACACAGTTTCCTCAGTCATTCCCCATATGGCAGGCTTCCCAGGTCTTTGATTGCCTTTGCGGCCCTTCTCAGGATCCTTTCCAGCCTGTCCACATCTTTTATGTACAGCCAGGATCAAAACTGAATGCTTTGTTAATTCTAGAGTCTGCAAGATATCATCTCGGTACAACCACTATAAATCTGATAACTGACTCCCACCAAAACTACTTGGATGCTTTTGCTCTGAGCAGCACACAAAACAGAGTGACTCTATCCCTATCTGATGGACATCAGACAGGGACACTGACAGACACTTGGGTAATTCCCCAAGTCTAAAATTCACAGACCCTGTTTCTACCTCTGATTATCCAGCCTATGAAGGTGTTCACTTCCAGGGTCTCTTCAATTACTCTTGTTGCACATATTTCTTTGTATACATACATAGTGCGCTCCTCTCTTGCATACAAACCTATCAGGAAAACAGAGCTGAGTGCTTGGAATTGTGAGTATATCCTCAGGTACCTAGGTACATTCTTTCAAATGCATATCATTACTGAATAAATACTCATATGTTCAGCATCCACAAGATAGAGAGGAAGGGGAGTAACACAGAAAGGTTGATTATTACTGCACTCTTAATTTTTTCAGTCTTGCTTGTCAAGAAAACCTGTGGAAGTTCTTTACCTCTGCAGAGAGGTGTTCATTCAGTGGATAATTTTTATTAATCTGTAAACATGCCACAGATTATTAACTGAATCACAGTGCATTGTAGAACTGACCATTGACTTAGATTTCTTTCATCGTCCCAGCTTTTTGAGTAACATCTCTAATGAGCAATTAGAATTTTCTATCCAAGCACATCTGACTGTTCAAAGCCAGATAATCTTAGCCATATGCTCCAGTTCTCCTTTTCCTACAAAGCTGCATGTTAAAGTAAGTACAGAAATAATAAAAGAAGTCAGAGTAGCTCGAGATTATATTTTTGTAAAACAAGATCTACTTTCTTGTAGATCTTTCTTGGTCAATACAAAGTCATTTCGAAAGTCTTCAAGCTTGATAAAACAAAATCTAACATAATTCCTGATACTGTGACCTAGGAGAAAATAATTTTGGAGACTTACTTAACATTGTTGCTAGCTGTAAATATTCTGCCTTAAGCCGCTGATCCAAGGCATTCCCAAAACCAAGCTTCCTCCATATGGAATTTTAAAACTGTATGAAACCTTACTGTTTCACTGCTATGTGAGTCTGCTCTCCCTGCTCCCATTATTTCTCACAATCTTGCTCAAGTTATAACCAGTGACAGTTGCAATGGATCCATCTGGTTGTGAAAACTACATCCAGCTCTAGAGCAGGTCTTGAGGGAAACAGATAACAGCACCCAAGGGCTGATCTGAGCAATGCACCCAGCTAGCCATAGTGCTAATAAAGATCTGACTCAAGCTAAGTTTGGAAGAAGCTAACTTCTGTAATTGGTATAAAAATATGACCATAAATCAATCACCTTACTTCATAAATAGTGCACAGCCCAGGGCCCCTTGAGCTCACCCATACAGCAATGGGCGGCACACCAGGACCTCCCCTTGAGTAGGGACACACCTCAGCATTACTCCTCAAGGAAGATAAATTCTCGCCACAACAGATTTTCAGTAATTGACACTAAACTTCAAAATCTTAGCTAAATGATAGAAAGGACTGATTGTGCACACGTAGTCCTTTAGACATATATCATTGACAAAATCTGGGACTAAGTCTGGATCCACACATACCAAACCCCCCGCTCTCAGAAAGGAGTCCAGAAAGCAATGGGGCCCTTTCTGAACCTCATGACTAAACAGGAAGGCCTTCTTGACAGTGTTTTCTACACAACTGTAGACCATGTCCTCTGGGCAGTAATCAAATGTACCTCACCATCAAATCTTGTTAAACCACTTTACCACCACATTTGCATTTGTTATGCAACTTTGTTAAAATGCTGGTTTATATCAATTAACCTACTCTCCTTTCTCACAAGTGAATTCTGTTGCTCCATCCATGGCATTGTGAATACTCTAATATGAACACATCCTAACTGCACTATCAGATTTGTCATAAAAAGTAAGACTGCATTTTAAAAATACTGTATTATACTGACAGACAATAACCAGCCACATATTTTAATAATCTTGCACAAGATCTTCACTATCAAAAGCAGCCACTGAAAAATGTGGTTACTGTATAAATCTACTATCCTATTTCTTGTATTCCTTCCCACAATGGAAAAGAAAAGCACAAGGTATATTGAAACAATATAAATTAGAGGGGTAAAAACTGTTTCTCTGACATAAATTTTTCCTTTCACTATGTCTTGGTTTGGGAAGACAGGAGTTTGCTAAGGAAGGCAGGAGCTTCTCTTGAAATTGAGAATGTAAACCCTCCCCACCCCTCTGAATTGCTATAATTTTAAATTAAGGGGCTCTCAGGCAAAGATATGGGAGCAGGAAATAACAGTTCTTTAATAGGGAAGAAATAAAAAGAATAAAATAAACAATGCAGTCTACTGGAACAACACTGACAGAGTCAGAACTTAACTTGACACTCTGTGGGTCAGGGTGTTGGTGGTAGTCTGATTGAAAATGTGGCTGCAGTCTTTTGAAGTATCAGGTGTGGTTTTGTTGGAGCAAGGGAGTTCTGTAGAGAAGGATATAATCTTCTTCTGAAGATCCAGGAGGAAAAGGTAGCTGCTGTTTTTTTGGGGAATCTCGTGGAGAAAAACTCAGTTGCAATTTCAAAATCTCAGAGTATATCGGGGTAGCAGTGCTTGGCTCTTTTTTCTGGGTGGAGCATCTCACAGTGGGATGTTATAGTTCTTATCAGTCATGCACTGATATTCAATAGTCTGTTATCAGCAGAGGTCTTTTCTCAAGGAAGGTGCGAATGTGGTCATTCAAAGAGAGAGATAAGGCAAACTGCTCACTTGACAAGGTAATCAGCTATACAGATGGTAATGGAAAACATCTTACATGCAGTCTTCAACATTATCTACTCTTTTTCTTATTTCTATCTGCATCACAAAAAAAACCTAAAACTCAAACTTTACACACAGTCTTCACTTAAACTAGGTTTCTCTGTGGCACACAACGGCTTTCTCTATCTTTCTGCATTACTTACTAAGTGCAACTAGGTCTTTGAGCAAAAACAATTTTACGGATGGGTTTATCTTTGCTTGAGGTGGGAGTAATCTAAACAGTCTTTCTCAAAATACTTTTTACATGTACAACAGGGACTTTATTTCTATCTACTGTGTGCAGGGGTTCAGACTGGGCAGGACTAGCTCGATTTATGGACTCTCTAGTGTTGGCTATTCAGGTGGCTTTTGCTAGGTTTGTTTCTTAATTTCTAAAAGTCCCCCCCCGAGTGCTTTCAGGGTAGTTTTAAGTAGTCTATTGCACTGTTCAACTTTCCCGGCAGCTGGTGCATGATAGGGGATATGATAGATCTATTCAATGCCATGTTCTCTGGCTTAGGTGTTGATAAGGCTATTTTTGAAATGAGTCTCATTATCTGACTCAATTCTCTCAGGGGTGCTATGTCTCTACAGGATTTGCTTTTCTAGGCTTAGGATGGTATTCTTGGCAGTGGCATGAGGCACAGGGTAGGTCTCTAACTATTTAGTGGTGGCTTCTACTATGGTCAGCACGTAGCGCTTGCTTTGGTGTGTCTGGGGCAGTGTGATGTAGTCAATCTGCCAGGCCTCCCCATATTTGTACTTGGACTACCGCCCACCATACCAGAGGGGCTTCACTCGCTTGGCTTGCTTGATGGCAGCACATGTCTCACAGTCATGAATAACTTGAGAAATACTGTCTATGGTTAGATCTACTCTTCGGTCTCATGCTTACTTATAGGTGGCATCTCTACCCTGATGACTTGAGGCATCATGGACCTACTGAGCTAAGAACAACTCTCTTTTATGTTGCTAATCTAAGTCTATCTTTGACACTTCTATTTTTGCTGCTAGATCTACTTGCTCATTGTTTCGGTGTTCTTTATTAGCTTGACTTTTGGGGACACGGGCATCAACATGACGAACTTTCACAGGTAGCTTCTCTAACTGAGCAGCAATGTCTTTCTATTCATCAGCAGCGCAGACTGGTTTTCCCCTACGCTGCCAGTTGGCTTTTTTCTACTTCTCTAGCCATCTCTACAGTGCGTTGGCTACTATCTATGAATTAGTGTAAAGGTAGAGCTTTGGCTACTTCTCTCTCTCAGCAATGTCTAGGGCTAGCTGAACAGCTTTGAGTTCAGCAAGTTGGCTTGATCTACTTTCTCCATCCGTAGCTTGTGCAACTTGTCGTGTGGGGCTCTATACAGCTGCTTTCTACTTCTGGTTCATCTCTATGATCCGACAGGAACTGTCAGTGAAAAGAGCGTAGCGCGTTTCTTCTGGGGGCACCTGGTTATATGGAGGAGCTTCTTCAGCACGTGTAACTGGTTTTTGTTCTTTTTCGTCAGTCAGACTAAAGTTCTCACTTTCTGGCCAGTTTGTAGTTATTTCTAGAATCTTAGGGCGATTCGGGTTTCTAATACGGGCACGCTGTGTGATGAGAGCAATCTACTTGCTCCATGTAGTGTCAGTGGCGTGGTGGCTGGGGGGAGCTTTCCCTTTAAACATCTACCCCAGCACCAGTAGTCGGGGTGCCAGGAGGAGCTGTGCTTCTATACAAAGCCTGTGGACCATTATTTAAACAAAATGTTTTCCTTATTCTGAACAGCATTTTCAGTAAGTGAAACAAAAATAAAAAGCAAAACGCTGGGTAAGTGTGCTACACTCATAAGCTCCAAAACTAGTGAAACACAGAAAACCACAAGGACAGACTATCAGAAGTCTGTAAAACTAGGAAAAATAATTAAGTAAAACTATCAGAAGTTAGTAAAAACAGGAAAAAAAAACTTGGTTCTGTTTTGGTCCTCTTTCAGAGGGCCAGTCTTCCTTAACAAGTCAAAGCTCTGTGAAATCAACCTTGCCAATGCATCCTTCAAACGCTTAATGGAACTATCTATTCTTCCACATCTTCCGACACCTGTAGCCAGCCCATTCTACAACATCAGTCCCAATTCTGAAAATAAAACCTCACAAATGAAAGATTAACAGCATGATTAAGAAATAAACGTGCTTACTGTTCTTGAATCAGAGAATGGATTGTACTCATCAAGCCCTGGAGGAACGTTTCTTGTCACTTGCGTAACAGAAGGATCCTAGAAGAGGAAACAGTTGTGTAAATCCGTGCACATGCATATAATCAAAAAGGTGACACCCATATCATTATATCATATGAAAGTCAGATTTTGTTTCAAAGTAAAAAAGGTTTGTTTTCACTAAAAAAGTCTGTAAACATCTACCTCTTTATCTCCCAAACTAACATTGTTTAATTCTGAGCTTCTTATAAACCTAGATTAACACAGTGTTAACAGAAATCCCATCTGTCATATATTTGATTTATAAGGAAAAAAAGCTCTCATGAGAGAAGGGGAAAAAACACTATCCTGCTATGTTGACCAGGCATGGACTCCATGCCTATACACTTGAAAAGCACAACAGATGAAAAGAGCTTTCTGTAACCCTTGGACTTCCCTACCCAGAAGTACACCCAACCCCATCAAGAACAGAGAAAGCATTTCATTAAAATTAAGTTGAAGAAACAGGGTCCCATAACACCAAAACCACTTCTGATTCAGCTTCTACTTGAACTAGTAAAATTAAGGAAAAAAGTTTAACTTTTTTCTACCTCAAGTAATTATACAGCAAAAAAGACTGCTCAAGATTTAGCTTGAGAAAACAATTTCAGAAATTAAATGTTTTTCTGTGCTACTTACAGGGAGGCATTGTTCTGCAAAAGAGCCCATCACAATGGACCACACCAACTCACTTTGAAAACACCTGTACTTATTCCATGTGATCCCTGGTTCTATCACATTGTTTCTGTGCCTTAAAATTTTTGCTTTTTCAGAATATAACAATGGATAAAATGTAGGCTTTCTTAAAAATGAGTAAATCCATTTATTCAATACTGTTAGTTACATATTTACATAAATGTACAAATGTACCATATTCTAAATGTACACAAAACACAAAAAAGAGGTATATATATACTTATATGTGTAAGTATTTACTTATTTTATAACTATAATGTTTAGATATATATAGACATTTTCTCATTTCCAACAGTCTAGTTCAACATTAGAAAAAAAACTGGAGTTGATAAAGACTGAGAAGAAAATAAATATATATATATATATTTACATTCATATTTCATTTGAAGAAAGATACATTTAAAACCTTTACATGCAACGCAAAGGGTAACAGTAAGGGCTTCTACAGGCATGTTAAGCAGAAAAGGAAGGTTAAAGAAGTTCGCCCCAAATAATGCAGCTGGTAACAATGGAAAACTGGCAACAATGAAGGAAGAGAAGGTTGAGGTGCTCAACATTTTTGCCTCAGTCTTCACAGGCAGCCTCTCTTCCTACACCGCTGAAGTGGATGGATGACAGGAAAAGAACTGGGAGAACAAAGTACTACCCACTGTAAGAGAAGATCAGGTTCGCGACCACCTGAGGGACTGAAATTGACCTAAGTCTGTTGGACCTGACAAGATGCACCCCAGAGTATTGGGGGAATTGCCTGATGTAGGTGCCAAGCCACTCTCCATGACATTTGAAACATCATGCCACTCAGGGCAAGTCCCAGATAGCTGGAAAAGGGGAAACATGGTAGTCATTTTTAAGAAGGGCAGAAAGGAGAACCCCGGGAACTACTGACTTGTCAGCCTTGCTTCTCTGCCTGGGAAGATGATGGAACCGATCCTCCCAGCAGCTCTGCTAAGGCATATGGAGGACAGACAGGTAATCGAGGCCATTAGTGACAAGTGTCTCTCAAAGATCTGTACTGGGACCAGTATCATTTAATATCTTCATTAATGACATAGACAGATTCAGTGCACACTCAACAAATCTGCAAATGACCCAAAGCTGAGCGGCGCAGTTGACACAACTGAAGGATGGCATGCCATCCAGAAGGACCTGGACAAGCTCTAGGAGAGGGCCCATGGGAATCTCAGGAGGTTTAACAAGACCAAGTGCAAAGTGCTGCACCTGGGTCAGAGCAGCCCTGGTACCAGCACAGGCTGGGGATGAACAGATCCCAGGGGCCCTGCCCAGAAGGGCTTGGGGGTGCTGGTGGGTGAGAGGCTGCACATGAGCCAGCCATGGGCACTCCCAGCCCAGAGAGCCACACGTGTCCTGGGCTGCATCCAGAGCAGTGTGGGCAGCAGGGCCAGGGAGGGGATTCTGCCCCTCTGCTCTGCTCTGCTGAGAGCCCACCTGCAGTGCTGCATCAGCTCTGGGCTCCCAGCACAGGAGGGACAGGGACCTGCTGGAGGGAGTCCAGAGGAGGCCACAGAGATGATCAGAGGGATGGAGCACCTCTCCTAGGAGGTGCTGAGAGAATTGGGGTTTTTCAGCCTGGAAAAGAGAAGGTTTCAGGGTGACATAATTGTGGCCTTCCAGTACCTGAAGGGAACCTACAAAAAAGATAGAGAGGGACTTTCTACAAGAGCATGTCGTGACAGGAATAGGGGCATGGATTCAAGCTGAAAGAGAGTGGGTTTAGATTAGATATTAGGAAGGAATTGTTTACTGTGAGGGTGGTGAGACACTGGAACAGGTTGCCCAAGAAAGTCATGGATGCCCCACCCCCAGAAATGTTCAAGGCCAGGCTGGATGGAGCTCTGGGCAACCTGGTCTAGTGGAAGGTGTCCCTGCCTATGGCTGGAGAAATGGAACTACATGATCTTTAACACCCCTCATCACCTAAGCTGTTCTATAATTCTATTACATAATTTTTATTTTTTTTTAAAGTGACTTAAGTCCCTTACTTTTTAAAAAAGTGACTTAATCTACAGTTAAGTTAATACAGAAATTATTCAGTTAAATAAAATAAAAATCAAGTTTAAATGCAGACTCTGCTTTCTTAGAATCAGCATCTATTATGGCCTTAGCTTCGTCTTGTTAGCAGGAACTTTATCTGCAGATGCAAGAAGAGGACTTTCTCAATGGCTGCAGTCTACTTATTTACAGCTAGGAAGAAAAAACCAGGGCAGAACACCAACCACTTCTAAAATTCAAAGGAGCAGAGCAAATGAGAACAAGTTCTGTTTATTCCAATAGCTATACTCATAAAATTGTTCACATAAGACAAATTTTAAAGTTTGCATAAGACAAATTTTAAAGTTTGCTACAAAAAAGCTTAAGAAAAATTATTGCCTCAAAAATTAAAAAATTATATGTTGTCTATTTTTAAAAAATTCATGTATATAAGCATACTTAAAACACCCTCTGGTCACAAACCACTTTTTATTAAAGCATACATTTAGCTCCAAAACAGTACTCCAATAGTCACTGAACAAGAATAATCCTTTCTAAAGATGCATACAAAACAATGTTAAATGCAATTCAATATCAGCTTTCTTATATTTGACTCATCTTTAATTAGTTGTTTCAAAATAGCCATGCCGGTGAGTCTCCCTCACAAGCCTAAGACAGTTACCACGCTACACTCAAATACATTGTTACAACTAAAATATCATCAGGTCTTACATAAACTGGTAAACTAATAATTGTTACTATGTTATTTGCTAAAATGGCGATCACAAAAAACAGAGCAGATGAACCACAGAAAGGAGGGAAAACATGGTGCCGGGCGTACATTTCTTGTCAAAATTCAACCAGAAATTATTTGAAATGTTGAACAGAAAAGTACATAAAAATATGCAAATAATTAAATATAACATTTGAATTATACATTGCTTTACTGGACTTACCAGTTCAAGATCAAAAAAAAGATGAAGTTAAAACAAAGTTAATATAAATAAGACAATTTCAAAATTCAATATATAGAACAGTAGAAACTTGCATACAGCTGAAAACTTTTATATCTTATTGTGGTATGTCTACTGTAGCCAGCAGCAAAGCCCTTAAACTAGTTGTTCACTCACTGCTCTCTGCAGTGGGATATGGGAGAGAACCAAAAAGGAAAAAGCAAATACAACTTGTGGTTGTTACGAAAACAGACCGTTTAAGGCGGGAGGGGAGAGTGGAAGGGAAAGGGAAAAAAAAAAAAAAAAAGGCAACAAAACCCCACAAGTCAAGCCAAGGCAATTGCTCACCACCTCCCACCATGTCCATTCAGCTTCTGAGCTATGGTTGCTTGGAACAGCTCCCCCACTACTACCACCACTGCCAGCCTTGCTGCCAAGCACGATGTCATGCAGCATGTGAGGTCCCTCAGGTCACCTGGGGTCAACAGTCCCGCCTGTGCCCCCTCCCAGCTTCTTGCCTGAGCCTAATTCCTGAGTGGAAACAAGAGTGTGAAACAAAGGTGGTCTTGGTGCTGTGCAAGGACTGCACAGCGACATACAAGCACATCAGTGCCTTCCCAGCACTGTTTTGGTCACAAATCAGAAGCACAGTACAACAGGGACTGCTATGAAAAAAATTAACTCCATCCTAGTCAGGCCTAGTACGCTTATTCCAGTCTTTACTGGAATTAATTACATTAATGTCAATTAGCAGAGCATAAAACATTTTGTTCATGCTTTCAATGTGATATCCCTTTCAAGCATGCTCTCATATAATTCCCTCCTCCAAAAATGTTCAAGTATAGACACATGTGCAACTTGTTTGATTGCTAACCACCGGCCACACGGTGAAATGGCAGGACTAATTACTATGATTTGAATAGCACTTAGGATTTTAGGTTGAATTAGCTGCTTAAAATGCATATTTCAACACTGAACTTGTGTTTGAAGAGTGCACTGCTAACCAAATAACTGAACTCAATCGAGCCTGCAGACTATAAATTCAATTATTTGAATAACTACAACATCAGACTCATGAGACACCCACTGAACAGCAGCCATTTCCAAAAAGCACGAAACAGTGGTAAAGTTAAATTCAGAAGAGCAATCTATATTCAGAAATACAACATACATACAAAAATCAATATCTGATGAAAGAAAGCCTTTTTTTCCCAAGTGCTTTCAAGAAGATCATGGTCAAAAAGTCCTCAGATCTCCCTGTACATCTACTGTGACATTCCAACACTAACAGTGAAAGAGAACATATGCTGAAACAACAGGGTGTACTATAGAGCAACAGTCTTAGCACTCAAAAATAAGTTCAACACTTAAATACACACAGTGATCAGAGCAAGAAGCCCTTTGTCAAAAGTCAACACCCATATTGAATTAACAATTGCTACACCTCCGCCAAATACTTCTATTGTTTGCTAAAGTAGCAGCAGCTCTAAAAAAAACATGAATGACCCAGAGGACATTCAATAATAGCTCTGTTCAAGTAAAGCTTCATTACTCAGCAAAGGAAGAAAATTACAGCTGTATTGAAATACACAACTCCACCACTGCAAGTAGCACTGAAATTCTGCATTCAGAAAACTTGAATTACACAGTCAAGACTTCGATAGAAGTTTGTGACACAGAAAGACTCAAGTAAACCACACTGCTACAACCATCCTCAGCTCTTCACAGTCAGGGTACCCAGGTGTAGGTGCTATTCTAATTTTTCTGAACACCTACAGTGCATCAAATGACTGATACCAACAGGAGCTACACTTCATATTTCAAAACACTACTTACAATATTTCTGAAGAGATTAGACACTACATCCCACAAAACACAAAGAATTGCTTTGAATCATTTACCTTACACTTACTGCATCTCATTTTAAAAATGGAGCAAATGCCAACTCATCTAAACACAGTGATGAAAATTGTGAAGCACTCGTATTCACTGATGCAGAGTAAAAAAACCCAGTGTTTGAATAATGAATAATGAATATGACCAATAAATGTTGTGCAGGATGACATACTCAAAAGAAGTGGCCTTTAAATGATTGCTATCAAATTTCTATTTTACATGACATACATATTCCACTGGTTAAAAACAGTAAAAACTAATATTCCACAAGAGTAAGTGAATCTATGCTGTAATAATTTATTTTCTCTATCTCATGTTCCACCCAGTCTTATCTCACCCAAACTTCTGCCAGTTCAAACCCAGAGCTTCTGATCTTCTTATTTAACTATCAGTCATACAATCACAGCACAGAATTAAAACCAGACTATTTTTCATATCTAGCTATTGTAAGCTATTGATGCATTTAAATCACACAGTCATTTCAGGTGACACTTTCAAGATCTGAATTAACTTAGGAGACTGAAGCTTTAAGAAAGTAGCACAACTTAATTAATTTAGCCATTTTTCATCTAAATCTTTCCTTTTACCTGCTTCCTGCAGTCTCTCTCTGGTACTGCCAATCTCAAAACACAATATTAGCACACTTTTTTTAATCCTGACAAGATAGGTACAAGCAGCAACCTATTTTTTATGCCAAGAATAGAAAAGTCATAAAAAACACTCCAACAAACAGTAACACAAACTGAGAAAACAAACACAAAAAGCAATACATTTATACTTCACACTGGCAAGAGCACCTATAGAGCTATTAAAAGCATCTTCTGTGCCAAGGTAACAAATTATGCCCACATCATTCAGATACAGATAAAATTGATTGAATACCCAGTTATCACAGAGGATGTACAAACACAATTAACTACAAAAAAGGTTGTTTAAAACAGAGCAGAACAACCCATTCTATGTGAGCTTTTACAGCTTTTTAAAAAACAGAATTGAAGTGAATAGACCTCTGTTGTCTAGGAGACCAAAACTAGTCATCAGCTACCAGTTTCACTAACATGGAAGACACTACCAAATTAAAGACTGAAGTAAATACATCTCTAACAATGGTTGGTATTACTCTCCACTGGATATGGGTTCAGAATTATTCCCCCACCAGTAAACAACTTCTATAAAATACACAATATAGTAATAATCTGAAAAACAGCATCAGCTAAGCTTATACTGTTAGTTGTGATTTTAAGTGAAGGGAATATAGTGAACTAGGAATCAGCCTGTCCAAACTGTCATTCATATTGCTGAAAAAACTTTTCACTTTGAGGGATACCTATTCTTCCACCAAAAGACAAAAGCATTTTCTGCACAGAACATTTTTTCACTTTAGCTCCAAGGACTAGCAAGGAAATAAAAGCAGTATTTTATTGCAGAGGTCAGGAAATGGAATTTATTAACACTAAACACTGATTTGGATAGAGATTTTCATGCTTTTACAACACATCAGCAACTGAAAACAATTTCAAATAAAAATCACTGAAGCTACCCAGAACCAAAAAAATCAGTTGGAAAGTAAGATTTAAGTAAGAATTCATGCTGAAGTTATGTGGATTTTGATTCTGAGGATGGGAAGAGGCTATACTAATAGTAACAGTTGTAATTCCTGGTCTCTCTGAAGTACTCCCTAAGATAACACCACTGGGTAAGAAAATTAAGTGTTAATTTCTGTTGCAAAAATGCAATACAAAACGCCTGAAACTATTGGTCTGACTTGTTTGATTTCTTGAATAAAGAGAAAATTATCCATCACACTTTACTGAACAGGTTCTGGAGTGTTCTGGAGTGGTTCTGGAGTCCCATAAGAATGCCAGATCAAGCCTCTGAAATTGCAATTCACACATGTGGAATAAACATTTGGTAAAAAATTCTGGACTTATAATAATAAAAATACCCAAGTAGGCACGTAACAGTTCCTTCATAATTCCAAGTTCAAGTTTATCATATCAAATGCTGCCTGTTACATGTGACATTTATCACATGAAAGGAGAGCTGTGAAGGGCTCTGAGCAACTGAGCAAGGCCAAGATCCCCACCTCTAAAACCTAGAAGAACTTCAGAGGCTGACAAGGCCAAATTTGTCCTAAAGTTTGCACCAGCCTTATCTTCCAGTGGAGTACTGGAATGCCTAACAAAGTATCACCCCCATCTCTCAGCTGCTCTCAAACCATTCTCCTTTCCCAGCTATGATATGTGTATGTTCCTCTTTGTAACACTGAATCTCAGTATACAGTGCAATAGTAACCCTAGGCAATATGTGCTAATACTTCAGTGAAAATCTAGAGGCAAAAATGCAGCTATAAGATACTGAATAACTGTTAAAACACTCCACATTTTTAACAGATTACAGTGCACTTACAGCACTGGTGAAGTGTACTCTTGGAAGCCAACTTCCATGTAGAACAGCTAAAGGACAAACCACTACCACGATGTTCAGCATTAATTTATGCAAGATTTAGGGGTATTCATAATTTTTGAAGACATGAAGGGAAAACAGATAGTGAAATGAAGCATCTGCTTCACACTGCAACAGTGAAAGTCATACCTATATTTTACGTCCTATACTAACTTTAAGACAGACAAATCTGTGTATTTTATAGTCAGATACAGGAAATAAAACTCAGTCACACATACGGGCATGTGACAAAACTGCTTCATTCTAAAGCTACACAAACATTTTATATAGAAAGCATCCCAATTCTTCAAAAAATCAGGACTTCTCTTTCTTCCTCTAAGTTTCTATCACTTTAGTTTCACCTCAGCAACCACAATATAATAGATTCTGCAGCCGCAGAAGGTAACAGTCATTTGCACAACTGCCCTCAGTATCAAACCTCTGGGTTGTATTTCCCACCAAATCAGACAGGAGATTAATTTGTGCTCATGTGAGTCAAGATTAAGCATAATATCCAACTTATAACTGGAATTACTTCTGTACTTAGCGCTAGTGAGTCAAGTAATCCTGTGACCTCAGCGGGAGCAATTCAGTGCCATTTGTGGGTATGGCAGAGTACCTCAGCCATCCAAACAAGAATGTCAGTCATGACAGAACTATGTAAGATCTGTCTTTTTGGAGCAACAATTCAAAGGTATCAACTCACAGTCTGGATCCCTAACCCCACTCAAAGAAACCACTCAAATACTTAACAATACATACATTTGAGGTCTGCTCTGATTGTGCCCTCCCACACTAAATCTGACGAAGAAAAAAGAAAAATCTTCCTATCACACAGTGATTTGGCATTTCCCTGAAGGTCACCATACACATTTGAACAGAAATGTATCTTAGTTTTCAGGCCTGTCATAATTTCTATGGTGTCAAATACATGCATCTACTCAGAGCTGAACACATCAGATGAACTGACCCAACAGAATTTATCACACAACTCACTCTTTATAGTTCTCATTCTACAGCCACCAAAAAATAACAGTTTCATATGTTAGGATAATTAACAGTCAGTTTTCAAACCTTTTGCTATCTGTCAGCCAAGATGCAAGGGCCTGTGAAATTCATAGCTCTACTTAAAAAGACTTCTCTGAGTAGTAGGATTGTTCATTTACAAGAGAAAAAAAAATCAAACCAAGAACACAGAACCAACAATTTTTATTGTAGATGAACTGCTGATTGTTTCAGAGTAAATGATACTTACACTGAATTTTGAGACTGCTATTTCAGAACCTTTGTAACTGTATCACCTCCCAAGACAGAAGTCTACAACTATCACCTATCCTATGACATTAAAAAAAAAAAAGAACACAAGGAGACAGCTACATTAGAAACATGCTTTTGTTTTGTCATACAAAATTTATTTCATGCTGCTTTACCCTATTTAAGACAGACTGTGAGGAGCTCAAGGATTCCCAAACTCCTCTTAAGTGGTCAGACCCTCACTCCTTACTAAGACCTTACCTGATGATCACAGGACTGTTGGCTGATCCTGTTCACTTTCACTGGATGTGGTCCTGACCCTGGCTTGGCCTTGTAACCTGGGCTCTGATCTGTCTCCTCTCAATAGATCTGCCTAGCACTGAATGCAGTCACCATCACCACATCTGCTCTGCTCACCTTGTTCGGGCGCTGTGAGACTGCAGCATTTTTAAGTGAGAACTTAACAAAGTGTGAATTCACACTCACAAGCTATGACTAGTGCTTCTTAGTAAACAAAATTAATAGCTTTCATTACTAACTTGCTTCCAATCATGATACCTGAGGTTATACCAACTGTGTACTTCTTCATATTGCCGATACATTGTATTATAAAAGGATTCTCACGTCTTCATTTGTATGGTACATGGATGCATTTTCTTCTGTGCAACTTTAATGATATCAAAAGCTTGTAAATGTTAGCCTGTCACTTATCTGCTTGTTTCAGTACTCTCTTTCAAAAACCCCCATCTTTTGGATTTGTTGGTATAGCATTCAGAATGCTCTTCCCATGTATTTAGACAGAAAAACTATGACTTCAAAAGCTTATATGACTCTGGATTCAGTTCCAGTTTGTTGCTTTTTTTTAAAGCAACAAAGAATAAAAGACTGCAAGGTTAGGTAGCCACTTGTATCAAAATCCACAGCCCTTCATGATCAAGCCAGGTAAGCTAATTTCAGTTTTTCCAGCAGATAGTACTTTTGGAAGTCTAAAAGTAAATTAACTACCCAAAATACCGAGCACTAGGTATTTATGCTTTACCTTATCTTTCCAGAGAACACCTTTATGTGATTCAACATCAAGCAAGAAGCTCCGCTCTAATCTTTTTATTAAAAGGCATAGGAACAGTTACAGGAAACCTCCCATGTAGATTACAGTTAGTTAGTAAAAACAAAATGTTTAAGAAAAAAAAGGATCTATCTTTAGACCTTGGCAACAACTGCTCCACCTGATGCCTTCCCACCACCCCTTCTCTGCTATACTACTTTGTGATTTTAGATTAGCACAGGAAGCAGCTTCAAAAGCAAGGAAAACAACTAATCACATCATACATAAAATTATCAAGCAAAGACAAAAATATGAGTACATTAGGATAGTGTTTAGACAACATGACTTAGACTGTAAGGGTCCATCTGGAAATACTGGTTCTATACATAAAGTATTTTAAAACACATAAACTTAAATACATACATGGATTAGTACCCATTAATTTCAAAGATGTTCTGCCAACAAGATGGCCATCAAGCTTCAGCTTATATATGAGTTCTTTTGCCCCTTCGAGTTAAATGCATAGGTAAGTAAAGGCATGCAAGATAACTTATGGGCATTACAATGTGATGGAGGTTAGCAAAGACAGAATAAAGGGAAAAAAGCCTCTGAAAAAGTACACAGCTTTCCTGAACCATCTTCTGCAAATGAAGAAGTCCAAACAGAAAGTTCAAGTTACAGAGAAGCTGTTATAGAGTCCTTTTATCACTATGCACTGCAGATGAGAAGCAGAGCATGGATTCAGCCCAACAGTTACAACAAAAGTCTTTCCCTACAGATAAACTGGAATAACCTTTTGCACTTTAAGCAATATCTTCAAAATGGAAGTATAATTCAGGTGTGTGCCTAGTTTAGATCTCACAGCACTACACAGGACCAGTTACACAGCCTGATGAGCACTGCAAAGACAACTATTTTGCATTTAATACCCCTTTACTGCCCTGGATTTTGCTAGATGTTATTTGATTAACTATTACAAGAAGGATGGAAGTAGGAGGAAAAGTGTAATGTATTTCTTTTGCTGAAGACACATTCTAGAATGACACATTTTCAGTGTTTGGTGCCAAAAAAAACAGTGCTCACCAACGTTGCTACCAGCCCAAACTATTGCTGGCAGCAGACTTAACACCAGGACTTGTGTTCACCTGGAAGATCATTGCACTGCATACAACAAGTGAAAACAGATCTTAGCCTAAGGAGCTCTAGCCTAAAGAATACTATTGCCTATGTTCTGTGAGCATAAAAACTAAACTAATGATTCAGAACAACTCTAATGAAAAAATGTTAGGAACATTATGCTTCCAGCATCTATGTGGAGAGAAGTATGCTTGGCTTGAAATGTGACACCTCAGTTTTTAAAAACCTTAATTATTCCAGCTAACATTCTAAACTCGATGCCATATACTATCTGTGCGCTTTAAAGTGCCTGCAAAAAGTCCAGTAATATTATCAACGTAGGTAGCTTCAGAAGTTAGTTGAACTGGATTCAAACAACAAAGAGAAAAACAGGAGGGGAAGGATCCAGAGAAGGCAGTTCGTTTCGACAAATAAAGCCAGTGAGTGAAGAAAGAATTCACAGCTGTATGACAAGTCAACAGTGCAAAACCTAAAAGCTTTAAAGCACATTAAAACAAAGAAGTTTGGAATGCAGCACAGAATTCATGCCAGCCATTGGTACCCTGATTACTTCAGATAAAGATAAGGGAACAAGTAAGCTTAAAGGCGGTGGGAGGAGGCTAGAGAAGAAGAGGGTAAATTCTCTAATTCATTAACTATTTAGCTCAACCAGATGAAAGAAAAAAACCACAGTAGTAGCATTACCCCTAGCACAAAGCTAGGATCAAAATAAAAAATCCCAAACTTTCCTCTTTTTTTAACATCGAAATAACGCATCTGAAATACGACTTGTATTATTTTAGCTACAGAAGGAAACACGGAGCTCTGAAGTTGTAAAACGCTGCCTATCCTCCCCACCCCACTCCGAGTCTCCGTAGCCCATTCAGGGCAGAGACCCCGGCCCGCAGCTGCCACGGGGCCCTTCCTTCCCTCCCTTCCTGCCTTCCCCCTTTCCTTCCTCCCTTCCTTGCTTCCTCTCACGGAAACCCTGAGGCTCGGCGCAGACCGACACCAAGGAAATCTCACGGCCCCCTCACCTTGAAGGGGTTGTTGAGGTCCGGGTCGGCGAAGGGGTTGCTGTCGAAGTCCGACATGGCGGGGGCAGGCGGGCGCTGCGGTCCCCGGCCGGCGGCTCG
>NW_005054440.1:787551-794282 GCF_000277835.1 Geospiza fortis
CGGGACAGCCGGGCTGATTTGGGGTGCGAAGTGGACGTGCGAAGGTAGAAAGCCTTACTTGGTAAAACACGCATTTAGTCTCTCGTTCCCCCCTCCTGTTGGCATGGTAAATAGTTAACCCGGCTTGCGGCTGCAGGTGACTTGTACAAAGGTTCTACAAGGATAGCAGGGAAGGTTCGGCTTTGAACCACGGTCACAAAATCCCGCTTCCGTGGGAGGGAAGCATTAAAAAGGCCTCTTGGAAGTATTCAAGCATTTCCAACAGTTCAAAAGACTTTTTAAATACTTCCTCAGAAATGCTGACAGTGCAGTTTGAAAAACCTAGCCCAAAAGATGCAAATAAAGGCAAAGGAACACCTTTGGTTCACAGCTATGGTTTAAATGTGAAATTCAGTGCTACCAAAACCGTCTACATTGATGCAGCACTTTCAAAACCAGCAGATCCTGAATTTCCTTACATGCTTTCTAGAGAAATTATTTGGAATCTCATTTAAATAAAAAAAAAAAAAGTTGTTTGAGGCATGTCAGACAAAATTAAAATTAAACTGTTTATGGCAGTAAACCTGTTCTTTTCTGCTATTCAAATGTGTATTTTTTTTCCCTCCACATAATAATGTACACTGTGAGGCACACTAGTGTTAGCACTTCTGATTTTTAATAGCTCTACATGTATCATTACTGTGATCCTTGCGTTGACAGTCATTACAATCGGGCCATTCTGTCAACAGGTCAGGAGGAGTACTATAGGTAAATGAGAATTGGTTTTGCATGGATCAGTAGAGAAAGCAATACTTGCTTCAGGGTCTGCTCTGATTTATGCAGATGTTTCTCACTTTTTGTGCACTACTGTGAAGTATACTGTCAGACATAAAATGGTATGGAAATAGGACAAATCATAACAGCATAGCTTCTAAGCAAAACACTTTCAACTTCTTGGTTGCTATGAAGTATAAAATACTTTTTAAAAATTTACAAGGCAGGTGTTGCACAATCAACAGAAGCACATTACAGTGTTATTTCCAATAATACATGTATCTCAGTTATGGTGACAGCACATGAAGTCATGTTGTTTTCCAATATTCACCCATGGCCATATATATCATGGCTCAATATATGTTGGTAGTCCAAATGCTGTGTGCACTGACAACTGTGTATTTGCTTCTCTTTGAGCTAAACATGAATGAATGCATGCATGCATGCATGAATGAATGCAAGATTGAATGAAAAGTGTATTTTCCTGTATGGTTGCTGGTACTTCAAATCACAGATTTGAAGTGCACATTTCTCTGATAATATTTTGTGCATTGTGACATTTCTCTGATAATATTTTCTGCACAGTTACAGAGGAATAATCTGTCATATGCCTTCCAAGGCAATTATGAAACTGATGGGATGTTTTCTTTGGAAAGAATACTATGTATTTTACAAAAACATGGGGCTGGCATCCAGTCAGCTGGTGGGGTTATGCAGGGATGTGTCCTCTTCAACATACTCATTCACCTGGACACAGGATTTGAAGGAATAGTGTTTGCTGGCAACATTAAACTGGGAGGAGCTGTTGACTCCTTTGAGGGCAGAGAGGCCCTGCAGAGAGATTGAAACAAAATAGAGAGATGGACGATCACCAACCATATAAAATTTAACAAGGGCAAGTAACAGATTCTGCCCTAGGATGGGGCAATCCTGGATGTACAGACAGACTGTTTCTAATTCTGTTACAAGAAAGAACTCATAAATCCTTCATTCTGATTTATGAAGTGCTAGTAAGTTTATTGAAAAATAACTCTTAGCAGAGAATGGGTGAATTGCTTTAGATAAAAATGTCTTTCTTAACTGAAAATTCTCAAGCCTTCTGGAACTGGTTTAGTTCATTGCTTTTCAATAACTGAACCAGAGGCTTTCTTAGAAAACAAAACTATCATAATCTGAATTTACTTTTTTTCCTCAGAAAGAGGAGTTCAAACTCCTTCTGTGAGAGCTGTACTTGGATACTTGTGTTTATGAAGTCTTGTGTAAGGAACTGACTTCATATTACTTCAAATCCTGGTTCTCTCAATTTTCTATGACTTGTGAGATTTGCAATGTTTATGCCAAACTCAGGTGGTGGTGAGGAATGCTCAGATCAGCTGACAAGAAAACCCATGAGGTTTTTTCAGTCTAAAATGTTCAAGTGCTGAGTAGACCATCAAGTGGTCTGTCTTGATTAGTAGTCTGCTCCAATGAAATAGATAACAGTTTTACAGAGAATGGACCTTCAAATAATAAAACCAAGCTGTAACAAAGACCTTTTTAACTCTTATAAAAGTGTTTCCTCTCATAAAGTGGAGCAATCTTTCCAGCATCAAATGCTAGCATGATGGTTAGAAGAAAGCAGGGATGATGAATGTCTGTGTGCCCCATGAGCACATAGCTAAGACTGCAGACGTTGAGCAGAATTACTGGCATGGGAGACTGGATGACTGCTAGAAGCTCACACAGTAGATACAAGCAGTAGAACTCTGTGGTAGTACAAGTTACAACTTCAGATTAGATCATGTGCAGATACCACTTGTAAAGTCTTGCGTAAGTTCAGGCAGAAGATGCCTGGTCTGTTAGGTAAAACTTTAAGTGAAGAGTTATTCAGTAGTAGCTCCTACTAATAAAAGAAGGATAATTGAATAATTTGAAGTAGCAAGATCATTTTTCTATGCTTTACAGCAAAGACATTTACTTCCAAAATTTTGGAAAGATTTTAACTTTAGAGGAGGGAACAGAAATGTGTTAAACAGGCATTTCATTGTAACACTTGAAGATCATGAGCTGCATTATTTCCTAAAATCTTTTACATCAATTTCAAAGAAAAATGCATGGAAAAAATAGGAGAAATGTCAGAAATCATAGTCGCATGCAGAATTATACGTGCAGACTTCCGTTTCACCTCTTGTTCTTATTATCAAAGAAGCCCTGATTCCACAAGATAACAATTTCAGTTTCACCTGCCAATGACTAAACCAAAATCTCTTTGTTTCCACCATACAGAGTGTTGAACTAATATAAGCCTGTTTTAATAGTCTGAAGTTGTAGCATTAGTCTTTTTCTGGGAGTGGGGCAGCTTTGCCAGTTCTACTCTCAGAAGTTACAGTAGCACTCTTTTCTGAGTAGAGCCAGCTCAGCCTACTTTCAGGAAGCATACAGTGCAAAACCAAGTCAAGCCCCTGGAGTCACGTAACAAAGACAACAGTGAAGGCTCACAAGCTGATGAGCACATTGCCGTTCTTATGAGAACCCTGAATACTTTCTGAAGCTCTACACTTAGATTTTCCCACTATGGTCCAGAGTTGTAGCAAGATATTTGGAATTCTTCTGTAAAGAGCTCACCCCTTTGTGAGGAGAAGAAGTATTTCCAAGGCAATAGCTGATTTGCAGAAGGGAACAGGTAAGTGGTGCATGGTCAGACTGCAGTCATTTTGCCAAAAGCCAGCCTAGTACTGCCACGTGATCTCGTGCCATGCATGCTCATGCTCTGCACCACTCTTACTGTGGCTGTTGCTGCCCTGTACACCACCCCAGACCCACACTGAGGTGAGAATATATGAACGCAGACATTGTTCCTCATGCCTCTCAGGAGGATCAGAATTGAACTTTAGTTTACAGCAGAGAGCTAACTTCTTGTATTTGCTTCTCAAAGTAACTGATTTCACTGATGTCCAGGTGTTGTAATGGCATACTGTGTATTAACAAGCTCATGCCAGTCTTGGCGTCAGTAAAGAATCACTTTTGCTGACTTAGAATGACATTGCTCAATGTCATGTTTTCAAAACAAAGGTATATGGAATGTAAAAGCTGTCCTCAGTGTACCCATTAGATGCTGCTGCTCTTCTTATTCCTTTTAGTTCTATTGTGTTCTATCTGTTTGGGACAAAAAGTAAATCATCAGCAAATCATCCTTCCCTCTATTTTTTTCCCTGTGGACCAGTTGCTTGTTTTCGTGAAAGGAGTAGAGCCCTTCTGCCATGACAGGGATTGCCTGTATTTAAGGATTGTGCGGGAACATCATAACTGTTGCTAACAAGGTGTCTTCATTCTTCCCCCCAACTGAACTTGTCTGCCTGTTCCCCATCCCACAGACTGTAAAGGTAAGAGCCTGGCAGTCACTGGCACTCGCCAAAACATCAGGATGTAATCATGTAGCAAAAGTTACTCCTGCTGGAGGAACACCTAGTTATTTGTCTAGAACAGTAGCCATTTTCCCCTCCTTTCTAAAGAGTCATGAGAGGTGTGGATGCAGCCACACACTGCCACAAACGCTACCTTTACGAGGATGGCTATCTATCATGAAAGCCAGTGTGTGGGTGCAGTGAATAGTAAGCTGCAGTCATGAGGGAAGATGTGATGAAGCAAACACATGCTGTTTGGGAGTGAAGAGTGCATTCCAAGCAGCTTTGGAATGAAGCCAAGCAGCACTGGCAGTCTGTCCTGCTTGCATATATTCTCTTTACCAACTTGAGAGTGGGAGGAAGAGCAGAAGCTAAGAAAAGTGATAAAAGAGCTGTTTCAACCAGTGAGATCTCAGTCTCTTCTACCACTGTGTTTTCTCTTGCTGTATTATACTGCAGATGCTTGTCTTCTGTGGTCCTTTTCTTATACCTCCCCAGCCTCCTCACATCTGCACCACTCAATAAGAAGTACACATTCCCATCAGTGGGAATTTCCTAGACAGTGGCATAACTTGCACTATGATCCCTTCCAGCCAAAAGATCCTGGGAAATAACTTTTTAGTGTGTCTTTCATCCTTTCAATTTTAAAACTGTGCTTTTGTAATTGAACATAAATAGTTGTGTGCTTTTCTTGGTTATTTTTTGTTTGGCATTGCTTTTAATAATTTGTATTTTCTCATAGTTGCTTTCAATTTCAATTTCTCTTTCAGTTTCAATTCCAATGAAAAATAATTCAAAACTGTAGTCTTCAAATGTCAGGAGTTCTGAACAAATAAAAAAAGAATAAAAGATGAAAAACAAAAGGTGTTTTGGTATCAATTCAACAATATACAGTTTTGTAGAACAAATCTAGGATTTTGCATAAAATAGCTCAGAGTACATTCTTCACAACTGGATTCTCCTGACTCTGTTGCACAGGTGCAATTAGTTTCTTCACACAAAGCACAAAAATTGTGAGTTTTTGGCTTGAGTAGCCTGGTGTCATTCCATCTCTACAGATGTACGTTCCTTCTGAATGTGACCATTAGTGGACAAGAAGTCTCATGCCTGGCACAGAGAGTCTCGATACAGCTATGTCAGGACACGTACAGCTGTCATCAGGCAGGAATCCGTGCCTCTGCTGCTGCAGTCACTACCCCATCAAAAGCAGAAGTAGCATTTGCAGTGTTGAATGGTGTCCTGGATGTAAGCAGTGATTTAACGACAGGTTTCTTTTAGGCCTGTAATGTAGAAGTCTGGTATGATACACAGAAGGCCAGCTCTTCCAATGAGTGCATTCCACAAGGAATCCCAGATGGAAAGATGATAAACAATTGAATGGCTTCACAAAAAGCAGTAGAGTACCAAGCTTCTCACCATCCAGAAACCTCCATTAATAGTTCTTGCTAACTGAGCAACAGCGTTGGAAATGTGCCCTCACATCGGAACTGACTCAGACCTGTATTCCCAGGCAACATGACAGTGCACAACTGCCTGTGTGCTGCAATAGCTTTAAACAAAAGGGGAAATTTAAGACAGTCACATATAGTTAGAAGCAAAGTCATGGATATAAAAAAAGAAAATTATTAAATCTGAGGGTCTCCTGGTGAAATTAATCTTGCACATTATCACACTACTGGAAAGATAAAGTGTGGTGTAGTTATTCTGAAGGCTGTAATAGCAGACATGAAGTGAAGCTGACAAAAGGTTACATAAATACACAGTTTAAACATGAAATAGGAAAGATATCGTGTTGAAGGAAAATTAGGCAGATTTTGGTTCAGTGAAAGGAGAGATTTCCAGAAATTTTAACAAGTGGAAGGAGAAGAGATGACAGTCAACCATAAGTTAGGTAACCAGATATCCTACTTTGGGTAGAACTATGTTTTTTAACAGCAAACAGTATTTTTATTGTGGTTTTTTTTGCTCAAACTTTATTCCTCAGAATTTTTTATAAGGCCGTGACAGAATCAGAAACAGTGTCCTATCACATGTAATAGGCACATGACCTAAAGCAGAAGGAATCTGTTCTATTACATGACAAGTCTATTTTATAAGTTAAGCCATAGGAACTACAGCTTTCAAAAATCTCCACAAATCTCTACAGTCTTCTTTTTGTGAACAAAATCAGCTGATGGCATATATGTATAATATGGACATTGTGTTCTCCTTTTTAGTAGTTGGTTCTCTCATGGGAGTTTTCTGTAAGGTTTAGGAAAGCACATTGTGTTGGTTTTGCATAAGTTGATTTTTGATGAGGAGGGAAGGAGCCAGCTATGGAAGTGATTTTTTCTGTGAGGAGCTGCTAAAAGCTTCCTCCATGCCTGGCAAAACCAATTACTGGCTGCCTCCGAGAATAGATATGCTGCTAAGCCAATTAGAAAAGCTGGTAACGCCTCTATGATAACGTACTTAAGAAACACAAAACTGCAGGAAGCTCTGTTTCTCCCCTGTTCTCTGTTTCTCTCTCTGTGAGGAGGGGTGAGGGGACTGGCTGGGCGCCTTCCCAGACGAGCCCACTGGGCCCTTTTTCAGCCGCCATGCCACCCGAGGGCA
>NW_005054440.1:794315-828272 GCF_000277835.1 Geospiza fortis
GGGGCGCCCGTGGCTGAGACTGAGAGCAGCTGGGGCCAGAAGTGGACATGTGGCCGCTGCCATCTTGTCACGGCCAGCAATAGACTTTGCCTGCCTGGCCACTTCTAACCTGCTGCACCACAAATGAAAGGACAGAAATGGCGGCAGCTTTTTCTTTCTTTCAGCGCCCCACATGAGGAGGGACACTGACTGGAAGCGGCAGCCAACGCATCTTGTGCGGTGTCAGCGAAGACCATGTGGCCAACAGCGAGAAGCACAACGAGTGATTCCCCAGTGTGGAGCCTGGACAAGATCAACATTTCAGCCCTGCAAAACTCCATAAAAACTGTTCCACTTGATAGACTTGAGAACAAATGAACCAATGAACACTGATTCTCTCCTGAGTCAGAGAAAAGGAAAAGGTGAAAACACATGAGGAGAACAACATGGCAACTCTAAGGGCAGTGCAAAGGAGGGAGGGGGAGGAGGAGATGCTCTTGGAGTTGAGATTCTTCTGGAAACCATGGTGAGGATTATAATATGACAAACTGTTTCCCTGTAATCCATGAAGCACATGTGAGGATGCAGAATTCACCCACAGCCCATGCAGAAAACGTGTTTGCACTGGAACATGTGGATGCTGAAAAACTGTGATCTTGTGAGAGGCTTGAAGAGAAAGAGAGAATTCTTACTTCCAGAGATAGAAGAAAAAGACCTTTGCTTTTAAAATAGAACAGCTCATCCTTAAAAACAAAACCCCATGAACTTAATGACCCATGAAAAAAAGCAGTTTTAGGAAGACTGTTTTTGCCTGTGGGAGGGACTCTCGTTTCAGCTGGCTTTCAGGCAGGACTGCTACTCATGAAAATTAGAACCATGTTGGAAATGTTCACAGAAAACCATCTCCTGTGGGAAAGACCCCATGGCATAGTGAAGGAGAATTCTCTACCTAAGTGAACTGAAAAGATCTTTAGAAGTAACAAGCTGACTAAAAATCCTGTGTTTTGTTTCTCTGCTCTGTCAGTGGGAAACAAAGAAGGGCTGGGGGGGGGGGGGTAACTCTATTTTATATTCTGAGGGTTTATTTTACTTCTCATTATCTTCTTTTAATTCTTTTAATAAATTTTTCTTTATATCTTTTAAGTTTTGAGCCTTTTTTGCCCTTAGTGTTTCTTGACAATTCTTACCTCAACTCATGAATCCCATTAAAGTGTTTTCTTTCCCCCTCCTCTCCTTAACTATAGCAGAGGAGAATTAGTGATTTTTGTGGGGGCGCTGGAATTTGGCCTGCAACCAACCCCCGACGCACATTCATTTAACAGTTGACTTTTGAAAAATCAGTTGTCTCTTACTTGCATATTCTAAATGTGTCCAGGCATTGAGCAAGCAGTGGCAATGGACACAGAAAATAGCTCTGGAGTTCCAGTCTCTGATAGCTCTTCATGTCACAGACATCTTTTAATTAAAATCCTTCTTTAGGATTTTTTCTTCCTGAGAAGCTGAGATGCTCCAGGAACAAAATGTAAACAATGGTTATCTGCTGCTGTGGAATGCATCAGTTGGATTTTTGATTGACCCATCTTGGATGTTTATAATTAATGGCCAATCAAGGCTGAGCTATCTTGGACAGAGTTCAAAAGAGCTCCTTTTGTTAGCATTCTTTTCTATTCTATTCTTAGCTTAGCTAGCCTTCTGAGAGGAAACTTTTCCTTCTATTCTTTTTAGTATGGTTATAATGTAATATATATCTTAAAATAATAAATCAAGCCTTCTGAAATATGGAGCCAGATCTACATCTCTTCCCTCATCCTGAAAACCCCTGTGACCACTGTCACGCTTCATGCATACAGCTGTAAACTCAGCATAGTTTGAAATCTGAGAGATTTATTGCACAAGGGCTCATATAAAAAAACATACCTTTTTCTTTAATAAATAACTTGTCCTTGTCCCTCTGAATTTGCCCTTTGATATACATAAGAGGTAGTAAATCAGCTCCTTTAAAGAAAAAGCATTTTGGTAGAACTAAAAAAACTACCCACTCACTAATTTCACAGGCTATTTTCAGAAAGGGCAAATTATGGGTATGAAAAATGACAGATTTCAGCATGCAGATTAGGCTGTCTCTGAAGAAGAAGAAATGTAAATTGTTTGCTAAACTTGTGCCTGCTCAGATTTAAAGTCAATTAGAAAAGGAGTCTATTTAATGTTAAAAAAGCAGTAATTGATCTCTCAGTAATAGTAACTCAGTGCATGCTTTTAAGACAAAAAGTATTGCTTCTTTAAAACATCACAGATCTCTAGAGGAAAGGATTTTAACATTGATAGAGTTTTGTACTGGTTCTTTATTAGGACAAATTTGTTTTTAAAAAATGGATGTGGGACATAGCAAAGTACATAGATATATCACTAAATTTAGTTGCTGGAGAGAAACAGAATACAGGAACCAGATTAGTTGTTTTATTGTGACCCTGATTGGTTATTTACAAGTGTTTTAATTAAAATTAAAATGTTAATTAAACACTTAATTAAAAATTAAGTGTTTTAATTAAAATCCTTAACCTGTTAAGTTACCAAAGGTTTGTTTGTTCATGGTTGATACAAGCATCACTGGAAGCATATAAATAGTGGAGAAAAACTCTCCATGCCTTTTCTGCCTTTGGACAAAAGCCTGTCTCTCTGAAGCATTACATAGAAGGAAAGCAAAACTGCATTATTAGCTCAAAAGTTTAAAATTCTTCAGGAGGTTACATGCCAAAACTCCTGCAATTCATGAGGAAGGATTTTCTTATTAGGGTCACATCCCTTTGTCCCCCATTTAAAATAAATTTAAAAATGCTTTTTCTCCAGTTTTGAAAGATGCTGTTTACATTAAAGTGTAGAATTAGCTAAGGATGTCCATTAATCCCCATTCCAACCCACTGTCTTTATTGACCAGGCAGCCTTTCATGTCCATGATAAGATAATTAAAGATGACACCAAAAATGTTTTTATATGGTGATAAACTTTAATATGATCTGAATGAATAGGTAAAGAAATCCGGAACTTCACAGAAGTGCTTGACATTAAAGGTCATGGCACCAATGCTGAACTGTTGGTAAGCATGCTAAAGTGGAATCACTATTCCCTGTGAAATACTGGGGACAAATGTGCAGCAAGTTCTAGCCCATACTTGAAAACTGAAAACTCAGAATAACATAGAAGCTGAAAATGGTGAATCATCATTTTAGTAAACGGAGATCTGAAGTGTTGGAGAGGAAACATGCAGGTCCATCATGAAAAAGACTTTGTCATTGCCACTGACAAAGGCAATGTTTTGCCAAAGATGTCCTTGTTTCTGTCTTTCCATAAGGATGAAATAGATGATACTGTTAGCATTAATGTGGATAAAGAGTTATGGATAGAGAATATACTTAGTACAGATCTATTAAACTGGGTAGGCAAATTATTTCAAATATCATAAGGTACCATTATTTCTGCGAGGTATAGCTGTAGTGTATGCAGAGTGCTCTGCTACAGCTTGTGTTCTCATAGAATAGAAAACATTTAGAAGTTTTAGTGTTCTACTAAAATACTGTGAATCAATCCAAAGCAAGTTTTCCCCTTAGAAAATTCCATCTCTCTTATAGTAAATGACTTATGAATTAAGGACTTATGAATCTGTAATAGAACACTGAAATATCTGTGAACTTCTCAAACCATTGAAAGTGCTGGAGTACAGCCCGTAAACAGGTATTACAAATTGGTAACTGACTTTCTTTGTTAAGTGTCATGGTATTTTTAGCACAAAGTAAGGTTTGATTTTTTTATCTACTAGTGTATTATTAATGTCTTAGATTATCAATATCTTGAGAGTACCAGTATCATCTAAATAGTCATACGTGGCCAGGAAAAGATGGTATAATAAACTATTATTTTGTTCTCAAGTCACATTTGCCATGAAAGCCCTAAACTCTGTTCTGTTTTTTTATGTTAGCTTTTGGTATGTGTGTCTGGTTTCATACATAAGGTGCCACTTCTATTAAGCTTAATTTTTAAAAAAAGTCACCAGAAGCTACATGATCTGATTGGTGGAAAGAAACTTACTTTGAAATATGGTATCAGCCTGTTAGACATCTCTCAGAAAAAGTATAGAGAAGTTTATTCTTTAACTGAAAAGAGTTAATTTTTTTTTTATATAAACTATGACTGTAACTCAAAATCACTTATTTTTTATGCTGCTTAATTTCCATAACGGTATATAGAAGAAAATCCATATTTAAAATCAGTGAAAATATGAATAATAAGGAATCCAAAAGTGACAGAACACAAAGTGCAGAATTTTGAATCAAGAATACTATTGGAATTTCTATTCCAAAGGGTAATTTCATTGTAAAACATTTCTTCTTTGATTTGCAATATTCATAAAAACAGATTAAGGATGCTGTATACTTTCTGCTTTCTACTTCTTGCAGATGCTCTGAGATGCACTTAACATTTGAATAATATTTAGCAACCAAATAACATTCTTCCTATTTTTGTGAAAAGACATCACAGAAAGGCTGAGAAAATGCAGACAGCAAAATCATATATTTGGTATGTAATTCAGATGAAAATTAATGTGAAAAATACAACAAAAGTACTCCATCATCTTAGTAACTATATGGGAAATGTTAAAAAGCAATGCAGCTTCACTTAGATGTCCCTTCCAAAAGATAAACTTGGTAATGATTCTGTCAAGCATTTGCAATGACACATAAAGTGAAGTAAAAATGTTAGAAATACACAGTCATAGTGGCCCCTTTCTTATCCACCCTAACGCCTAAAAACCCTCAGCAAGGCTTTCATCATTTCCTGTCTCATTTACTGTAACAACTTCCCCTGACCAATCCATTTTTCATTGCACATCTCTTCCCAGAATGCTGTTGCTAAATTCATTTCCATTTCAGTTTTGCAGCACTACATGAGCACTCCCTTCCTCAATATGTCCTGTATAAAGTGGGGCCTATGTAATCTTACATTTCACATTGACATATGGGACAACAGTACTGGCGAATTTTATAAAAATAAAAATGTTCCATGAAACAGATAGTACGTAATTTGTGTTGCTTGATTAATTTTGATGTCACAGTTGTGATCTGCATCAGCTCATTCTGATTTTTTGCTGCTTGTTCATATTCTCAATCCATACTCCATACATTTAGAGACTCTGAATTTTGCCTTTTAAAACATAGCAAAACAATTCCCATTGCCTTTGAAGGTTGCAGACATCTGTATGACATGTCATAGAGTAAATAGTTTTGTCAGCTTGCTTTCTAGTGACTGACTGCTTTTATAAACTTTTTATAAGTGACTGCTTTTAAAAACTCCTATCACAGATAGTTATCTTTAAATATGTCTGTTAAAAATATGTTTCCCAAGGTCTATGCCATAGATGAATACTTACTCTTGTTATAAGACTTGAGCAATGTTTAATTTGAGCCTGAGTAAAAATATTTTTTTTCCTCTCTTTCTCTCTGTGTATGTAAATGTGTGTATGTTTCTATGCACTGTATTTATACTGATTAATTTTATATTGCCCAATGTGCTATAGACTGTCACTTGTGCTTTTAAATTCTAGAGGTTGTTTATGTTTGCAAGAATTGGTGAGCAAATAAACTGAATATTTTTCACCCAGCTACATTACAAGATTGAGGTCAGTAAAATCCATTCCATCAGTGTTGCTGACAAATTGGTTCCTACAGGAATTTTGTGACAGCGTTGTCCGAGTTTGTTCTACCACAGAACTGTTTCAGTTGTTCTATTTTGTGTACTAACTAACAAATTAACATTTAGGAATTGTTTAATTATTTTATAGAGTTATGCAAGAACCTGTGGATTAACAGATTTAAAAAAAAAAAGAACTGAAGTCCTACTATACATTTAAAGTTGAAGAATTCACCAAGTACTTTCACTAGTAATAACATTTTCACATTTACAAAAGAGTAAGCAAGTGCCATTCCATATACCATTGAAACAGGTCCTCCTTCTTTGTAACATTAGTGACAAAACATCTATTATCCATACACTTCTGAAGACATCTGCCATCCTTCACTATTTTAGGCAACAATGTGTGTGACTGTATGTGATTTAATGTTTTAATTAATTTGGTTATTGCTGAAAGAAGCCTATATTCTATAATCCTTCCCAAATTTATTATGTATATTATATGATGAACATAAAGTCATAAAAATATAAGGAAATCTAAATGCTGCTTCCAGTAGGTAAATCCCTCCGCCTTATTCTGTGTCCCCACACAACTATCCAAAATGGCTTTCTAATTAACAATGTTGTAAGTATAACAAATGTCCATGTCTTTTTCTTACATATAATGTTACTGTTTCTGGATTTTGTTACTAGCTTTTAGCTGTGAAATAGGAGTGAAAAATAGTTCTAGCCAACAGCAAACTCAATTTTTTAAAAACATAGATGAGGAGTTGGAACACTAAGGATTCCTGCTCTGATCTCTCTGAATTACATTGTGTTCAGAGAAATTTGGTGTAGTTGCTTATATTATGATTTTTATTTTATGTAATGAGGAAACAATTCCTAAGGACTTAAGAATTGTTTGCAAAGGACTTTGAAGTCCTTGGATGGCCAATTCCCAGTCACCTCCCACCTTGTCCTCTTTTCTGTGTTATGGTGCATGACATGAGAAGCATTAACACTCAGGAGCTGTCACTGGAGACAGTGGGATACAAAAAACACCCCTGCAAACCCCGAGTGCCTGTCGAAAGATGGAACCATGACTCCCCTGGTGATCTCTGTCTCCCAGCTGGTGTCAGCTGCACCCTTGCATGCTGGCAACAAGGTGGGAGGCAGTCAGGTTCCTCAGGTTTTTTAATGTATCAGCAGTCTGCAACTTTCCCCACTTACCCCACAGCTTAATATTATGACGCCATTAAATCCCCCAAATTATATTTAAATAACACAACAGTGACATGATTGTAATTAATGCACTAATGGGCTTGGTGAAGGTGCCAGGCTCCATATTGGTAAAAAACTGAAATAACAAAACATGTAACTTACAATTATTTATTGGAATAATAACAACAATATATAACTTGTAAATTGTGTAAGGAAAAGTGACATGGGAAGTCCACAAACTGCTACAACACTAAGGAAATCTTCTTTTGATTTTACTCAGCAGTTTAGCAAATTACAGGACAATGTCAAAATGTATAATTTTTATTCTTTAAGAGTTTTCTGACAAAAAAGCCTGCAGACAGTTTTTCTGTGATGCCTCTTGCTGTCAGGAAAGCAGCTCATGGCTTCCCGAGGGCAAAGAAAAGGGCTGACAATCCTCTGGCTGCACTTCATGTGGGGAGCTACAGGGATGACTCCAGTGAGAACCTGCCAGAAGCTTCCCCGTGTTTGATGGAGCCAGTTCCAGCTGACTTCAAGATGAACCCACAACTGGCAAAGGCCAATTGATCAGCAGAGCTGAGAGCACTTCTGGAATAAAATATTAAAGACTTGGTTTCTTTTTCTTTATCTTGCTCTGGATTGATTAGCAATAAGTGAAATTAATGTCCCCAGTTTCTTATCAGGCAGAAAATACCAGAGTTTTACATTTATGTATCAATGGTATCCAAGAGGACAGAAGAAGAAAAAGCCAATTCATCCCATGGAGGTACTTCATTATTTACAGAGCTCTGGACTGCATGAAAGGCAGCTCTTTATCCAGCCAAGTTCTGCAAATAAAGGGTGGGACTGCCAGAACTGACAAAGTACTGTTTTGCAGCACACCATTTTTAAGAACAGCGCCCCCTCAGTTTGCTGATGTGTGGGTAACATGAAGTCTGGAAAGGAATCAAGACAGGAAAGGAAGCAAGATTTACTTTTCCTTAATGATAGGCAGCAAAGCAGCAAAACTGGCTGGGCTTTGACATACCTGGGACCTAAGTACAAAAACAAAGGTGATGGCCATTAGTGTAGAAAACTAATTCTCTTAGTGCTCCTTTCCTATAGGAATCCCATAATCTATTGTTTAAGGGAGGTGGAAGAAAGACATAGAAATTCTGCATTACCTATTGACTACAAAAATGCTGGCGGACAACGCCAGTGCGTGTGTCCCCATCAACTCCCCTGAAAAACATCCAGTTTCTCCACGTGTTTGATACAGAAATGCCCGTGTGCTGTCCCTGTGTGTTTGTGCCCCCATCAGCTCCCCTGAAAAACATCCAGTTTCTCCAAGTTTCAAGGAAGGAGTGACGAGCTGAGAGACCAGCTCAGAAGCCCAAAGGAGGGAAAACATCAAGGGACATTACTGGGCAGCAAAAGGAGAATTGAGAAATGGGGCAGGATGAATGCCTCCACTTTGAGAGGAAGCTTTGAAGTTGGCTCTCCACTGAAAGGCTTGTAAGTAGCCTCTAGCTCCTCTCAGATTTGGAGGAGAGCCAGGGGCAGGAGTCCTTCTGCTTCTCCAGGGCAGGAGATGAGGTCTGGGCCCTTTGACAGAGCCAGGCTCCTGTGCACGTTCAGCTGGAAGCACCTTACACAGAAGCACAGAGAAGACCCAGGGCTGTGCCTGCACTGCTTTTGCCCGTCTCATCAGAGGACTGATGGGAAAAGCCCCAGTGGGAAGGTTCTCACAGCAAACTTGCACCAGAAGAAGTACAAGGGGCAAAGGTGGCCCATGCCTGTTTCTGTCCCATGGCTCCCCTGGGGTTCTACATGGAATGTTGGGTTGTGCCCCTAGCAACTGTCGTTGTCTCCTGCTCCTGCGGCCGTTGGTAGAACGCTGGTGGAGCAGCGCTGGAGCAGCAGCTGCAGGATCAGCTCCTGGGCTGTCCCTGACCAGCCGCCTTCTGCACTCAGCGCCAGACCCGCCTCTGCACCGACATCCTCGTCTCCTCGTCTGCCGCCAGGCATCCCCGCAGCACCTGGGGACTGTCAAAGGTAAGAAAATCCCCGTTTGCCCTCCAAGCACTAACACAGCAGCAGGAGGCTCCAGCTGCCTCTCCCACCAACCACCGCACACAGGCTGCCCGCTCACTTGCCCCAGACGAGGTTCCACGTGAAAGCGGGGTGCAACTTCTGGAGGAATCGTGTTGCCTCCAGGGGAAACACAGACCTTTCCATAGAGGACCTAGAGAGCTGTCAGGGTGCAGTTGCATTTCCTCGTCCACTATTGACCCGATTAAAAGTTCTTGGCACCCATTTCCGTCCTAAAACTATGTTGTGGGGACCCCAAAACAAATGGGTCATGACTGAGGAGTTCAGCCGTTCAGTGTCAACAAATCCCCTTCCTCCCCGACTCTGCCCACACCCCCTCCAAAGCTTCAAAACCAGAAGGATGGGACTTCTCCTCTGGGATCCCTGTCTTTCAGGGCACGGAAGCACTTTGCTGGGCTTGTCCTCCAATGCAGGCTTTCGTCTTCGAAAACGATCTTTCAGCAATTCTCATAGACTCGCATACTTACACGGCTTACAGATACATTCTATGTTAATATGTTTTTAGATCTTTTTCCTCCTGCATTGGATCTCTTTTCCATGGAGATATTGCATTAGATTTCTGGGTGTTTTTACAAAGCCTGTACGGCTGGTTCTGCCTCATGAGCAGAGGCAGCCATGAAATGCCATCTTGAGTGGTCCTTCTCAAGAACACAATCACAGTATTGCAGGATTTTCTGCCTTGGAAGGGATTCTCAAAGATCACTGAGCCCAACTCCAGGGCCTGCCCAGGGCAGCCCCAACAATCACACCCCGTGCCCAAGGGCAGTGGCCAAACACTTTGGGAGCTCACTCAGGCTTGGTGCTGCGACCCCTTCCCTGGGGAGGCCGTTCCAGCGCCCAAGCACCCTCTGGCTGAAGAACCTTTTCCTTCTATCCAACCTAAGCCTGCACTGGCACAGCTTCCATGCCATTCTCTTGGGTCTTCTCGCTGGCGCCAGGGCTGAAGACAGTAGTGCATGGCCTTCTGCTTCCCCTCCTGAGCAAGCTGCTGACTGCTAGAGGGTCCTGCCTAGGAAATCCCATGTGAAAATCACAGCAATACACCAAAGTCAGGGGAGCTGGGACAGAGGAGCTCGTGGCTTGCAATGATGAGGATGAGAAGGAAGGCTACTGACACGTCCTTGGCAGAACGATGTCTAACTGGAGCATTGTTTTGATCTCTTTCAGGTGGAAAGGAGAGGCACAATGAAAAGGAAAGCCAGAGCCAACATTCAGCCGTGAGTTTTGGCATAGGGTTAAAGGACAGCAAACCGGAGGAACGGCCAGGAGGAGCACTGCTCCTTCAGAGTCTGCGTGGCATTGGCTCAAGCCTGTGCGTCCACAGGAAGGGTCTCTTGACCACTTGCCTTCCTTAGCTCCACCTCCTTCTTCCTTTAGACACATCAACGTTGGCAGCGACTTTCAGGCCGAGCTGCCAGAGCTGCAGACCAGACCACCAAGTGAGGATGAAGAGCCTGCAACCCTGGTCTGGAAGCCCTGGGGGGAAGATGACTCTGACATGGAAAAACCTGACAGAGGTAGCTTTTCTTCAAGCTTTCCTTCCACCCCTGAGATACTTGGGTCTTTAAAAGGCTGCATTAGGGGTAAAAAGGCAGCTTTTTGCAGGCTCTGCCGGTCTCCTCGTCTCACCATCTTCTCACGTAAAAGTGTTAGAGGCAAGGAGAAGGCTCTGCTCCTGCAGCAGAGCAGGAAAAAGAGCAAGCGTCCCGCTCTCCTAATTGGGCAGGGCCATTTGCCACTGGAAGAGGGGAGATTGGCCCCCACTTCTTACTCCCAAAGCTGCTTTGAAGGGAGAGCCAGCACTGTGTGGGCCCTTGCTTCAGCTGGCCCTGTCTTTGCTCTCCTTCTCATGCCCTCCAAGCTGCTGTCTTTAGCTCCTGCGCTTGCCTTCTGCCTCCTATGGCAACCTTTGCCCTTCCTCGCCTCAAGGCTGACTCTGGGCGGGTTTTTGTTGTGCTTGCAGTAAGAGAACTGTTGGACATGGCCAGCTCCCGTGGCATTCCCGGCGCAGCAGCCAACCTGGAGCGCGCCCTGCACTGCCTGCACCAGGCACGCGGCAGCGTTCCGGTAAGAAGCGCCTCTTTGGGAGCACAGAAGCGGGCACAGGGAATGCAGAAGGCCCGGGCACTGGGACAGCCTCTCCTGGCTGCTCTTTGAAGAAGGGACTTAACAAGGAGCAGAGCGCTTGCTGCCTGCCTTGTCTCCTCCAGCTGCGTCAGGGCTGAGCCCAAACGGCTCCAGCAGGGAGAATCTCCCTCCTGGAGGCAGCGGCGGAGGGTCCTGCAGCCTGCTGCCTTGTAAACCGCCTGCAGACCTGGGTTCTCTAAGAGATTTTGAGGGGAAATTTCTAGAAGCCTCATTGAGCTGAGGCCATTCTGGGTGCAGGAGCAGCAAATTCATTGACTTGGTGAGCAAAATGCCACTCTTGGGGAGCAGGATCAAAGGGTTGGGCAGCAAACACCAGGGACTGGGAGCAAATCACAATGTTTGACTAACGCGAGGTCCAGTGGCCTGTATGCCTGAAGAGGCAAAGGAGCTGGAAGGTAGAATCGGTGATTTTTGGCTCATGTTTTATGTGGTGGGGCATCTCAAGCCTTTTCCCCTTTCATCTTGCAGGAAGCTCTGGAGATGTTGCTCTCGGGGGGGCCTCCAACACCTCAAGGCCATCCCATGGCTGATTATCATTACGCAGGTAACCAAAGCAGAGCTTCTTCCTTCACTGACAGATGCTGCTGCAGACCCTTCGTTGCTGTGGCAAGCATTTCTGCTTAAATAAATTGTGCTCAACACCAGCACAAGGTCTCATCTTCTCCGGGGGGCGGGGCAAGCACCGGCTTTTACTCCTTCAGCTGTACTTGTTTTCCATGCTTTTTCCTTGGGAACTCCTGCTCTTGTCCTCATTAATTTCTGAGGGAGCAGACATGTACACACATGTGAATGATGGCTGGCACCGATTTTGTTTTGGCAGCCAGTGGGGTCTACTTCAAGTGGATGGAGGAATCCATTCACCTGCTGCTTTTTATTGCCAGGCTCTGATAGATGGACACCTGAGGAGAAGGAGTCCTTCCAAAAGGCTTTCCACACCTACGGCAAGGATTTTCATCTCATCCAGAAGCAGGTACAGCCACAGGACATTCTTTACCCGAGCAGATCATCAAGAGGAAAGGTTGATTATTTCTGGTACCAAACATGGGACTTCAGTCTCTCTCTTCTCAAGCACCAAGAATGTTAAAGGAGTAACAAAACGGGACATGGAAGGCCTGTGTGGAAAGGATGATCTTGCCTCTCTAGCCCTTTTCTCCAAGCTCTTTCGGAAGATGAAGCTTTATTCTGTCAGACTCGTCTCACAGGTCTGCCGGCGCTTCCACCGCACATTGTGCTGGCGTAACTGGAGCAAACCGGGGAAAGAAGAACTGTGCTAGATGGATTTGCTGTTGATCTGTGCATTACGTGCCTTACCACGTAGCATGATACACGGTTTACTACATTGCATGATGCCTCTCTTCCTCCACAGGGATTTCATTTTACACCCTACTCCACTTACTCCATGGTTTTACTTCCTAGGTTACTCCATATTCTACTTCTTCCCCAATGCACCCTACAGCAGCATGGCCACTTTAGATTCCTTCTTTTTCTCTTCACAACAGATCCAGACTAAGAGCGTGGCACAGTGTGTGGAGTACTACTACTCCTGGAAAAAGGAGCATAAACTTGCCAGCACTCCTGCTCAGGTGAGTGGGAAGAAAATCGAGACGTGCCAGGAGGGTCGAGAACCTGGGAGAAGGGGAGAAAACCTGCTGGCGAGCCATGCGAGACGCCGCTTTGGCAGGACGGCATCGTCCCATGCGCCGGGAAAGGCCCAGCAGATGCTGCCCGGGGCTTCCCTCTGCTGCTGCCCTGAAAGAGGGGATTCTGGAGCATAACTTTGACCCAAGAAAGCAGCAGCAGCAGCACCACCAAAATGGGCTTTGACTCTCTACAGATGGGTTTCTCAAGGGCTGGCACCCTCGCTGACTCCAGGCAGACCCTTATTTCCCCACTGCTTGCCGACGTCAGCAATCCGGGCTGGCTTCGTGGAGATGCTGCAGATTTTCAGGGATCTTTTGTAGCATCCCAGCGTAGTCCCCAAGAAGGAGCTGCTGGTGCTGTGGCGCCCCTAAAACTCTCCTTACCAGCAAAGGGCAATTTGCTTCACAGAGAGAGAGAGAGATAATTTTGGGTAGTAGAAAATGGGTAACCATGTGTCTTCCCTAATTTGGCTGGATTTAAAGCCCGTTCCCTAGACATTTGTGGAGGAAAACCAGAGGGAAACAGATGTTAGGCAGAGAGGTAGAAATAGGAAATGTAGAACTCTAGATATCCACATATTTATCCCAGCCCTTTGGGCTTTGGAAAAGAGGAGCATTTTCCTCCAAGCTCTGGGCTGGCAGCCCGCCGCAGCCCACTGGCAAACGCCGCCGTTTTCTCAGCTCTTGAGGGTTTGGAGGGATTTGCTTAGGCCGATAGACTTTTGCGCTGGACGCTCTGATTTCCAGCTTTCTGAGGAAGGAAAGATTGATAAGGATTCTTTGATTTCCAGAGTGTGGGCCAAGCAAAGAGGAGCAAAAGCCCCCCCAGAAAGGAGAATGGGGAGACAAACAAGAGAAGCCGCAAGAGGGCTCGCAGCGCCGAGTGTCCCTGCTGCCAACAGCGCCAGCCGCCCCGTTCGGCGGGAGGCCCCTTTCCCTGCGGGCAGTGCAAACGGTGCGCAAGTTCCTCCTCTTTCTGCTCAAAGCTGCGCCTTCGGACTAAAACAGGCTGACCCTTCTCAAAGGCACCGCAGGGGAAGCTCAGGGCTCTTGCAGCGTCGCCCCTCGCAGCCCTGGTCAAGCTTACAACCCACCTCAAACCCAAACAGCTCAGTTAAAACCCAGCACTCACAATGAAACCTTGCCGTGCCCCAACAAGACACAGTTCTTGCAAGTAGGAATAGATACACCAAAGCTTGGTTTGATGCTGCTGATCAAATTCAAAATAGGATGCAGCAAAAGGAGGGAGACATTTCAAGGCATTGAAGCAAGAAAGATCGGACTCATGGTGCTGATCAATTTACAAACGTGCCACAGCCCAAAAAGACAGAAATTCATACTTAAGCGGAGATCTCGGCGCTTGGTTTAATGGTGTGTGCTAAATTGACCAATGGATGGTTTTGTTTCCTATCTTCCAGGGTCTTTGAAACCATGAAGGAAAGGAACAAACACCGGAGAAGACATCGCCCACGGAAGGAAGCAGAGCCTCTCGCCAAGAAGAAAAGACCAAATTAGACAAGCCTGCAGTTCTCCAGGGCTAGCAAGAGTTAGGCTTCAATAGGAATAAGACTGTTTTTTAAGTCCTTAGGCTAGTTTAATCTTCCACTTAGTTAGTTTACATGAGAGGAATCTCCTCAATTTATTAGTTAAGATCCATTAGTATTATTCAAGGTGCATTAGTAGTATTAGATGTATCAGTAAATGTAAGAAGTTTGGTGTTGGCTATGCTCCGTCTTTTGTCATTTTGCCTTTGTTGAGTCACACTCAGTCTTTAGCATTAAACCAAAGTTTGTTCCATTTTGTCTTTTTGTCTGTATGAAATCCCTCCGGCAATGTTTGCTCCATTTGCCCGGTGCTGCAACCACGGCGCTTGCCCTGAGAGAAGAATCTGGGCACGTGAGTCCTCCCCCAGGCCCAGCCCCTTGCTCAGCTGGCAGGACTTCCAAAGGCGTGTCTCCATTCCTGCCAATGAAATGACGCTGGGCCTTCATCCTTAGATTCTCAAAACTCTCAGCCGGGAGTGGAAAAGGAGGCTTTTTTTTTAATTCAATGCATTGGATCTAAATGAGTGGTTTTGTCTCACTATATTTTCTGGCATAAAAGCAGCAGCTTTAGTCCTTTCTGTTGCCCAGCAACAAAACTTTGTTTCATTTTGGGGACCGATGGACTTGACCACCTTGGAGGACGTTTCTAACCTCTCCGATTCTATCAAATTCATATCCACACGCACCACAAAGACATCAGTAGTTCACTTTCAGTTTCTCTTTCAAGGACCAGTCTCCCGCTCTGGGCCTCCACCAATCTCCTTAGCTACAGCAGAGCGGCTGGGGTCATCATCCTCTCGCTTCTCACAGCTTAGGCATTTGCACCAAAGAAGAATCAAAGGCACTCTTTGATCTAGCCCAGCAAATGGCGCTGCCTAGCAAGGCTTTGGTGGCAGGGGCTGTGCCCCAGGGTGGAGAGGGGGCGAGGGAGGGGGCAATGGCCAGGCTGGTTCTGGGAAGCCGACGGAAGCTGGCCCCTGTCTGATGGAGCCAGTGCAGCTGGGCTCTGGAGCCTACAAAGTATCTGCGTTGCCCTGGGCCTTGCTACAGCTGCCCCCTCAGTTTGCTGGCGTGTGGGTAACATGCAGGCTGCCAAGGGAGCAAGACTGGAAAGGAAGCAAGATTGGGAAGGCAGCAAGATTTGCTTTTGCTAAACGTTAGGCAGGAAAGCAGTAGAAGTGTCTGGGTTTTGCCATATCCGGGACCTAAGTATTAAAACAAAGGTGACGGCCACTAGTGTGGAAAAGTATTTCTGTTAGTGTTCCTTTCTTCGAGGAATCCCACAGTCTTTTGAAATGAACACCCAGCTTCTCCAAGGCAGCTGGAAGAAAGATATAGAACTTTTGCATTAACTCTTTAAATCTGTGATTCCTTTAAAGCTGTTACCATTCTCACAGAGTTCTCTTTTCAATGTTTTCATTATTTTGAGTGATCTGGGTCGTAGGCTTTGATACAGGTTTTCTTTTTAATATTGGTATTACTGTCATCTACTCTTTATATTAATATGTAACTGTATTTGCTTACAAAAAAACCCTTGCCCTAAAACTCAATCATCTTCAGATAACAGGCTAAAATGAATTTTATGAAGTATTTTAGTTTTTGTATATTGGAGGTATCCATTTTATTAGATTTTAAAGCTGTTCTCTTGTAGCCATGAGAGACTTTATATTTAAGGTAGATATTCTCATGTGCCTATACTTATGTAAGAGTTGATGTTAATTTTTTTTTGCTACTATATTCTAATTTCTGTTCCTCCATATATCTTCCTGTTTTCATATTACCTCTTCAACTAAATAACTTTCTCATTAAAAAAAATAGTCTATATTAGTTATGTACTTAGAATAACAAAAATACAAATCAAATGGCTCCACACATGAACGGACAAATAAAGAAAGAGAAGATATAATATATGGTAATGATAATAAATGGCTTAACTGAAAATTTGTAAAATTAGTACCTCATCACTCATTTTGACTTGTCTGTCTTATTTAGATGGAGATGTCTCACCACTTTGCTGTAATTTAGCTTTAATAACATCTCTGTTAAGTAGATGCCTGTTTAACAGACAAGCATTACTTAAATAATGACACTTCAGCAGTGAATTAACTTCCTCCTCTGCAATTAAGTAGCTGTCCATCAGATTTATCAGCTCACTAAATCATCCTTCTGTATCTTCATTATTAGTTATGTACAGTGTTAGGCCATGTAGTAACTCCTTTCCAGTACTAGGTCTGAGTCCTTTACATACTGATGGGTACTGGGGAGAAGAGAGAGGATAGTAGTAACTACTCAAAAATCCGAGGATAGGTAATTTCTAGAGTTATGAAAAACAAAGGCATGTACTTAACTTCTACAGTAATATAAACTAGGTTATTATAATTGTATGTTTTGTCTACAGCTGCTTTACTCACATTGCATGCACATGTACAAGCTTCATATTCTGCTCCAGATTTGTCATATTCAGCTTCATTTTTTTTTGCATTGTTCATTCTGAGATGGAGACCAGGGAGAATAGGACAAAAAGCATATGATGCTTTCCTCAAATTCTTCCATGTTGCTTACAGTATATGTTTTCTAAAACCTGAAATTCACAGAATCAGTTGAAAAGGGTAAGATAAAACTTTCAGTTCAATGATTTAGATTTCTCATGTACCATGGACTACAAAGCTTTATATGGCTAATCCAGTTTTAAGCCAAACACATGAAGTTTAAACCAAACAAGTGGAGAAGAAAGTAACCATTTAGTTTTTATCTGAATATACTTTTAAATTTGCTTTTTGTTCCAGTGATTAATCACTTCAATTTTGATGAAGAAATGGCTTATTTTGTGTTTTATTGCTGTAATTTAAATTAATTACTATTGTGCTTACCTTGGGTAACTCCATTCTTTTTTACCATTTGTTTTGCCCTGGTGAGAAACAAGTACATATAAAGTCATCTTTCATCTTTCTTTCGGTTGCCCAGTCAAACTGAACTGGTAATTCTACGTTTCTCTAAGGTTTTATCTTTTCTTTAGAGTTGTTGAAAAATTTTGTTTAATCTCTTTTGTACCCTTCTTTGTTCACTGAAACACATGTATTAGTTAAGTGGATGGGGCCACTGGTGGTCACCTAGCCAAGCCTCTCTGCTCAAGCACGGTCTGCTGCACCAATTGTACTCAGGATGCTGACAGCTTTTGAATATCTCTGGAGAAGGACACTCCACACCCTCTCTGGTCAACCTGTTCCAGTGCACAGTCATCTGCACAGTAAATAAATTCTTCATCATGTTCAGATTGAACTTCCTGAGCATAAGTTTCTGTCCTATTGCCTCTTGTCCTGTTGCTCAGCACCACCAAGACAAGCCTGGTGCATCTCCCTGGCACTTCCCCTTCAGGTACTGATGGACGTCGATGAGATCCCCTCTCAGTTCTATCTCCTCGAGGCTGAACAGGCCCAGCTCCCTCTCCCTTTCCTCATAAGAGAGATGCTCTCTCAACCTGCTGGCAGTGCTAAGCTGTTGCTAATGCCTAAATTAATTAATAATAAAAAAAAAACAACCCACATTTTTTGTATTTATAGCAGAACTGAACATTTTAGTCCTGTAGGTACTACTATTTCTTGTAACTACTTTCATGAAATGCAGCCTAGGACTCCACAGAAATGACAAATTTCATTCTAGTTGTGTAGCAAATTATTTGACTTCTCTGATTTATGTTTTCCCTTTATCCTGGGATTAGAATGCCTTCCAGTATATTTCCCTGTCTTTCTTCCTCTTGTTGCCAAGAGTTCTGAAGTGTACCACGACAGCATATTCCAACAATTCTTCAGACAGATGGTCAGTTATAACAAAGAGAATCTGCAAATATGTCTTAATTTTTAAAATAGTATCTGTCTTCAATTTTCATGTCCTTTTCCTGTTCCATAATCAATGAAACCAAAATTACAGCTGTCTCAGGAATAGATTTCTTATTAATTTTTTTAAATATTTTGGGTTTTTTATAGCTGTTTGTTTTGCTGCAAAATTGTTTCCAAAAGCATTAACATCATCATTTGGCATACACTTCTGTATGCACTGAGCAATTTCTGGATTTCAAATTAGGTAGTTCATTTCTAAGGCTCAGCAAAGAATATCTGTCTGTTAGTTCCTTGCAATTCAAATACAAATATGAAAATAATGTTCATATAGTCTAACAAATGAATAAAGTAATGCATTTTTTCCCCTGAAATATGTAGTGGCTACAGTTTTTCAAGATTTGCATTAGGGAGATACTAAGTTAAGGTGGTAGAAGTAGTGATATTCTCCTCATTGAAGAGATACTTTTCCAAAGCTAGCTTTTGTTCTTAAAGAGATTAGTTATATGCATTTATATGAAGCAAATTACTACAGTATCTCCAGTAATTTTAAGATGAACAAAAACAAGAATCAAAGAAACAACTTACTAGGCAATCTGTGCAATAGAAATATTAACCATTAAGTAGTGAAAAATATCTTAGATTTCTCCTTTTTGGCAGCCTAAAATAACAGCCTTAATGGGATCCTGACACTTATTGAATTGTGCATAGTTAATTATAAAAGTTTGGAACCATAAGATTGAAATTCTGTCTTTTTGCAAGTAGATCAAGGTCATGCTTAAGAATAATCTAGAAGTAGTGCACTGCAGAAAGGTCATCCTCAAAGAAAATCAATGAGCATCATCCCCCAAGAAACACATCTGAAAATTTTAGATTAGTGCAAGTAAAATAGTTGGATGGAAGAGACAGAGAAATTTAAACATGTGACACACAGGACCATTTAAGTTCTTGCAAAACAGAAACAGCTCCTTGAATTTCATGCTTCCTGACAGCAAAGACAGCAAAGTTGATTTCAGTCACATTTGGAAGCTGTGTATTAAAATTAATACCCAAAACTTCTGGGTGGTTTTTACTGTCCCAGATAAAGTGGCTAAAATAGTTTAGCTAACTTAATCCATCCCTCTGTAATCATGTTTCTGGGATAATCTAAATTTGTGCTATTAAGTGAAAGAAGAGGTGAGGCTTTTTTCACTGCAAGTTCATTAGCTTTAACCTCAATTTAGTTACCATTTTACTATCAAAAAGAAATATCCAGTAAACAAGACAGTTTTAAAAACTTAACTTCTGAACTGAATATCTATCACTATTAGCAATAATTATCACAATTAACTATCACTATTTATTTGGGTTCTTGTGAAAAATCTTAACAAACCACATTCTATTCTCTTCTCCCTGTGCTGAATGGCCTAAATTATTCTACTGGTATTTTTCTGGTATCCATTACATTTTCTCAAATAAAAGCTGCAGTCAAGAATAAACCTCTCCAGTTCTATATAAAAATTTTCCCACTTGAATCTGATAAGCACAAACCAGGAGGTTTTTCAGGACCTCAACTAAGTTGTGCTTTGTTTAACTTTTTTTTCATACATTGTTTTCCTAAAACATCAAAGGCTGTATATTGCATAGTATTAAACTTTACACACCTAATTTTAAGGTAGGAGAGGTCGAGTTTGAAATAGTGATCCAAATTCATCATCCCATTATTTTCCACTGGTTCTACATTCTTCCTTCCATCCATTCTTCATCCATCTACCTTCTTGTCTGGTGCATTTTTGGTACTGAAAAGGAAATGCAATTCAGCTCAAAAGTAAAAACTAACCTGGTTTTGTAATTTCATTGTGCTTCAGTTTCCTCGTGCAACCTATTATATCTGATATCTATCACAGAACTATAAGACTACTTGCTTCACGAACAATAATCACATATCCTAGGCACACTCAGGTATTCAAAAGCTAATTTAGGTAGCTACAGTTTAGGTATTGTTCTACATAGTACTGTATCATAGCATATGACTCTTCCTTCTATTAGGGTGTTCTTGCTTTATGTTGTAGAGAACCAGGATGCCAGCTGAACTCCAAACCTCGTTACTAAAAATGTGTCAAGTGGGTCAGTCAGGATGTGAAGCTAAAAAAAAAGAACCACTGAGAAACTGTTCTGTGGTGTCAGATCTGTGCTCAGAGAAGCAGTCTGTGACCTGAAACGCACGTTGTTGTAGCACCACAGATTTGCTCCTTTTGGCATCTCACTGCTTGGGGGACATGATAGAGTGTCTGTGGTCTCTCTGCATGAAACAGCCTGTCATAGTCTGGCTGATAAGAAAAGTGGTTCACTTAAAGTCACACCCAGCTCCTGCAGGCAGGACTGGTTTTCCTTAGAACGGACACTTTTCCTACCAAACCTGTTACCAGTTTGGCTGAAGAAGGTTTCTGCAAACACCCCAAGGTAAAAGGATAGCGTTTTACTGTGAAAGTTTGTATCATTCTGGCTTTTGCTGCTTAAATTCCTGAAGTGTTAATACTGCATTAACAAAACATATTTGGATTGTTCATCTTGAGGGTTTCTTAATTTGGAAATATGAAACTACATTAGCTGGAGTTTTCTTCAGTTATTGTTCCAAAATGGGCTTTCTTTTATGGGGAAAATGCTGCATGTATATGAAGAAAGTTATTAAATTAACGTAAGCTAGTGTTATAATGTTCATGCTCTCACTGATATGGAATAGTATTGCAGAGATTTCTGTGGGTACTACCAAAAACATACTACTTGATATCAATTTTTCTTCACTTTCAACTTCAACAGCCTGTTGGAATACAGTGAATGGCTGACAAGCCAATGAATGTTACAAGGACCAACAGAAGGCTAACTTTTTGGTATGATTGGTATTTTGCAGTGTGTGAGACAGCAATTATAAATCATCTGCCGTAGCAGGGATTATGTACGCACAGCATCAGGGATTATGTAGTAGGGATTATGTATTCACAACATCAAACCTCTTAGGAAAATTTACCTGATAAAATTCAGCACAATGACATCTGAAGAAAGTGGATTCATTGGATACAGGAATCTGCATAGGACAGTGTTCACAAAGAAAATGGATTATTACAAAAGAACAGCATATGTTGATGATCCATTGGAAAGCACCATTACAGAAAAGTTTGAATTGTGACATAAATGAGAACAATTTATCCATAAATTGTTAAAAAATTAACAATTTAGAAAATTAATGGCAGGTAATGACTTAAAATTTCAGACTCCTTTGAAGTACCTATAATTCTCCATACAAAAATTTTCTCACTGACAATACAAATAAAATCTTCAGATACTAAGTAGAAATAGTGATTTGCAAAAACAAGATATCTGTCATTGACTGCATTCCTGAAAAGGCATTACAGGCCACAACATATGATAAAGTAAGTTCCCATTCTGAAACTCTCATTCATGCAAGCAATCCTTGCCCATATACAATAAAGTTAGTGTGTCTTCTAATAAACATATACACAAACCAGACCCCACTATTCTGGTCATCCCACATCAAAAAGAGACCTAGAATGAAAAAGATTAGTTTTTACATTGAAGTCTGTGAATCTGTGTAACACACGGGTCTGTGGAAAAGTATGTTTAAAGCCTACACTGAGGCCTTTTTAAAAAAGCGGTATCATCTTTAGATAGCTGTAAGAAGATTGAAATACAGATACTATTTTGAACATAATGGTTCATTTGGGTCGATATGCAAAGCAATGCTCATATTTGCATTAATACAAAAATCTTCCATAATCACATCACTGATAATCCTTTTTCTATGCAGCTGTTAACCAGGGAATGTGCTTGTTGTCCCTATGGAAATTAAGTAAAAGTAGCATGTTGCTTTTTCTTCAGTATATTAAGGAATGGAAAAGCTTTCACAATGTCAAAAATTCAAATATATAAATGGACTCAAGTAATTCTTCCCTATGACTTCTTATTAAAAAGACTCCAAACCATATAATGTAAACTTAATATGTGAAAAATGTAACAGAGTTTAAAGCTACAGATATGCTTGGCTTTTAATCAGGTTGGCTTTTCAATCTTGGCTTTTTAATCTGTTTAGGCTGGAGAAAGCAAGAAATAACTAAGAAAACAGTCCCAACCCACACAGAATGTCACTAGATTCAGCAAGGTCAGGCGAATGCCAGCAACATATACTCAATCCTGCACAAAGACTGTTTCACTGTGCTTACTCTGATCTCAAAATTGCATGTAAGTGCATATAAAAATATTTTGTAAAGAAAACAAAATATTGACAAGACACTGCATTCTCTGTGAAGCCCCAAGGTCCCCTGGGCAAAATAAATACCCCATTGTAAATAAATGCTGAGCTACTCCCATTCTCCACATTACATCTTTACAATTAATCTCACTTTTTGTAAATGTATTACTACATAAAACATAGAAGAGTAAATCAGCAACAGCTGGCTACCCCGTATCCTGATGTATAAAAGCTGACTAGTTATGTTAAGTATTTGATGGAATCAAATGTTCCATGTGAAAACATCTACCTCTTGTGCCCAAAGCTGGAACTGCCACAGACAATTTTCACTAACCAATCCAGAATAAAGCTATTATTATTATTATTATTATTATTATTATTATTATTATTATTTCCCTTCAATGCTGATTCATACTAATAATATAGCTCTTCATAGTGTAAGGATAGTGTGGATCTTTCCACAGTCCTTTTCTCTCTATGGACTTAAAAATCAGGGCTCAGTGAGGGACAAGATCTCCTATGGAAGAAGGCCACACCAGGAAATCACCATGTAAAATAAAGTTTCAAAAGCACAGATTTCTAACATAACTAAGTTAAATTAGGTGCCAAAGCAAACTTCACTTCAAAAATCTTAGCGTAACTTCAAGACCAAGAAGTCCCTGATGAATATGAATTTTTGTTTTGCTGCTAGGAGGCTTAGAATTCTGGTTTTATTTAATGTGGGTAGAAATCAGCAAATGGAATAAAAATCTTTAGAGAACCAGATTTGGTGTCTTTAACCTGATGTTTGGAGGTGTTGGCAAGGTTTTCTATTCTGTATTCCTCCAACACTTCTTCTAAACCTTCATTTTATAGGGAAATTATTTCTGATTTTTTTTCTGTTCCAAAAAGTTTTCATACTTTTTTTCCCCTTATTACTTTAGAAAAGACTTTCTGTACTGCTTCCATGTCACAGTCTCAATTAAAAGAGCATCAGAAAGGCCAGAGGAGGCCAGAACAAGAGGTCATCTCTTAGTCTCCTGCCTTCAAAAAGGAGAAATTTGAGCTTTACCCCAGCCTTCCTTTATTTTTGGTATCAAATTTCAAACTTATGGGAAGTTGACTGCCACTCAGAGAAACTAAAAAGGGGAAACAATGTACAGAAAAAAAGGAAGAGCAGTATTGATGTAAGACCAAAGCAGTGCAGAAGGGATGCACTTAGGTAGCCAAACTATTGAGTACTTATATAGCTTTAAAATTATACATATTGTTGTTTCAGGAAGCCTGAAAGTTCATCTCCACTTAGATGAGTTTTGCTGGTATACTCTCTTTTGATATATTGCCTGAATTCAGATACACTTCAATGCATTTGCAAGGACGGGTAAAAGTAGCCTGTTCCTCTAGTTACCAACTCTGTTTCAATTAATTTTTGCTGAAAAATATTGAAGTCCTCAATTCTTTTGAAACGCAAGTATATAAGTATCATAGAATCATTAAGGTTGGAAAAGACCTCCAAGAACCTTTGACCAACCACCACCATGCACAATAACCATACTACTAAGAGCCATTTCTTGAATGTCTCCAGGGATGGTGAATTCCCACTTCCCTGGACAATCCATTCCAATGTTTAGCTACTCCCCTGGTGCAACTTGAGGCAACGTCCTCTCATTCTGTCTCTTGTTGCCTGGGAGAAGATACCAAACCCCACCTGGCTAAATCCTCCTTTCAGGCAATTGCAGAGAGAAACAAGGTCTCCCCTGAGCTTCTTTTCTCCAGAATACACAACATGAGCTCCCTCAGCTCACCTCACAGGACCTGTCCTCCAGACTCTTCACCAGCTCCATTGCTCTTCTCTAGACTCATTCCAGGACTTCAATGTCTTTTCTATCATAAGGAGCCCAGAGCTGGACACAGGATTTGAGGTGTGGCCTCACCAATGCCCAGTACAGAGGGACAATTCCTGCCCTGCTCCTGCTGGCCACACCATTACTGATCCAGGCCAGGATGCCATTGGCCTTCTTGGCCACCTGGGCACAGCCTGACTCATGTTCAGCTGCTGTCAGCAGCACCCCCAGGTCCTTTCTAGCCACTCTGCCCCAGCCTGTGGAGCTGCCTGGGGTTGGTGTGACCCAAGGGCAGGACCCAGCACTGGGCCTTGTTGAACCTCACACCATTGGCCTCAACCATGATCCAGCCTGTCCAGACAGGTCATCAATGAGGGCATTAAACAGGACTGGCACCAATACTGGTGGCCAGCCATCAGCTGGATGTAACTCCATTCACCACCACTCTCTCAGCCTGGCCATCCAGCTACGTTTTTACTCAGGAAAGAGGAAAAAAGAGTAAAAGAACACCGATCCAAGCTGTTGACTGTCAGCTTCTACAGGAGAATGCTGTGGGAGAGAGTATCAAAGCTTTACTGAACTCCAGGTATAATACATCCACAGTTTTTCCCCCATCTATTCAGCAGGCCACCTGCTCATATGCCCCAAAACTGCCAGAATTTAAGAAGCGTTTAGATGATGCTCTCAGCCACTTGGTGTGACTTCCCCTCTGCAGGGATAGGAGTTGGCCTCAGAATGCTAAAAACAATTGCTTTGAAACTGCAAAAGGGAACTGCGGTTTGGTCTTTGTCTCCCTCTTTTCAAGGAATTGGACATTACATACTAAGCTGCATTAAAGAAATGCCTTTGTCAAAGCAGAAGGAAGGTGTTTGGCATCCAGGGTGAAGTTTCAATGCTTTAACTTTCTACAGTTCCCCCAGTCCCAAATCTAACTGCACGTGTGCATGGGTAAGGTTGTGTTCTCTAATGCTCAGCATTATTTCTGCCCTAAAAGCAAAGCCCTATACACAAAACTCTGCTGAGGAGAACCAGATGCAGACTACTCTGGTCATTGTGTAGGGGTATTCCCTGCCGTCCCAAATGGATTCCTCACCCCACTCCTATACCCTCACTATTTGGACTAGTGTGCCAGATTTGTCTATGCTACATGCTCAATTTTGCAGTTTCAAAGTAGTTCCTTTTCCTAGACTCCTTTTGAATGTCCTGGTAGACATGCTCCTTTGTACAACACTGACCATTACTTTGGCTTTGCTTATTCCATCCCTTTATTTTTCTAATAGAATAATTATTACAAGCCTTGCTTGTTGTGAAGCAACTCAGACCACTAACAAGCAATGTTTTTTATCTGTAAAACACTTTTCATTTTAACATTATTCTCTGTAAAAACCATTTTTCTCTACCCAATAATAAAGGGCAATGGAAATGCATCTGTCTTCTTTCACTAGCATTTCATGACTTAGTCACTAATGATAAAAAGAAAGAAGAAATGCAGACATCAAAGGTTATGGAAGCAGTCTTTGGTAGAAGTTGATCCTTAGATAATGTATATGCTAATTTCTTTTGTGCTTCACACAATTTCTCATTTTTCAGCTGCTGAACTGTGTTATAAAAGGAATATCTACACATTTATCTAGCTGCAATAGGAATAGTGAACTGAAATACATAAGAACAGATGCACCACCAAAGGTCTATCTAGCCTCAAATACTTCTAAGTATTACCAGAATCAGATTCTTACAGAAGAATATCAGAATGAGGAGACTATATAATGAGATTTCTCTGTAATAAACTTGTGGTTCAGGAACTTCCCAAGCCAGCAATGTTTCAATAACTTTTATGTTCAATAACCTTTTCTTTCATGATTTTGTCTTCTTTTTCTTTGAACTCATGGAAACTTCTGCATCAACAGTACTTCTGGCAACTATCAAAGTACATATTCAGCTGTGCTGTAGAACAAGTATCTCTTTATTTTGGACCTACAATCTACTGATTTTATATGATAACTCCAAGTAAATGGGATAATGAGTCACATTCTCTGTGCAATTCATGACTTCATAGATACAGATCACAAACCAGAATGATCTCTATCAAATGTCTATTTTCTAGGCCACAGACTTCAAGTCTATTCAGGTTTTTTCCCCTCATATATAGGTCATTCTTTACCTTGATCTCTCTGTATCATTTCAGGTTTTGTTAAATACATCCTCTGATACACTGACCAGGACTAACTACGAATTTATTTAAATGAAGTATATGCTCTAAAAAAGGTTTGTGAATACACATTGAAAATATGTTCAACAGTAAGAGCTTATAAATGTGCATTATACTTCCTTTACTTTAGTCTTTGAAATAGTAAATGAAAGAAATCTACTTTTCTCATCCATTTCTACATTCCTTTTTAAAAGTATGGAAAAATATGTACTTACATGATTCAGTGAGAGTAAAAAGAATAAATATCAGAGACGTAGTCAGATATTGTTATTAAAAATTTCATTTAAATTATTTTTCTTAATTTATACATTAATAATTTTAACTTTCCTGTAATTATATGAACATTTCTATATATACCAGTCCATTTTAGTAGTAAATGCAATTAAAAGAAAGATAATTATCAACTTAACAATAATGATCAGAAAGTTTATTAAAATAATATATTTTAAAAGGAAATTTTTCATACAAGTGACTACTAATTCTCTATACTTTGCATTTCCTACATTTTTTTTGAGAAACAGGACATGTTGTCTGAGAAATAACTCTTAATCATAGGAAAAAAAAGACTTAGTTAACCAAATACATGAGTTAGCTTTTGAGTCTCAGTTGTAGGGTCCTGAGAAGCCCTTACCTCATTCTAGAACAACCTAGAGATATTGTTCAACAGAACACATAATTTTGTGGCCTTGGGAGTCCAGGTTAGGAATGGCTGCTATTCAGATGTGACTGAAAGGGAAGTGTCTGGCAAAAAAACTGCTGGTTTGTTCGTTTTTTTCCCCACCTTGTATGAAATTATCTTCTTTGTATCTAGTGTTATTTCCAAGATGTTATTTCAAATTTCTCATGCCTGGTGTCTGCCAGGAAAATAATTTATTGACCTTTTCACCCCTTTAATATACAAGTGCACTTGAGTGCAGCAACTGCTTAAAGACCTTATTCTCAGCCAGTTCATTATGTTCTTTCTCGAAACTATTTATAAATTACCATACATTTAAAAAAATCTGTTAGGATAAGTAATGCAAGTGTTTCACCCTTAGGAAAATGTGAAGACTAATAATTTTTTAGCATTATGCCTTTAATTTCTCCCTTTGTTTCTCCTGCAATAAGAGACTATCCTATGTTTCTCACACAAATTCTATTACAATCTTGTTAAGAATTTTATCTTCTGTGATAGCCACCTGAAAGAGTCACCATAGTTTTCTGAGACTTCATTCTTCCTTTTTGCTCATTCCAGTTTCTAAAACCAATTTCTGCTTTCTCTTATTTAATTCTGTGTTATTTAAATCCACTTTATATTTTGTTTTAAAATATACCAATACCTCAATTAATCAGTAACAAAAGGAATATTAGGCATAATGTGAGCCTGCTACTGAATGGAACAGGGACCCCAGTGACAGGTTCTATAGAAAGTAGAATTACTGAACTTTGCTTCAGTCTTCACTGCCAAGGCCATCCCTTAGAAACTCTAACCCAGAAGATCAGAGAGAAGGTTTGGAAAAAGATGGACTTTCCTTTGAGAAGGATTAGGTGAGACCATTTAGTCAAACTTAACATCCACAAGTCCATAGACCCTGACAGGACATATCCATGAATGCTGAAAGATCTGGTGGACACCATTGTGAGACCATCTTTGAAAGGTCATGGAGATCAGGAGAGGTGCTGAGGACAGGAAGAAAGCAAATGTCACCCTGGTCTTCAAAAGGGGCAAGAAGGAGGACCTAGGAAACTACCAGCCAGTTAGTCTCACCTCAATCCCTGGGAAAGTAATGGAGCACTTCATTCTGGAGACCATCATTATCCACATGGATGATAAAAAGGTGATCAGGAGTCACCAGTGTGGAGAAATCACATTTGCTCAGCCTGATTACTTTCTACAGTGAGGTACGTACCTGGAAATACGAGGGGAAAGATAAGTGATTATAGTCTACCTCGACTTCAGCAAGTCTTTTGACACTATTTCTAATGACAGGCAAACACAAGCTCCTGCATGTGGGGAGGAACAACCCTAGACACCAGCACAGCCTGGGGCTGACCTGCTAGGGAGCTGCTCTGAAGAGAAGGATCTGCAGGTCCTAGTGGACAAGAAGCTGTCCATGAGCCAGCAGTGTGTCCTGGTGGCCAAGAAGGCCAATGGTATTCTTGGGCATTAAGAAGAGCATTGCCAGCAGGTCATGGAAGGTGATTTGGCCCCTCTACTCAGCCCTGGTGAGGATACAGCACTCCAGATGTTCTGGGGTCCTCAGGACAGCAGAGACATGGAGCTCCTGGAACCAGTCCAGCAGAGGCTACAAAGATGGGGGGGGCTGGAGCACATCACTTTTTAGGAAAGGCAGAGGGAGCTGGTTTTGGTTAGCCTGGAGAAGCCTGAGAAGGGGATCTACTGATGCATAAGTAGATCTGAAGGGAGGATGTAAGGAAGGTGGACCAGGCTCTTTTCAGAGGTGACAAACAATAAAACAAGAGGCAATGGGCAGAAACTGGAACACAGAAATTCTACTTGAACATAAGGGAGAACTTCTTTACTGTGAAGGTGCCTGAGAACTGGAACAGATTTCCCATAGAGGGTATGAGTCTATTTCTCCAGCAAAGAGATTATTCAAAAGCTGTCTGCATACACTCCTAAGTACCGTTGGTCTAGGGAACCCTGCTTGTGTAAGGAGGTTGGACAAGATGACATAGAGTGGCCCTTGCCAACCGTAGCCATTTGATGATTCTTTCTGATTCTGTGATCTCCTTAAACAGGCGCTTTTCTGGCTTTTTTTCCCCTCCATTTGACATGACACATGGTGCATGCTGTAGAAATAAGGTGTTACTTTTGAAGGGTATTGTGCTCCAGCTATGGAGGAGCATGCTATATTACATATTAGTTCAACATCAGTAAAACCTATTCTGGTACCACTGTAATCTATAGCAGGACTAAAGCATTTTTGACTCCATGCCAAGGAAATCACATTGTGCTTATAGTGTGCTTGTAATACACTAGCCTCCTCTCTGCCTATGGCCAGTTCTCAAAATTGCCTCCTTTCTCTTTTTAATATTCCACATACTGTAATTACTGCTTAACCAGCAATAAACTGAATTACAATCTCAATCTCAAGAACTGAATAGAGGTTCTTTAGGAGAGATCTGAGATGACTGGAAGATACATGAACACAAATACATATTACCTGTACTAGTGTAGCTTAAAGATAGAACGTGGAGGATGTGCAGGTACACAAGCAACACCAAGGTCGAAGTCCTTAGTAAGTGTGGCTTGATTTGCTTTAAAATCTTAGGATCCAGTGAGACACTGGAAGTATTCCAACTGTCAAGGCATGTATTTCAAGAGCAGCCTAACTCAGTGGAGAACCTAGATAATGGCAGCACAATAAAGAAGAGATGTTATAATAAACACATAAACCACGTAGATGTATCCTTTTTTTAAAGTCTTTAAACTAGATTAAAGAGATCTTTAAATAAATGTACATTACAAACTGTAACTATCAAACTAAAACACTAATTAAGGCAGATATGTTACAGTATAAATTTTTTATCTAGGCACAAGGTTCTAAAAAGTTATTTCAGCTTCATCACTTAAACCGGTTAAGTATTTTGTTGTAACTGCAGACTCCATACTTCTCTAGATTAAGAAAAGGAGAAGAAAAATTGGCAAACCCAAGCCTATAGTTGTTTCACTAACAGATCTAGCAGGAAACCTAGAATTTATATAGAAAAGGCCAATCAAGATTGAATCTGTAACTGGTGACTTTTTCAGAATGATAGTTATGACTAGCTGGGGTACTTGAGAGAATCCACCACATCCTGAATTTCTTCTCCTACTTAAATCAAATCTGAGAAAAAGCCAAATGTTTTCATTCTTCAGGAGTAGGGTTTTTTAAATATAGGATATCATGCAATAAACATCTGAACACAGGTTTTAACATTTTAATCCTATTATTTGAGGTTTGTGAGCATTTTTGTCATGGGACCAATGGGAAATTGTTTGCAGTTGATTTAGGTTTCCGGCTTTGATATCGTATTTGATGCTATGATATTTAAATATCTGGGAAGATTAAACAATGAAAAAATAACCAATAATATTTTTAATTACAGTGGAAGTTTTGAAAACTGGCTCATCTTCCATTTTACATGGATTTTAATCACCATCAAACACACCAAAGGTCTGATATCAGTATGAGAGTATCACAGCACTTATTCCATTGGAGACATTTGTATTTCTGCAATAGTTTTTAATATAATCCGAATATTTTTAATTCCAAGATGTTCTCTATCCAAAAGTAATGCCTTATATTGTTTCCAGTTCTACTAATACCTATTTTCCATGTCTATGCTTGAAGAAATTAAAAAGAACTCTACAACTGAAGAATTGTTTTATTTTTCAAATGTTTCTGTTTTGTGTTCAATGTTTTTGCTTTTTGCCTTCTACTTTTCCTATTCATCATTTAGCTAAAATCATAATAACCATTTGAAGGAATATTAACTGATGAAGATAAGATATATATTGTATAATTTTGGAGTTTACAGAAGAGCTGTATAATAAAAAGGATAAAAGAGAATTTGAAGTATTCTGATTTCAAGAGTTGATAGGTGAACTCGACTTCTGTGGATAACATGGTAGCCAGTCCTGCTAAGAAGGAATAGAGAACTGGTACTTTTGGAAAAAACTCACTTGCTTTCATTACAGTCAAAATCTTGATTCACTTGGAGGGAGGCAGATTAAAGTGTTTTTCAGGCTCAGGACTACTGGAAGCTGAGTTCATGCCTCAGATTGAAAAGCCATTATATCAAGTTGGAGAAAGAGTTCTTGGTGCTTAAGTTTAAAGTAACTTATTATGCATCAGGTTTCTAGATCACTACTGAAAGAAAAACAGTATTACAAGAAGTTTGGATTGTATCATTACTTACCTTTTATCAGTTATATTTACAAGACAATACTCTTAGACATTTGTGTAGAATCTGCAATATTGGTATATTTTGTATATGAGAGTCTGTTAGCAACATACAGAATATGAGCAAAGCTTTTAGTAGCTTGATATTTCTCTTATACAGAGCTTGAATTCCATTAAAAAATAATTTTCAATACATCTCATGTCCTTTTCATGACAAATAACATACTAGTAATCTGAGCCACAAGAGGGCACACAATAAGCATTTGGCAGCCCAATGGCCACAAATATATACAACTTTGTAAAAAACACTGCAAAGAATCTTGTGTAAATGTTTCAGAAAGCCTAGAAAAGTTAATGTTTGTCAGAACTACAAAATTACAGCTTGTTGAGCAATGTAAATCTTTTTCCTCTCAAAAGCATATGTATGTATGACTTTTGATAAAAATGCTTATGTATTTGTCCATAAAAATACATCTTCTTTTCCACTGAGCCTTAGAAATTATTTTTCAGTGCAATTCACTTCTAACAGCTGTGTCCATGCTTATATGTGTACATGCTTGTATGTCTCCACATACTGTATAGTTGTTAGCTTCTGTGTGAGTGAAAAGTAAGAAACCATCTAAGTACCAGAAACTAGGTAAGTGGATTTGTAAAGATGGTATGAATAAAGGAGGTGAAATAGTTTCAGAAAAAAAGCTAAGTGGAAAACTGAGAAGCAAAAGCCTTCTATGTTCTCTCTTTTAAGCCCTGTCTGTTAATTTTCTTATGCTGCACAAAACTTTGAAATATATAATGCTGTAACCAGTGAATGTAAGTGGAAAATTTAGATCTGGAGTAATTTGTGTTCCATGATTCTGTAATTTTGACATAATTGCATACAGGTATAAATTCAATGTACAAGTACCTTATCACTGCAGGGTGATTTTGAAGACATAATTTAGACAGGAAAAGGCTATTCATTGAACAGTTGTGGCATACTTCAAGCTAAAACTAGATCAAGAACTGATAGCAAAAGCTCATAGCTAACATTCCTGATAGGAATTTTCAATTACACTTAATAAATCTTCAGGTAATACTTAAGTGAAGCTCTGCATTACTGTTACTATTTCCTGCTCTATCACAGTCCCATGTTCTTCCACTTCAATAGCCATTTGTCTTATTTTTGCCATTTGTACTCCCACGAAATACTCTGACAAATTCTACAAGTCTATTGTTTTCTTTTTCCATTCACTCTAAGAATACTTAAGTAGTACACATAGTAAATACTACGTAGTAGATATACACAGTAAAAAAACCCTAGTTTATTGTACTTAAGGAGCTTTTACTGCTAATAAAGCCTTATTTTATGAATTTATACAAAGAAGCAACCTCTTGCCTGAGAGAACAAGTAGATAGTCTTAAATGAAATTAGAATAGATCTACCTCACAAACTGTTGACTTCGCCTCCTATAGATTACCCCTTCCTACACCCTATGTGCCTGGTACACAAATATAAAACATAGCTAGCAACCTCTTCACGTAAACAAAACCATGTTTGGAGTCAAAGTTCAAGTGCTGTCTCTGTTACAATTTGAAATAAATAGGCACCGTCTGAGAAACAGACAATTTCTAAGGACTGCTGACAGGAATTCTCAGATCCTTCTGTAGAGAGGAGTAGGCGTCCATTTTTGTCTGGTTCAGACCAAATTCTCCACAAGCCTACTCCGGCTTTAAAAATCAGAATGTAGAATCCTCTCAGGCTTTGTATGACTGAGATGTGTCTGCCTCAAATCAAACCACAGGATGAGTACCAATAGTTCCTGTGACAGTTTATGGTAGTAACAATAAGGTATTTCTCTCTACAGGGAAAGAAAACTATGATGACTGCTACTGTAAACAATGCAAAATGCAGAACAAAAATTATAGTCTGAAAAACCAATAGGTAAAATAGAGATAGTCAAGAATATTCACACTGGGACTTTCCCAATCTAAACCATGACTTTCAAAAAACAGTGCTACACAGGAAAAAAAGCTGTGGGAGATCATGAAAAAATTAAAACACTGGCACCTGTAGAAGGCAGCTATTGAGGACAGCTACCTTTACAGCAGCCCCATACTCTCAACAAATCCTTTACTGGTAAATCCTTTTATAAAAAGGATTATATAAAAATATAAATTAAAAAATTTGCTTGGTAATGCTTCAGTTTCAATCAGAAAAGTATAAGTTGCTGAAAAGCAAGCAAGTAAAAAACTGCTTCAGAGAAATAAAACAGACTCCCCCTCTCCCGGCATTTTTTTTTTTTTTCTGCAAGATAAAAAGTATTGATTGTGAACAGGTAACGTTTTGGAAATTAGTTCAGTTCTAAGGCGGAAAAGGTTGCCCTCCACTAGCATATGTCAGGAGATGGACTGAAGGCTGCTCTAATGAACACAGATTATTCCTGAAAATCTAAGGGAGACAGGAAAGATGGACGTAGGAAAATGGAATTGTAAAAAGGAATTAGGAGAAAGTTCCCTCAGAAGACCTCTAACTATCCTTTTATATTTCTGGCGTCGCATATGTAAAGTTTGCTTCTACCGTCAGCGTGGAGTACTGGCATTCGTAACACGGACCCTAGAAGCAGCAAACGAGCTGACGCTCTAGGCCAAGCTTTGCATGTAAAGGGGCCGGCAGAGGTCGGGCAGCTCGAGGCG